>NC_138199.1:15291082-15882177 GCF_964194105.1 Spermophilus citellus | reverse complement strand
TTGATATTCCATTCTAACTTGTGAAAGTGTCACAGGAAGGAGGGGCAGCCTCCATCTCATGGGAGCCTTGGAAGCAACTGTTAGGACACAGTGGTTGCCAAGGCAGTGACCTCATTCAGTTCCTGAAGGAAGTGACCTCACCTCACTTCCTTGGTGATGGAACTCTCTGAACTTGGGATCCAGGAAGCCAGGCACCCAGAGCCAGTCCCAGTCCCAGTCCCAGTGGGCTCACTTGTTTGGATTTACCAAGGACAGAGTCAGTCTTTCTTGGTACCCACTGAGGTGAGGATTGCCAAATGCCAGGAAAGCTCTGCAGAGGGGCCTTTCCTGAGAAAGCAGGTAGTGGCTCACCGCTGGCTCCTGACAACTTCACAGAGTTGGCCAAGGAGGCCAGATGTGAGACAGGACAGGCCCTTTCGGGGGAACATAGTATGGCCCACCAGTCAGACGACACTCCGGGTAGTCACAGACCAACTTGGAAGGAGGTGCCTTTGTGGGTGTGGGTGTGAGTTTGTGGTTTTGTCTCATGTTCTGAGAATAGGTAGGAAAGGCGGTTTGTTTGGGTTGGAGTGGACTGTTTCTAGTAAGGCTTTTGACAAGGCGAGTGTTTCTATGTTTGTGTATCCCACTGTGTCCCTGGTTGTAGACATTAGAAAAGAGAATGCATCAATGGATGTGTCCTGTCTAGTAGAAAGCTTCCCAGCATTCATCCTGCCCAATTTATGAATGGACTGCGGCTTGCCTTATGGATGGGCAACGCCTACTATCTTCCTAAGTTCCTGTTTTCTTCCTGAATTCTGGCCACTCTCCAGAATAGGCTCATGGTTTTGTGTCCAAGATATGTACCACCTCCAAGCTCGGTGACATGGCCATGTACTGGATAGTTGAAAGAAATGGTGAGCATCTCAGAAAACTCAGATATCAGTGTGATCAGTAAAGTCTCCCTAGAGAAACCCTGCTTTGGGCCTTTGGCTTACCTATCCTTTTGTGGCCCTGAATGTCAGGAAGGCCTTTGCCTCAGGGCACCCCTTTGTGAAGCCTGAAGAAAACAGTTTTCAAATGGAAATGAATGGGCATCACCTGTGGCTCTTTGCTTAATTGCTTTGCAAAGGGATGTGTCTGAATCAGCCTCTTGGCCCTGTGTGAGGCTGTGGCTTACATTGTCAGCACCTGATGGATCCAAAGAAAGATCCCATGCGTGCATCCAAGGCCAAATTGGCACAAAAGCAGTCATCCTGGATGAGGTCTCTCGCCTTCCTCTGTAAGGTTCCTGACCTCCATCAAGTGAGAATAGGGATCCTTTGTGTCAAATGAGTCCTTCAAAGCCATGCAGAGGCTAGCCCATAGGTGCTTGGGTTTTCTCATGACTCCAGTTCACACAAAGAATCTATACCCGGCAGTCAGTAGGCCTCCAATTGGAGAAGTAGAGCAGTATTAAAGGCAGGCCTATTTGATCACTCCAGGTCCAAAGGAAGGGTGTCCAGGCCACCCTGACATTAGGCAAATGAGAGGCAAGGGAGCTTATTGTGGACACTGTCTTGGGCTGTGCCCCTCATGGAAACCTCCAGCCAGAGGTTATGATGAGTGTCTGTATGGAAGAAGATGAGGGCCATGTGGCAGTGTTTTGGTTTGAATTGTGGTGTGGCAGTGGGAAGAGATGACTGGGTCCACCTGGGCTTGAACTCTGGTGTGATTCCCCTTGGAGACTGAGTTCTGGAACTGACCTCAGAGAAGTATTGCCGTGAATTGTGTCGGGATGTTAGGAGGCCACGCATGAGAGTCGCCCTTGGAAACTGAGATCTAGGCCCAGGCTGGCTTTCCACAGAGCACTGGGAATCTCAGCCCGGATATCACATGATTTTATTCTTAAAGACCTGGCAGCCATCGTGGAGAGTCCAAACACACGTGGACCTCACATTGTAGACCTCAATGGGCCTGGCTTCCTGTGACCTTTTGGCCACTCCTTGGGAAGCCTTGTTTGTGAGAGTTCTCCAGAGCTTTCGTTGAAATGAGCTTCCTCACCATTTAATGGTTCCTGAAGGAATGGAAACCCACAGTGCCTCCAACTTCATCCTTTAAAAATGGCTAGCTAGATAAATACCATGACATTTTTGAAATTCCCATGACCAGGTGGCACTGGAGAACCTTTGGATGTCCTGTTGCTGATCATGAGTGTACCAGACAGTGCCTTGATTGACTGGGTTTCATGAAAATGGTGTAGAACAGAGATGCCAGTGAGTTGGGGCCTGCTGAGTAGTGGGCCTAGAGCAGTGGTGTGCAGGTGTGTGATAGAACATCTGTGGTGGGGCCATGTGGATCTGCCATTGGCTTCCAAATGGCTTGTGACTGACATGGTGCAGCGAGCAGACCCTTCTATGTAAAGGCATCTTGTTATATGGAGAGGTTTCAGGGCAATGTTCAGAATCAGGTTGCTATGGTCAAGGGGGCAAGCTCTGTGGGATAGAAGCCTGGCTGGTGCATTCTCCTAGGACCTTGACCCACCACACGTGACAGAACTCCCTCCAGCACTGTGTCCCAGTTGAACTCCTTGTATTTCCTGAAGCAAATTCCAAACTCCCAGTGCAGCAGCAAGAAACACCACGAAAAGTGGAGGATGACCAAATGGCTTCACAGTCCACACAGGGAGACACTTAGACCCCAGTGGCCACAGTTTACCTGCAAAGAGAGAATTCAGCACTTCTGCCTCATGTTCATTGGATAATCAGAAACCATGTCCTCCAGGTCACATAGATGCAGACCTGGTTTGATGGTCTCACTACAAAGGAAGCTAAAGCTCCTGACAACAACATATATTTCAAGTGCCCAACCTCAGAAGCAGTTTCTCACGAAGTCTTTAGGCCAGCAGAGCTCCACGTTTGTGGAGTGTTTACCCTGTCCCTTACTCATGGAAAGTAGTCTACCACCTCCAAGGTTGTGAACTCCTGAGCATTTTCCATTCCACATATGTATTCACAGCATTTCTAACTCTTCTCCTCAAATTGTGTCTTACTTATTGTGAAGGTAATGTCAAGGCAATGTTCTGGATGAGAGTGGGAAGATTTTTTTGTAGCACATATTGGCCTACACATTGGATTCATTTTCCTATTTTCCGTTCGAAATACTGAATCCCTGACACTAACCCATACCCTACTAGATTGTGACTACGAATACTAATATGATGGAGAAAAATAACTCAAACAGAATAGAAATACAGGCAGTTCAGAGGAGGCCTGGTGTATAGTTGGACTGGCCTTTGGCATTATAAAGGGTAGGTGTTATAAATCTAGTCCAATTTAGTAGAAATAGTTCTCCATGTGTTTTGAATGTTAACAAATATGTGAATTCCTGTCTCCCTTTCTCTGTAGCCTATTCAGCAACATGCATTTTTACATGCACATATAGAATCCTACCTCCTATCCCACGTCCATTCTTGTGAGGTGGCTGACTTGGCAGATACAAACTGTGAGAAGAGATCACTCCTCCTAAACGCTGTTGGAACTGAAAATTCAACCTCCAGGTGAGCTTCCCACATGAACAACATGATACATAAATACATGTTCAGTAAAATAAATATTTTTGGATCTGTGGATGATAAATATTTCATGATGAATTTTGATTGGCATATATATTTCTACTCTTTAATGTCTGTGTTTGTGTGTGTGTTTTTCTTTTGTGTATATATATATATATATATATATATATATATATATATATACACACACACACACACACATACACACACTCTCCAGATTTTTCAAAATATGAAATGTATGTGTCATATTATATACTCCCTAAATTCATTCATGTTCATATATGTGGATTTATAATCAACTTTTCACAAGATTATTCTCAGAAATAGTCATCCACCTGAAATACATATTTGTTTCCTAGTGCTGAAATCCTAATATTTCTACAGTAACTGACCCAGTTTAACATGAATGCAAGTAGATTCCTATGGGACATGATGTGTATTTTAACGTTCATTTTTATTCAACACTGGTACATTACTATTTCTTCAGTTGATGCACATCATAGGATATGTATTTCATCCTCAAGTTCACAAATTTCTAGGCATTCATTTCCCTTTCAATCACTTCCTGCTTCAGAACACATGTATTCCTCCACGTTTCTTGACTGGTCTTTTCATGAGACTTCTTTCCAAACACATTCTTTTCCATTTCCATAATCCCTTTTGAAGCAAAACTCACACCCCCTTCATGGTAAACCATAACCCCAATATCACCATTAGATGTATAACTGGTTAGAATGAATGGTTGTGTATCAATATTAGATTTCCTATATATTTTCAGATATCAATGCAATCCATTATTTAAATTGGAACCTGTTATACTATTTATTCACAGTAGGGTCTATTCATGCATTATCTCTATATTCATAGACCCAGGGTACACCTATTTGTACCCCCAAAGGCTAATTTATATGTCTTCAACATATTACTCCCAGAAATGGTGGAAGAAACACTCATGTCACCTGATCCACATATACATTTTATCACAGTGATATTCTGGACACAAAATGCAAAGGTCACACTTATGATTGCACCAACGCCTCATTGGAAAGTGAGCATGGATTACTAAAAACATCCTTGTCCAGGTTGCCTAATGCTCTCAAATGTCAATGCTATTGGTGACTACACATTTGTTTCTTCCTAAGATGATATATTCAACCTCAACCCTGTTGAAAATGTCTAATCCACTCACTCACTTTATACTTTGCCTGATTTCCTAATGTCTCTATTGATATCTGCTTTCCTACATATGTTCCCCAGTTCATCATTGTGACTGACTCTTCACATGTGCTGACGTTTACATTCACTCTCTAACCGACACCCTATTGCTAAAGAACTTTTGGTCCAAATTGCATACTCACTCTTCTTCCAAAACTTACCAACTATCTTCCTAATCCTACCTACTATCCCTTTTTGACTGGATGTTCTCTTCTACATTCAATCATCCAAGGTACAAGGTCCTATGCCATTGTGTACCGATTTATCTGAGACATCTGTGCAGAAAGTCATTCAAAGCTAAGTATCCCAATCAAGGGCCCAATGCCCTTCTGGCCTTCAAATCTTACTTGGATTTCTGTTTTCATACATATATTTCACCTATATATTATTATAAATATCCCAGGTTCCCAATACCATTCTTCATCCAGCAGAGTGATTCCTAAGCCACATCAAACAGGTTCTTAACCCTAACCATACACTGTTCCCTCAATCTAACTTTACAGAAGAGCAGGGACAGAGTGGGTCTTACAATACAGGAATGTGGGGGATCTTCCACCTGCTGAGAACCTCAAAGGTCCATGCAGAAATGATCCCTGGAGAAGATGTAGGCAGCTATGAAGGACCTGAGAGAGCAGAAGTCATCTTCCATGGCAAACAACCTGGTCAGGATGAAGGGATGTGTCTGAATGAGCCTCTCTCTTCTTAATGTAGACAAGATGGACCAAAGCAGGCCTGTGTGGAGAGCTGTTCCTTGGTGCCTATGGTTGATATTCCATTCTAACTTGTGAAAGTGTCACAGGAAGGAGGGGCAGCCTCCATCTCATGGGAGCCTTGGAAGCAACTGTTAGGACACAGTGGTTGCCAAGGCAGTGACCTCATTCAGTTCCTGAAGGAAGTGACCTCACCTCACTTCCTTGGTGATGGAACTCTCTGAACTTGGGATCCAGGAAGCCAGGCACCCAGAGCCAGTCCCAGTCCCAGTCCCAGTGGGCTCACTTGTTTGGATTTACCAAGGACAGAGTCAGTCTTTCTTGGTACCCACTGAGGTGAGGATTGCCAAATGCCAGGAAAGCTCTGCAGAGGGGCCTTTCCTGAGAAAGCAGGTAGTGGCTCACCGCTGGCTCCTGACAACTTCACAGAGTTGGCCAAGGAGGCCAGATGTGAGACAGGACAGGCCCTTTCGGGGGAACATAGTATGGCCCACCAGTCAGACGACACTCCGGGTAGTCACAGACCAACTTGGAAGGAGGTGCCTTTGTGGGTGTGGGTGTGAGTTTGTGGTTTTGTCTCATGTTCTGAGAATAGGTAGGAAAGGCGGTTTGTTTGGGTTGGAGTGGACTGTTTCTAGTAAGGCTTTTGACAAGGCGAGTGTTTCTATGTTTGTGTATCCCACTGTGTCCCTGGTTGTAGACATTAGAAAAGAGAATGCATCAATGGATGTGTCCTGTCTAGTAGAAAGCTTCCCAGCATTCATCCTGCCCAATTTATGAATGGACTGCGGCTTGCCTTATGGATGGGCAACGCCTACTATCTTCCTAAGTTCCTGTTTTCTTCCTGAATTCTGGCCACTCTCCAGAATAGGCTCATGGTTTTGTGTCCAAGATATGTACCACCTCCAAGCTCGGTGACATGGCCATGTACTGGATAGTTGAAAGAAATGGTGAGCATCTCAGAAAACTCAGATATCAGTGTGATCAGTAAAGTCTCCCTAGAGAAACCCTGCTTTGGGCCTTTGGCTTACCTATCCTTTTGTGGCCCTGAATGTCAGGAAGGCCTTTGCCTCAGGGCACCCCTTTGTGAAGCCTGAAGAAAACAGTTTTCAAATGGAAATGAATGGGCATCACCTGTGGCTCTTTGCTTAATTGCTTTGCAAAGGGATGTGTCTGAATCAGCCTCTTGGCCCTGTGTGAGGCTGTGGCTTACATTGTCAGCACCTGATGGATCCAAAGAAAGATCCCATGCGTGCATCCAAGGCCAAATTGGCACAAAAGCAGTCATCCTGGATGAGGTCTCTCGCCTTCCTGTGTAAGGTTCCTGACCTCCATCAAGTGAGAATAGGGATCCTTTGTGTCAAATGAGTCCTTCAAAGCCATGCAGAGGCTAGCCCATAGGTGTTTGGGTTTTCTCATGACTCCAGTTCACACAAAGAATCTATACCCGGCAGTCAGTAGGCCTCCAATTGGAGAAGTAGAGCAGTATTAAAGGCAGGCCTATTTGATCACTCCAGGTCCAAAGGAAGGGTGTCCAGGCCACCCTGACATTAGGCAAATGAGAGGCAAGGGAGCTTATTGTGGACACTGTCTTGGGCTGTGCCCCTCATGGAAACCTCCAGCCAGAGGTTATGATGAGTGTCTGTATGGAAGAAGATGAGGGCCATGTGGCAGTGTTTTGGTTTGAATTGTGGTGTGGCAGTGGGAAGAGATGACTGGGTCCACCTGGGCTTGAACTCTGGTGTGATTCCCCTTGGAGACTGAGTTCTGGAACTGACCTCAGAGAAGTATTGCCGTGAATTGTGTCGGGATGTTAGGAGGCCACGCATGAGAGTCGCCCTTGGAAACTGAGATCTAGGCCCAGGCTGGCTTTCCACAGAGCACTGGGAATCTCAGCCCGGATATCACATGATTTTATTCTTAAAGACCTGGCAGCCATCGTGGAGAGTCCAAACACACGTGGACCTCACATTGTAGACCTCAATGGGCCTGGCTTCCTGTGACCTTTTGGCCACTCCTTGGGAAGCCTTGTTTGTGAGAGTTCTCCAGAGCTTTCGTTGAAATGAGCTTCCTCACCATTTAATGGTTCCTGAAGGAATGGAAACCCACAGTGCCTCCAACTTCATCCTTTAAAAATGGCTAGCTAGATAAATACCATGACATTTTTGAAATTCCCATGACCAGGTGGCACTGGAGAACCTTTGGATGTCCTGTTGCTGATCATGAGTGTACCAGACAGTGCCTTGATTGACTGGGTTTCATGAAAATGGTGTAGAACAGAGATGCCAGTGAGTTGGGGCCTGCTGAGTAGTGGGCCTAGAGCAGTGGTGTGCAGGTGTGTGATAGAACATCTGTGGTGGGGCCATGTGGATCTGCCATTGGCTTCCAAATGGCTTGTGACTGACATGGTGCAGCGAGCAGACCCTTCTATGTAAAGGCATCTTGTTATATGGAGAGGTTTCAGGGCAATGTTCAGAATCAGGTTGCTATGGTCAAGGGGGCAAGCTCTGTGGGATAGAAGCCTGGCTGGTGCATTCTCCTAGGACCTTGACCCACCACACGTGACAGAACTCCCTCCAGCACTGTGTCCCAGTTGAACTCCTTGTATTTCCTGAAGCAAATTCCAAACTCCCAGTGCAGCAGCAAGAAACACCACGAAAAGTGGAGGATGACCAAATGGCTTCACAGTCCACACAGGGAGACACTTAGACCCCAGTGGCCACAGTTTACCTGCAAAGAGAGAATTCAGCACTTCTGCCTCATGTTCATTGGAAAATCAGAAACCATGTCCTCCAGGTCACATAGATGCAGACCTGGTTTGATGGTCTCACTACAAAGGAAGCTAAAGCTCCTGACAACAACATATATTTCAAGTGCCCAACCTCAGAAGCAGTTTCTCACGAAGTCTTTAGGCCAGCAGAGCTCCACGTTTGTGGAGTGTTTACCCTGTCCCTTACTCATGGAAAGTAGTCTACCACCTCCAAGGTTGTGAACTCCTGAGCATTTTCCATTCCACATATGTATTCACAGCATTTCTAACTCTTCTCCTCAAATTGTGTCTTACTTATTGTGAAGGTAATGTCAAGGCAATGTTCTGGATGAGAGTGGGAAGATTTTTTTGTAGCACATATTGGCCTACACATTGGATTCATTTTCCTATTTTCCGTTCGAAATACTGAATCCCTGACACTAACCCATACCCTACTAGATTGTGACTACGAATACTAATATGATGGAGAAAAATAACTCAAACAGAATAGAAATACAGGCAGTTCAGAGGAGGCCTGGTGTATAGTTGGACTGGCCTTTGGCATTATAAAGGGTAGGTGTTATAAATCTAGTCCAATTTAGTAGAAATAGTTCTCCATGTGTTTTGAATGTTAACAAATATGTGAATTCCTGTCTCCCTTTCTCTGTAGCCTATTCAGCAACATGCATTTTTACATGCACATATAGAATCCTACCTCCTATCCCACGTCCATTCTTGTGAGGTGGCTGACTTGGCAGATACAAACTGTGAGAAGAGATCACTCCTCCTAAACGCTGTTGGAACTGAAAATTCAACCTCCAGGTGAGCTTCCCACATGAACAACATGATACATAAATACATGTTCAGTAAAATAAATATTTTTGGATCTGTGGATGATAAATATTTCATGATGAATTTCGATTGGCATATATATTTCTACTCTTTAATGTCTGTGTTTGTGTGTGTGTTTTTCTTTTGTGTATATATATATATATATATATATATATATATATATATATATATACACACACACACACACACACACACACACACATACACACACTCTCCAGATTTTTCAAAATATGAAATGTATGTGTCATATTATATACTCCCTAAATTCATTCATGTTCATATATGTGGATTTATAATCAACTTTTCACAAGATTATTCTCAGAAATAGTCATCCACCTGAAATACATATTTGTTTCCTAGTGCTGAAATCCTAATATTTCTACAGTAACTGACCCAGTTTAACATGAATGCAAGTAGATTCCTATGGGACATGATGTGTATTTTGACGTTCATTTTTATTCAACACTGGTACATTACTATTTCTTCAGTTGATGCACATCATAGGATATGTATTTCATCCTCAAGTTCACAAATTTCTAGGCATTCATTTCCCTTTCAATCACTTCCTGCTTCAGAACACATGTATTCCTCCACGTTTCTTGACTGGTCTTTTCATGAGACTTCTTTCCAAACACATTCTTTTCCATTTCCATAATCCCTTGTGAAGCAAAACTCACACCCCCTTCATGGTAAACCATAACCCCAATATCACCATTAGATGTATAACTGGTTAGAATGAATGGTTGTGTATCAATATTAGATTTCCTATATATTTTCAGATATCAATGCAATCCATTATTTAAATTGGAACCTGTTATACTATTTATTCACAGTATGGTCTATTCATGCATTATCTCTATATTCATAGACCCAGGGTACACCTATTTGTACCCCCAAAGGCTAATTTATATGTCTTCAACATATTACTCCCAGAAATGGTGGAAGAAACACTCATGTCACCTGATCTACATATACATTTTATCACAGTGATATTCTGGACACAAAATGCAAAGGTCACACTTATGATTGCACCAACGCCTCATTGGAAAGTGAGCATGGATTACTAAAAACATCCTTGTCCAGGTTGCCTAATGCTCTCAAATGTCAATGCTATTGGTGACTACACATTTGTTTCTTCCTAAGATGATATATTCAACCTCAACCCTGTTGAAAATGTCTAATCCACTCACTCACTTTATACTTTGCCTGATTTCCTAATGTCTCTATTGATATCTGCTTTCCTACATATGTTCCCCAGTTCATCATTGTGACTGACTCTTCACATGTGCTGACGTTTACATTCACTCTCTAACCGACACCCTATTGCTAAAGAACTTTTGGTCCAAATTGCATACTCACTCTTCTTCCAAAACTTACCAACTATCTTCCTAATCCTACCTACTATCCCTTTTTGACTGGATGTTCTCTTCTACATTCAATCATCCAAGGTACAAGGTCCTATGCCATTGTGTACCGATTTATCTGAGACATCTGTGCAGAAAGTCATTCAAAGCTAAGTATCCCAATCAAGGGCCCAATGCCCTTCTGGCCTTCAAATCTTACTTGGATTTCTGTTTTCATACATATATTTCACCTATATATTATTATAAATATCCCAGGTTCCCAATACCATTCTTCATCCAGCAGAGTGATTCCTAAGCCACATCAAACAGGTTCTTAACCCTAACCATACACTGTTCCCTCAATCTAACTTTACAGAAGAGCAGGGACAGAGTGGGTCTTACAATACAGGAATGTGGGGGATCTTCCACCTGCTGAGAACCTCAAAGGTCCATGCAGAAATGATCCCTGGAGAAGATGTAGGCAGCTATGAAGGACCTGAGAGAGCAGAAGTCATCTTCCATGGCAAACAACCTGGTCAGGATGAAGGGATGTGTCTGAATGAGCCTCTCTCTTCTTAATGTAGACAAGATGGACCAAAGCAGGCCTGTGTGGAGAGCTGTTCCTTGGTGCCTATGGTTGATATTCCATTCTAACTTGTGAAAGTGTCACAGGAAGGAGGGGCAGCCTCCATCTCATGGGAGCCTTGGAAGCAACTGTTAGGACACAGTGGTTGCCAAGGCAGTGACCTCATTCAGTTCCTGAAGGAAGTGACCTCACCTCACTTCCTTGGTGATGGAACTCTCTGAACTTGGGATCCAGGAAGCCAGGCACCCAGAGCCAGTCCCAGTCCCAGTCCCAGTGGGCTCACTTGTTTGGATTTACCAAGGACAGAGTCAGTCTTTCTTGGTACCCACTGAGGTGAGGATTGCCAAATGCCAGGAAAGCTCTGCAGAGGGGCCTTTCCTGAGAAAGCAGGTAGTGGCTCACCGCTGGCTCCTGACAACTTCACAGAGTTGGCCAAGGAGGCCAGATGTGAGACAGGACAGGCCCTTTCGGGGGAACATAGTATGGCCCACCAGTCAGACGACACTCCGGGTAGTCACAGACCAACTTGGAAGGAGGTGCCTTTGTGGGTGTGGGTGTGAGTTTGTGGTTTTGTCTCATGTTCTGAGAATAGGTAGGAAAGGCGGTTTGTTTGGTTTGGAGTGGACTGTTTCTAGTAAGGCTTTTGACAAGGCGAGTGTTTCTATGTTTGTGTATCCCACTGTGTCCCTGGTTGTAGACATTAGAAAAGAGAATGCATCAATGGATGTGTCCTGTCTAGTAGAAAGCTTCCCAGCATTCATCCTGCCCAATTTATGAATGGACTGCGGCTTGCCTTATGGATGGGCAACGCCTACTATCTTCCTAAGTTCCTGTTTTCTTCCTGAATTCTGGCCACTCTCCAGAATAGGCTCATGGTTTTGTGTCCAAGATATGTACCACCTCCAAGCTCGGTGACATGGCCATGTACTGGATAGTTGAAAGAAATGGTGAGCATCTCAGAAAACTCAGATATCAGTGTGATCAGTAAAGTCTCCCTAGAGAAACCCTGCTTTGGGCCTTTGGCTTACCTATCCTTTTGTGGCCCTGAATGTCAGGAAGGCCTTTGCCTCAGGGCACCCCTTTGTAAAGCCTGAAGAAAACAGTTTTCAAATGGAAATGAATGGGCATCACCTGTGGCTCTTTGCTTAATTGCTTTGCAAAGGGATGTGTCTGAATCAGCCTCTTGGCCCTGTGTGAGGCTGTGGCTTACATTGTCAGCACCTGATGGATCCAAAGAAAGATCCCATGCGTGCATCCAAGGCCAAATTGGCACAAAAGCAGTCATCCTGGATGAGGTCTCTCGCCTTCCTCTGTAAGGTTCCTGACCTCCATCAAGTGAGAATAGGGATCCTTTGTGTCAAATGAGTCCTTCAAAGCCATGCAGAGGCTAGCCCATAGGTGCTTGGGTTTTCTCATGACTCCAGTTCACACAAAGAATCTATACCCGGCAGTCAGTAGGCCTCCAATTGGAGAAGTAGAGCAGTATTAAAGGCAGGCCTATTTGATCACTCCAGGTCCAAAGGAAGGGTGTCCAGGCCACCCTGACATTAGGCAAATGAGAGGCAAGGGAGCTTATTGTGGACACTGTCTTGGGCTGTGCCCCTCATGGAAACCTCCAGCCAGAGGTTATGATGAGTGTCTGTATGGAAGAAGATGAGGGCCATGTGGCAGTGTTTTGGTTTGAATTGTGGTGTGGCAGTGGGAAGAGATGACTGGGTCCACCTGGGCTTGAACTCTGGTGTGATTCCCCTTGGAGACTGAGTTCTGGAACTGACCTCAGAGAAGTATTGCCGTGAATTGTGTCGGGATGTTAGGAGGCCACGCATGAGAGTCGCCCTTGGAAACTGAGATCTAGGCCCAGGCTGGCTTTCCACAGAGCACTGGGAATCTCAGCCCGGATATCACATGATTTTATTCTTAAAGACCTGGCAGCCATCGTGGAGAGTCCAAACACACGTGGACCTCACATTGTAGACCTCAATGGGCCTGGCTTCCTGTGACCTTTTGGCCACTCCTTGGGAAGCCTTGTTTGTGAGAGTTCTCCAGAGCTTTCGTTGAAATGAGCTTCCTCACCATTTAATGGTTCCTGAAGGAATGGAAACCCACAGTGCCTCCAACTTCATCCTTTAAAAATGGCTAGCTAGATAAATACCATGACATTTTTGAAATTCCCATGACCAGGTGGCACTGGAGAACCTTTGGATGTCCTGTTGCTGATCATGAGTGTACCAGACAGTGCCTTGATTGACTGGGTTTCATGAAAATGGTGTAGAACAGAGATGCCAGTGAGTTGGGGCCTGCTGAGTAGTGGGCCTAGAGCAGTGGTGTGCAGGTGTGTGATAGAACATCTGTGGTGGGGCCATGTGGATCTGCCATTGGCTTCCAAATGGCTTGTGACTGACATGGTGCAGCGAGCAGACCCTTCTATGTAAAGGCATCTTGTTATATGGAGAGGTTTCAGGGCAATGTTCAGAATCAGGTTGCTATGGTCAAGGGGGCAAGCTCTGTGGGATAGAAGCCTGGCTGGTGCATTCTCCTAGGACCTTGACCCACCACACGTGACAGAACTCCCTCCAGCACTGTGTCCCAGTGGAACTCCTTGTATTTCCTGAAGCAAATTCCAAACTCCCAGTGCAGCAGCAAGAAACACCACGAAAAGTGGAGGATGACCAAATGGCTTCACAGTCCACACAGGGAGACACTTAGACCCCAGTGGCCACAGTTTACCTGCAAAGAGAGAATTCAGCACTTCTGCCTCATGTTCATTGGAAAATCAGAAACCATGTCCTCCAGGTCACATAGATGCAGACCTGGTTTGATGGTCTCACTACAAAGGAAGCTAAAGCTCCTGACAACAACATATATTTCAAGTGCCCAACCTCAGAAGCAGTTTCTCACGAAGTCTTTAGGCCAGCAGAGCTCCACGTTTGTGGAGTGTTTACCCTGTCCCTTACTCATGGAAAGTAGTCTACCACCTCCAAGGTTGTGAACTCCTGAGCATTTTCCATTCCACATATGTATTCACAGCATTTCTAACTCTTCTCCTCAAATTGTGTCTTACTTATTGTGAAGGTAATGTCAAGGCAATGTTCTGGATGAGAGTGGGAAGATTTTTTTGTAGCACATATTGGCCTACACATTGGATTCATTTTCCTATTTTCCGTTCGAAATACTGAATCCCTGACACTAACCCATACCCTACTAGATTGTGACTACGAATACTAATATGATGGAGAAAAATAACTCAAACAGAATAGAAATACAGGCAGTTCAGAGGAGGCCTGGTGTATAGTTGGACTGGCCTTTGGCATTATAAAGGGTAGGTGTTATAAATCTAGTCCAATTTAGTAGAAATAGTTCTCCATGTGTTTTGAATGTTAACAAATATGTGAATTCCTGTCTCCCTTTCTCTGTAGCCTATTCAGCAACATGCATTTTTACATGCACATATAGAATCCTACCTCCTATCCCACGTCCATTCTTGTGAGGTGGCTGACTTGGCAGATACAAACTGTGAGAAGAGATCACTCCTCCTAAACGCTGTTGGAACTGAAAATTCAACCTCCAGGTGAGCTTCCCACATGAACAACATGATACATAAATACATGTTCAGTAAAATAAATATTTTTGGATCTGTGGATGATAAATATTTCATGATGAATTTCGATTGGCATATATATTTCTACTCTTTAATGTCTGTGTTTGTGTGTGTGTTTTTCTTTTGTGTATATATATATATATATATATATATATATATATATATATATACACACACACACACACACACACACACACACACACATACACACACTCTCCAGATTTTTCAAAATATGAAATGTATGTGTCATATTATATACTCCCTAAATTCATTCATGTTCATATATGTGGATTTATAATCAACTTTTCACAAGATTATTCTCAGAAATAGTCATCCACCTGAAATACATATTTGTTTCCTAGTGCTGAAATCCTAATATTTCTACAGTAACTGACCCAGTTTAACATGAATGCAAGTAGATTCCTATGGGACATGATGTGTATTTTGACGTTCATTTTTATTCAACACTGGTACATTACTATTTCTTCAGTTGATGCACATCATAGGATATGTATTTCATCCTCAAGTTCACAAATTTCTAGGCATTCATTTCCCTTTCAATCACTTCCTGCTTCAGAACACATGTATTCCTCCACGTTTCTTGACTGGTCTTTTCATGAGACTTCTTTCCAAACACATTCTTTTCCATTTCCATAATCCCTTGTGAAGCAAAACTCACACCCCCTTCATGGTAAACCATAACCCCAATATCACCATTAGATGTATAACTGGTTAGAATGAATGGTTGTGTATCAATATTAGATTTCCTATATATTTTCAGATATCAATGCAATCCATTATTTAAATTGGAACCTGTTATACTATTTATTCACAGTAGGGTCTATTCATGCATTATCTCTATATTCATAGACCCAGGGTACACCTATTTGTACCCCCAAAGGCTAATTTATATGTCTTCAACATATTACTCCCAGAAATGGTGGAAGAAACACTCATGTCACCTGATCCACATATACATTTTATCACAGTGATATTCTGGACACAAAATGCAAAGGTCACACTTATGATTGCACCAACGCCTCATTGGAAAGTGAGCATGGATTACTAAAAACATCCTTGTCCAGGTTGCCTAATGCTCTCAAATGTCAATGCTATTGGTGACTACACATTTGTTTCTTCCTAAGATGATATATTCAACCTCAACCCTGTTGAAAATGTCTAATCCACTCACTCACTTTGTACTTTGCCTGATTTCCTAATGTCTCTATTGATATCTGCTTTCCTACATATGTTCCCCAGTTCATCATTGTGACTGACTCTTCACATGTGCTGACGTTTACATTCACTCTCTAACCGACACCCTATTGCTAAAGAACTTTTGGTCCAAATTGCATACTCACTCTTCTTCCAAAACTTACCAACTATCTTCCTAATCCTACCTACTATCCCTTTTTGACTGGATGTTCTCTTCTACATTCAATCATCCAAGGTACAAGGTCCTATGCCATTGTGTACCGATTTATCTGAGACATCTGTGCAGAAAGTCATTCAAAGCTAAGTATCCCAATCAAGGGCCCAATGCCCTTCTGGCCTTCAAATCTTACTTGGATTTCTGTTTTCATACATATATTTCACCTATATATTATTATAAATATCCCAGGTTCCCAATACCATTCTTCATCCAGCAGAGTGATTCCTAAGCCACATCAAACAGGTTCTTAACCCTAACCATACACTGTTCCCTCAATCTAACTTTACAGAAGAGCAGGGACAGAGTGGGTCTTACAATACAGGAATGTGGGGGATCTTCCACCTGCTGAGAACCTCAAAGGTCCATGCAGAAATGATCCCTGGAGAAGATGTAGGCAGCTATGAAGGACCTGAGAGAGCAGAAGTCATCTTCCATGGCAAACAACCTGGTCAGGATGAAGGGATGTGTCTGAATGAGCCTCTCTCTTCTTAATGTAGACAAGATGGACCAAAGCAGGCCTGTGTGGAGAGCTGTTCCTTGGTGCCTATGGTTGATATTCCATTCTAACTTGTGAAAGTGTCACAGGAAGGAGGGGCAGCCTCCATCTCATGGGAGCCTTGGAAGCAACTGTTAGGACACAGTGGTTGCCAAGGCAGTGACCTCATTCAGTTCCTGAAGGAAGTGACCTCACCTCACTTCCTTGGTGATGGAACTCTCTGAACTTGGGATCCAGGAAGCCAGGCACCCAGAGCCAGTCCCAGTCCCAGTCCCAGTGGGCTCACTTGTTTGGATTTACCAAGGACAGAGTCAGTCTTTCTTGGTACCCACTGAGGTGAGGATTGCCAAATGCCAGGAAAGCTCTGCAGAGGGGCCTTTCCTGAGAAAGCAGGTAGTGGCTCACCGCTGGCTCCTGACAACTTCACAGAGTTGGCCAAGGAGGCCAGATGTGAGACAGGACAGGCCCTTTCGGGGGAACATAGTATGGCCCACCAGTCAGACGACACTCCGGGTAGTCACAGACCAACTTGGAAGGAGGTGCCTTTGTGGGTGTGGGTGTGAGTTTGTGGTTTTGTCTCATGTTCTGAGAATAGGTAGGAAAGGCGGTTTGTTTGGGTTGGAGTGGACTGTTTCTAGTAAGGCTTTTGACAAGGCGAGTGTTTCTATGTTTGTGTATCCCACTGTGTCCCTGGTTGTAGACATTAGAAAAGAGAATGCATCAATGGATGTGTCCTGTCTAGTAGAAAGCTTCCCAGCATTCATCCTGCCCAATTTATGAATGGACTGCGGCTTGCCTTATGGATGGGCAACGCCTACTATCTTCCTAAGTTCCTGTTTTCTTCCTGAATTCTGGCCACTCTCCAGAATAGGCTCATGGTTTTGTGTCCAAGATATGTACCACCTCCAAGCTCGGTGACATGGCCATGTACTGGATAGTTGAAAGAAATGGTGAGCATCTCAGAAAACTCAGATATCAGTGTGATCAGTAAAGTCTCCCTAGAGAAACCCTGCTTTGGGCCTTTGGCTTACCTATCCTTTTGTGGCCCTGAATGTCAGGAAGGCCTTTGCCTCAGGGCACCCCTTTGTGAAGCCTGAAGAAAACAGTTTTCAAATGGAAATGAATGGGCATCACCTGTGGCTCTTTGCTTAATTGCTTTGCAAAGGGATGTGTCTGAATCAGCCTCTTGGCCCTGTGTGAGGCTGTGGCTTACATTGTCAGCACCTGATGGATCCAAAGAAAGATCCCATGCGTGCATCCAAGGCCAAATTGGCACAAAAGCAGTCATCCTGGATGAGGTCTCTCGCCTTCCTCTGTAAGGTTCCTGACCTCCATCAAGTGAGAATAGGGATCCTTTGTGTCAAATGAGTCCTTCAAAGCCATGCAGAGGCTAGCCCATAGGTGCTTGGGTTTTCTCATGACTCCAGTTCACACAAAGAATCTATACCCGGCAGTCAGTAGGCCTCCAATTGGAGAAGTAGAGCAGTATTAAAGGCAGGCCTATTTGATCACTCCAGGTCCAAAGGAAGGGTGTCCAGGCCACCCTGACATTAGGCAAATGAGAGGCAAGGGAGCTTATTGTGGACACTGTCTTGGGCTGTGCCCCTCATGGAAACCTCCAGCCAGAGGTTATGATGAGTGTCTGTATGGAAGAAGATGAGGGCCATGTGGCAGTGTTTTGGTTTGAATTGTGGTGTGGCAGTGGGAAGAGATGACTGGGTCCACCTGGGCTTGAACTCTGGTGTGATTCCCCTTGGAGACTGAGTTCTGGAACTGACCTCAGAGAAGTATTGCCGTGAATTGTGTCGGGATGTTAGGAGGCCACGCATGAGAGTCGCCCTTGGAAACTGAGATCTAGGCCCAGGCTGGCTTTCCACAGAGCACTGGGAATCTCAGCCCGGATATCACATGATTTTATTCTTAAAGACCTGGCAGCCATCGTGGAGAGTCCAAACACACGTGGACCTCACATTGTAGACCTCAATGGGCCTGGCTTCCTGTGACCTTTTGGCCACTCCTTGGGAAGCCTTGTTTGTGAGAGTTCTCCAGAGCTTTCGTTGAAATGAGCTTCCTCACCATTTAATGGTTCCTGAAGGAATGGAAACCCACAGTGCCTCCAACTTCATCCTTTAAAAATGGCTAGCTAGATAAATACCATGACATTTTTGAAATTCCCATGACCAGGTGGCACTGGAGAACCTTTGGATGTCCTGTTGCTGATCATGAGTGTACCAGACAGTGCCTTGATTGACTGGGTTTCATGAAAATGGTGTAGAACAGAGATGCCAGTGAGTTGGGGCCTGCTGAGTAGTGGGCCTAGAGCAGTGGTGTGCAGGTGTGTGATAGAACATCTGTGGTGGGGCCATGTGGATCTGCCATTGGCTTCCAAATGGCTTGTGACTGACATGGTGCAGCGAGCAGACCCTTCTATGTAAAGGCATCTTGTTATATGGAGAGGTTTCAGGGCAATGTTCAGAATCAGGTTGCTATGGTCAAGGGGGCAAGCTCTGTGGGATAGAAGCCTGGCTGGTGCATTCTCCTAGGACCTTGACCCACCACACGTGACAGAACTCCCTCCAGCACTGTGTCCCAGTGGAACTCCTTGTATTTCCTGAAGCAAATTCCAAACTCCCAGTGCAGCAGCAAGAAACACCACGAAAAGTGGAGGATGACCAAATGGCTTCACAGTCCACACAGGGAGACACTTAGACCCCAGTGGCCACAGTTTACCTGCAAAGAGAGAATTCAGCACTTCTGCCTCATGTTCATTGGAAAATCAGAAACCATGTCCTCCAGGTCACATAGATGCAGACCTGGTTTGATGGTCTCACTACAAAGGAAGCTAAAGCTCCTGACAACAACATATATTTCAAGTGCCCAACCTCAGAAGCAGTTTCTCACGAAGTCTTTAGGCCAGCAGAGCTCCACGTTTGTGGAGTGTTTACCCTGTCCCTTACTCATGGAAAGTAGTCTACCACCTCCAAGGTTGTGAACTCCTGAGCATTTTCCATTCCACATATGTATTCACAGCATTTCTAACTCTTCTCCTCAAATTGTGTCTTACTTATTGTGAAGGTAATGTCAAGGCAATGTTCTGGATGAGAGTGGGAAGATTTTTTTGTAGCACATATTGGCCTACACATTGGATTCATTTTCCTATTTTCCGTTCGAAATACTGAATCCCTGACACTAACCCATACCCTACTAGATTGTGACTACGAATACTAATATGATGGAGAAAAATAACTCAAACAGAATAGAAATACAGGCAGTTCAGAGGAGGCCTGGTGTATAGTTGGACTGGCCTTTGGCATTATAAAGGGTAGGTGTTATAAATCTAGTCCAATTTAGTAGAAATAGTTCTCCATGTGTTTTGAATGTTAACAAATATGTGAATTCCTGTCTCCCTTTCTCTGTAGCCTATTCAGCAACATGCATTTTTACATGCACATATAGAATCCTACCTCCTATCCCACGTCCATTCTTGTGAGGTGGCTGACTTGGCAGATACAAACTGTGAGAAGAGATCACTCCTCCTAAACGCTGTTGGAACTGAAAATTCAACCTCCAGGTGAGCTTCCCACATGAACAACATGATACATAAATACATGTTCAGTAAAATAAATATTTTTGGATCTGTGGATGATAAATATTTCATGATGAATTTCGATTGGCATATATATTTCTACTCTTTAATGTCTGTGTTTGTGTGTGTGTTTTTCTTTTGTGTATATATATATATATATATATATATATATATATATATATATACACACACACACACACACACACACACACACACACATACACACACTCTCCAGATTTTTCAAAATATGAAATGTATGTGTCATATTATATACTCCCTAAATTCATTCATGTTCATATATGTGGATTTATAATCAACTTTTCACAAGATTATTCTCAGAAATAGTCATCCACCTGAAATACATATTTGTTTCCTAGTGCTGAAATCCTAATATTTCTACAGTAACTGACCCAGTTTAACATGAATGCAAGTAGATTCCTATGGGACATGATGTGTATTTTGACGTTCATTTTTATTCAACACTGGTACATTACTATTTCTTCAGTTGATGCACATCATAGGATATGTATTTCATCCTCAAGTTCACAAATTTCTAGGCATTCATTTCCCTTTCAATCACTTCCTGCTTCAGAACACATGTATTCCTCCACGTTTCTTGACTGGTCTTTTCATGAGACTTCTTTCCAAACACATTCTTTTCCATTTCCATAATCCCTTGTGAAGCAAAACTCACACCCCCTTCATGGTAAACCATAACCCCAATATCACCATTAGATGTATAACTGGTTAGAATGAATGGTTGTGTATCAATATTAGATTTCCTATATATTTTCAGATATCAATGCAATCCATTATTTAAATTGGAACCTGTTATACTATTTATTCACAGTAGGGTCTATTCATGCATTATCTCTATATTCATAGACCCAGGGTACACCTATTTGTACCCCCAAAGGCTAATTTATATGTCTTCAACATATTACTCCCAGAAATGGTGGAAGAAACACTCATGTCACCTGATCCACATATACATTTTATCACAGTGATATTCTGGACACAAAATGCAAAGGTCACACTTATGATTGCACCAACGCCTCATTGGAAAGTGAGCATGGATTACTAAAAACATCCTTGTCCAGGTTGCCTAATGCTCTCAAATGTCAATGCTATTGGTGACTACACATTTGTTTCTTCCTAAGATGATATATTCAACCTCAACCCTGTTGAAAATGTCTAATCCACTCACTCACTTTGTACTTTGCCTGATTTCCTAATGTCTCTATTGATATCTGCTTTCCTACATATGTTCCCCAGTTCATCATTGTGACTGACTCTTCACATGTGCTGACGTTTACATTCACTCTCTAACCGACACCCTATTGCTAAAGAACTTTTGGTCCAAATTGCATACTCACTCTTCTTCCAAAACTTACCAACTATCTTCCTAATCCTACCTACTATCCCTTTTTGACTGGATGTTCTCTTCTACATTCAATCATCCAAGGTACAAGGTCCTATGCCATTGTGTACCGATTTATCTGAGACATCTGTGCAGAAAGTCATTCAAAGCTAAGTATCCCAATCAAGGGCCCAATGCCCTTCTGGCCTTCAAATCTTACTTGGATTTCTGTTTTCATACATATATTTCACCTATATATTATTATAAATATCCCAGGTTCCCAATACCATTCTTCATCCAGCAGAGTGATTCCTAAGCCACATCAAACAGGTTCTTAACCCTAACCATACACTGTTCCCTCAATCTAACTTTACAGAAGAGCAGGGACAGAGTGGGTCTTACAATACAGGAATGTGGGGGATCTTCCACCTGCTGAGAACCTCAAAGGTCCATGCAGAAATGATCCCTGGAGAAGATGTAGGCAGCTATGAAGGACCTGAGAGAGCAGAAGTCATCTTCCATGGCAAACAACCTGGTCAGGATGAAGGGATGTGTCTGAATGAGCCTCTCTCTTCTTAATGTAGACAAGATGGACCAAAGCAGGCCTGTGTGGAGAGCTGTTCCTTGGTGCCTATGGTTGATATTCCATTCTAACTTGTGAAAGTGTCACAGGAAGGAGGGGCAGCCTCCATCTCATGGGAGCCTTGGAAGCAACTGTTAGGACACAGTGGTTGCCAAGGCAGTGACCTCATTCAGTTCCTGAAGGAAGTGACCTCACCTCACTTCCTTGGTGATGGAACTCTCTGAACTTGGGATCCAGGAAGCCAGGCACCCAGAGCCAGTCCCAGTCCCAGTCCCAGTGGGCTCACTTGTTTGGATTTACCAAGGACAGAGTCAGTCTTTCTTGGTACCCACTGAGGTGAGGATTGCCAAATGCCAGGAAAGCTCTGCAGAGGGGCCTTTCCTGAGAAAGCAGGTAGTGGCTCACCGCTGGCTCCTGACAACTTCACAGAGTTGGCCAAGGAGGCCAGATGTGAGACAGGACAGGCCCTTTCGGGGGAACATAGTATGGCCCACCAGTCAGACGACACTCCGGGTAGTCACAGACCAACTTGGAAGGAGGTGCCTTTGTGGGTGTGGGTGTGAGTTTGTGGTTTTGTCTCATGTTCTGAGAATAGGTAGGAAAGGCGGTTTGTTTGGGTTGGAGTGGACTGTTTCTAGTAAGGCTTTTGACAAGGCGAGTGTTTCTATGTTTGTGTATCCCACTGTGTCCCTGGTTGTAGACATTAGAAAAGAGAATGCATCAATGGATGTGTCCTGTCTAGTAGAAAGCTTCCCAGCATTCATCCTGCCCAATTTATGAATGGACTGCGGCTTGCCTTATGGATGGGCAACGCCTACTATCTTCCTAAGTTCCTGTTTTCTTCCTGAATTCTGGCCACTCTCCAGAATAGGCTCATGGTTTTGTGTCCAAGATATGTACCACCTCCAAGCTCGGTGACATGGCCATGTACTGGATAGTTGAAAGAAATGGTGAGCATCTCAGAAAACTCAGATATCAGTGTGATCAGTAAAGTCTCCCTAGAGAAACCCTGCTTTGGGCCTTTGGCTTACCTATCCTTTTGTGGCCCTGAATGTCAGGAAGGCCTTTGCCTCAGGGCACCCCTTTGTGAAGCCTGAAGAAAACAGTTTTCAAATGGAAATGAATGGGCATCACCTGTGGCTCTTTGCTTAATTGCTTTGCAAAGGGATGTGTCTGAATCAGCCTCTTGGCCCTGTGTGAGGCTGTGGCTTACATTGTCAGCACCTGATGGATCCAAAGAAAGATCCCATGCGTGCATCCAAGGCCAAATTGGCACAAAAGCAGTCATCCTGGATGAGGTCTCTCGCCTTCCTCTGTAAGGTTCCTGACCTCCATCAAGTGAGAATAGGGATCCTTTGTGTCAAATGAGTCCTTCAAAGCCATGCAGAGGCTAGCCCATAGGTGCTTGGGTTTTCTCATGACTCCAGTTCACACAAAGAATCTATACCCGGCAGTCAGTAGGCCTCCAATTGGAGAAGTAGAGCAGTATTAAAGGCAGGCCTATTTGATCACTCCAGGTCCAAAGGAAGGGTGTCCAGGCCACCCTGACATTAGGCAAATGAGAGGCAAGGGAGCTTATTGTGGACACTGTCTTGGGCTGTGCCCCTCATGGAAACCTCCAGCCAGAGGTTATGATGAGTGTCTGTATGGAAGAAGATGAGGGCCATGTGGCAGTGTTTTGGTTTGAATTGTGGTGTGGCAGTGGGAAGAGATGACTGGGTCCACCTGGGCTTGAACTCTGGTGTGATTCCCCTTGGAGACTGAGTTCTGGAACTGACCTCAGAGAAGTATTGCCGTGAATTGTGTCGGGATGTTAGGAGGCCACGCATGAGAGTCGCCCTTGGAAACTGAGATCTAGGCCCAGGCTGGCTTTCCACAGAGCACTGGGAATCTCAGCCCGGATATCACATGATTTTATTCTTAAAGACCTGGCAGCCATCGTGGAGAGTCCAAACACACGTGGACCTCACATTGTAGACCTCAATGGGCCTGGCTTCCTGTGACCTTTTGGCCACTCCTTGGGAAGCCTTGTTTGTGAGAGTTCTCCAGAGCTTTCGTTGAAATGAGCTTCCTCACCATTTAATGGTTCCTGAAGGAATGGAAACCCACAGTGCCTCCAACTTCATCCTTTAAAAATGGCTAGCTAGATAAATACCATGACATTTTTGAAATTCCCATGACCAGGTGGCACTGGAGAACCTTTGGATGTCCTGTTGCTGATCATGAGTGTACCAGACAGTGCCTTGATTGACTGGGTTTCATGAAAATGGTGTAGAACAGAGATGCCAGTGAGTTGGGGCCTGCTGAGTAGTGGGCCTAGAGCAGTGGTGTGCAGGTGTGTGATAGAACATCTGTGGTGGGGCCATGTGGATCTGCCATTGGCTTCCAAATGGCTTGTGACTGACATGGTGCAGCGAGCAGACCCTTCTATGTAAAGGCATCTTGTTATATGGAGAGGTTTCAGGGCAATGTTCAGAATCAGGTTGCTATGGTCAAGGGGGCAAGCTCTGTGGGATAGAAGCCTGGCTGGTGCATTCTCCTAGGACCTTGACCCACCACACGTGACAGAACTCCCTCCAGCACTGTGTCCCAGTTGAACTCCTTGTATTTCCTGAAGCAAATTCCAAACTCCCAGTGCAGCAGCAAGAAACACCACGAAAAGTGGAGGATGACCAAATGGCTTCACAGTCCACACAGGGAGACACTTAGACCCCAGTGGCCACAGTTTACCTGCAAAGAGAGAATTCAGCACTTCTGCCTCATGTTCATTGGAAAATCAGAAACCATGTCCTCCAGGTCACATAGATGCAGACCTGGTTTGATGGTCTCACTACAAAGGAAGCTAAAGCTCCTGACAACAACATATATTTCAAGTGCCCAACCTCAGAAGCAGTTTCTCACGAAGTCTTTAGGCCAGCAGAGCTCCACGTTTGTGGAGTGTTTACCCTGTCCCTTACTCATGGAAAGTAGTCTACCACCTCCAAGGTTGTGAACTCCTGAGCATTTTCCATTCCACATATGTATTCACAGCATTTCTAACTCTTCTCCTCAAATTGTGTCTTACTTATTGTGAAGGTAATGTCAAGGCAATGTTCTGGATGAGAGTGGGAAGATTTTTTTGTAGCACATATTGGCCTACACATTGGATTCATTTTCCTATTTTCCGTTCGAAATACTGAATCCCTGACACTAACCCATACCCTACTAGATTGTGACTACGAATACTAATATGATGGAGAAAAATTACTCAAACAGAATAGAAATACAGGCAGTTCAGAGGAGGCCTGGTGTATAGTTGGACTGGCCTTTGGCATTATAAAGGGTAGGTGTTATAAATCTAGTCCAATTTAGTAGAAATAGTTCTCCATGTGTTTTGAATGTTAACAAATATGTGAATTCCTGTCTCCCTTTCTCTGTAGCCTATTCAGCAACATGCATTTTTACATGCACATATAGAATCCTACCTCCTATCCCACGTCCATTCTTGTGAGGTGGCTGACTTGGCAGATACAAACTGTGAGAAGAGATCACTCCTCCTAAACGCTGTTGGAACTGAAAATTCAACCTCCAGGTGAGCTTCCCACATGAACAACATGATACATAAATACATGTTCAGTAAAATAAATATTTTTGGATCTGTGGATGATAAATATTTCATGATGAATTTCGATTGGCATATATATTTCTACTCTTTAATGTCTGTGTTTGTGTGTGTGTTTTTCTTTTGTGTATATATATATATATATATATATATATATATATATACATATACACACACACACACACACATACACACACACACACACACACATACACACACTCTCCAGATTTTTCAAAATATGAAATGTATGTGTCATATTATATACTCCCTAAATTCATTCATGTTCATATATGTGGATTTATAATCAACTTTTCACAAGATTATTCTCAGAAATAGTCATCCACCTGAAATACATATTTGTTTCCTAGTGCTGAAATCCTAATATTTCTACAGTAACTGACCCAGTTTAACATGAATGCAAGTAGATTCCTATGGGACATGATGTGTATTTTGACGTTCATTTTTATTCAACACTGGTACATTACTATTTCTTCAGTTGATGCACATCATAGGATATGTATTTCATCCTCAAGTTCACAAATTTCTAGGCATTCATTTCCCTTTCAATCACTTCCTGCTTCAGAACACATGTATTCCTCCACGTTTCTTGACTGGTCTTTTCATGAGACTTCTTTCCAAACACATTCTTTTCCATTTCCATAATCCCTTGTGAAGCAAAACTCACACCCCCTTCATGGTAAACCATAACCCCAATATCACCATTAGATGTATAACTGGTTAGAATGAATGGTTGTGTATCAATATTAGATTTCCTATATATTTTCAGATATCAATGCAATCCATTATTTAAATTGGAACCTGTTATACTATTTATTCACAGTAGGGTCTATTCATGCATTATCTCTATATTCATAGACCCAGGGTACACCTATTTGTACCCCCAAAGGCTAATTTATATGTCTTCAACATATTACTCCCAGAAATGGTGGAAGAAACACTCATGTCACCTGATCCACATATACATTTTATCACAGTGATATTCTGGACACAAAATGCAAAGGTCACACTTATGATTGCACCAACGCCTCATTGGAAAGTGAGCATGGATTACTAAAAACATCCTTGTCCAGGTTGCCTAATGCTCTCAAATGTCAATGCTATTGGTGACTACACATTTGTTTCTTCCTAAGATGATATATTCAACCTCAACCCTGTTGAAAATGTCTAATCCACTCACTCACTTTGTACTTTGCCTGATTTCCTAATGTCTCTATTGATATCTGCTTTCCTACATATGTTCCCCAGTTCATCATTGTGACTGACTCTTCACATGTGCTGACGTTTACATTCACTCTCTAACCGACACCCTATTGCTAAAGAACTTTTGGTCCAAATTGCATACTCACTCTTCTTCCAAAACTTACCAACTATCTTCCTAATCCTACCTACTATCCCTTTTTGACTGGATGTTCTCTTCTACATTCAATCATCCAAGGTACAAGGTCCTATGCCATTGTGTACCGATTTATCTGAGACATCTGTGCAGAAAGTCATTCAAAGCTAAGTATCCCAATCAAGGGCCCAATGCCCTTCTGGCCTTCAAATCTTACTTGGATTTCTGTTTTCATACATATATTTCACCTATATATTATTATAAATATCCCAGGTTCCCAATACCATTCTTCATCCAGCAGAGTGATTCCTAAGCCACATCAAACAGGTTCTTAACCCTAACCATACACTGTTCCCTCAATCTAACTTTACAGAAGAGCAGGGACAGAGTGGGTCTTACAATACAGGAATGTGGGGGATCTTCCACCTGCTGAGAACCTCAAAGGTCCATGCAGAAATGATCCCTGGAGAAGATGTAGGCAGCTATGAAGGACCTGAGAGAGCAGAAGTCATCTTCCATGGCAAACAACCTGGTCAGGATGAAGGGATGTGTCTGAATGAGCCTCTCTCTTCTTAATGTAGACAAGATGGACCAAAGCAGGCCTGTGTGGAGAGCTGTTCCTTGGTGCCTATGGTTGATATTCCATTCTAACTTGTGAAAGTGTCACAGGAAGGAGGGGCAGCCTCCATCTCATGGGAGCCTTGGAAGCAACTGTTAGGACACAGTGGTTGCCAAGGCAGTGACCTCATTCAGTTCCTGAAGGAAGTGACCTCACCTCACTTCCTTGGTGATGGAACTCTCTGAACTTGGGATCCAGGAAGCCAGGCACCCAGAGCCAGTCCCAGTCCCAGTCCCAGTGGGCTCACTTGTTTGGATTTACCAAGGACAGAGTCAGTCTTTCTTGGTACCCACTGAGGTGAGGATTGCCAAATGCCAGGAAAGCTCTGCAGAGGGGCCTTTCCTGAGAAAGCAGGTAGTGGCTCACCGCTGGCTCCTGACAACTTCACAGAGTTGGCCAAGGAGGCCAGATGTGAGACAGGACAGGCCCTTTCGGGGGAACATAGTATGGCCCACCAGTCAGACGACACTCCGGGTAGTCACAGACCAACTTGGAAGGAGGTGCCTTTGTGGGTGTGGGTGTGAGTTTGTGGTTTTGTCTCATGTTCTGAGAATAGGTAGGAAAGGCGGTTTGTTTGGTTTGGAGTGGACTGTTTCTAGTAAGGCTTTTGACAAGGCGAGTGTTTCTATGTTTGTGTATCCCACTGTGTCCCTGGTTGTAGACATTAGAAAAGAGAATGCATCAATGGATGTGTCCTGTCTAGTAGAAAGCTTCCCAGCATTCATCCTGCCCAATTTATGAATGGACTGCGGCTTGCCTTATGGATGGGCAACGCCTACTATCTTCCTAAGTTCCTGTTTTCTTCCTGAATTCTGGCCACTCTCCAGAATAGGCTCATGGTTTTGTGTCCAAGATATGTACCACCTCCAAGCTCGGTGACATGGCCATGTACTGGATAGTTGAAAGAAATGGTGAGCATCTCAGAAAACTCAGATATCAGTGTGATCAGTAAAGTCTCCCTAGAGAAACCCTGCTTTGGGCCTTTGGCTTACCTATCCTTTTGTGGCCCTGAATGTCAGGAAGGCCTTTGCCTCAGGGCACCCCTTTGTGAAGCCTGAAGAAAACAGTTTTCAAATGGAAATGAATGGGCATCACCTGTGGCTCTTTGCTTAATTGCTTTGCAAAGGGATGTGTCTGAATCAGCCTCTTGGCCCTGTGTGAGGCTGTGGCTTACATTGTCAGCACCTGATGGATCCAAAGAAAGATCCCATGCGTGCATCCAAGGCCAAATTGGCACAAAAGCAGTCATCCTGGATGAGGTCTCTCGCCTTCCTCTGTAAGGTTCCTGACCTCCATCAAGTGAGAATAGGGATCCTTTGTGTCAAATGAGTCCTTCAAAGCCATGCAGAGGCTAGCCCATAGGTGCTTGGGTTTTCTCATGACTCCAGTTCACACAAAGAATCTATACCCGGCAGTCAGTAGGCCTCCAATTGGAGAAGTAGAGCAGTATTAAAGGCAGGCCTATTTGATCACTCCAGGTCCAAAGGAAGGGTGTCCAGGCCACCCTGACATTAGGCAAATGAGAGGCAAGGGAGCTTATTGTGGACACTGTCTTGGGCTGTGCCCCTCATGGAAACCTCCAGCCAGAGGTTATGATGAGTGTCTGTATGGAAGAAGATGAGGGCCATGTGGCAGTGTTTTGGTTTGAATTGTGGTGTGGCAGTGGGAAGAGATGACTGGGTCCACCTGGGCTTGAACTCTGGTGTGATTCCCCTTGGAGACTGAGTTCTGGAACTGACCTCAGAGAAGTATTGCCGTGAATTGTGTCGGGATGTTAGGAGGCCACGCATGAGAGTCGCCCTTGGAAACTGAGATCTAGGCCCAGGCTGGCTTTCCACAGAGCACTGGGAATCTCAGCCCGGATATCACATGATTTTATTCTTAAAGACCTGGCAGCCATCGTGGAGAGTCCAAACACACGTGGACCTCACATTGTAGACCTCAATGGGCCTGGCTTCCTGTGACCTTTTGGCCACTCCTTGGGAAGCCTTGTTTGTGAGAGTTCTCCAGAGCTTTCGTTGAAATGAGCTTCCTCACCATTTAATGGTTCCTGAAGGAATGGAAACCCACAGTGCCTCCAACTTCATCCTTTAAAAATGGCTAGCTAGATAAATACCATGACATTTTTGAAATTCCCATGACCAGGTGGCACTGGAGAACCTTTGGATGTCCTGTTGCTGATCATGAGTGTACCAGACAGTGCCTTGATTGACTGGGTTTCATGAAAATGGTGTAGAACAGAGATGCCAGTGAGTTGGGGCCTGCTGAGTAGTGGGCCTAGAGCAGTGGTGTGCAGGTGTGTGATAGAACATCTGTGGTGGGGCCATGTGGATCTGCCATTGGCTTCCAAATGGCTTGTGACTGACATGGTGCAGCGAGCAGACCCTTCTATGTAAAGGCATCTTGTTATATGGAGAGGTTTCAGGGCAATGTTCAGAATCAGGTTGCTATGGTCAAGGGGGCAAGCTCTGTGGGATAGAAGCCTGGCTGGTGCATTCTCCTAGGACCTTGACCCACCACACGTGACAGAACTCCCTCCAGCACTGTGTCCCAGTTGAACTCCTTGTATTTCCTGAAGCAAATTCCAAACTCCCAGTGCAGCAGCAAGAAACACCACGAAAAGTGGAGGATGACCAAATGGCTTCACAGTCCACACAGGGAGACACTTAGACCCCAGTGGCCACAGTTTACCTGCAAAGAGAGAATTCAGCACTTCTGCCTCATGTTCATTGGAAAATCAGAAACCATGTCCTCCAGGTCACATAGATGCAGACCTGGTTTGATGGTCTCACTACAAAGGAAGCTAAAGCTCCTGACAACAACATATATTTCAAGTGCCCAACCTCAGAAGCAGTTTCTCACGAAGTCTTTAGGCCAGCAGAGCTCCACGTTTGTGGAGTGTTTACCCTGTCCCTTACTCATGGAAAGTAGTCTACCACCTCCAAGGTTGTGAACTCCTGAGCATTTTCCATTCCACATATGTATTCACAGCATTTCTAACTCTTCTCCTCAAATTGTGTCTTACTTATTGTGAAGGTAATGTCAAGGCAATGTTCTGGATGAGAGTGGGAAGATTTTTTTGTAGCACATATTGGCCTACACATTGGATTCATTTTCCTATTTTCCGTTCGAAATACTGAATCCCTGACACTAACCCATACCCTACTAGATTGTGACTACGAATACTAATATGATGGAGAAAAATAACTCAAACAGAATAGAAATACAGGCAGTTCAGAGGAGGCCTGGTGTATAGTTGGACTGGCCTTTGGCATTATAAAGGGTAGGTGTTATAAATCTAGTCCAATTTAGTAGAAATAGTTCTCCATGTGTTTTGAATGTTAACAAATATGTGAATTCCTGTCTCCCTTTCTCTGTAGCCTATTCAGCAACATGCATTTTTACATGCACATATAGAATCCTACCTCCTATCCCACGTCCATTCTTGTGAGGTGGCTGACTTGGCAGATACAAACTGTGAGAAGAGATCACTCCTCCTAAACGCTGTTGGAACTGAAAATTCAACCTCCAGGTGAGCTTCCCACATGAACAACATGATACATAAATACATGTTCAGTAAAATAAATATTTTTGGATCTGTGGATGATAAATATTTCATGATGAATTTCGATTGGCATATATATTTCTACTCTTTAATGTCTGTGTTTGTGTGTGTGTTTTTCTTTTGTGTATATATATATATATATATATATATATATATACACACACACACACACACACACATATACACACTCTCCAGATTTTTCAAAATATGAAATGTATGTGTCATATTATATACTCCCTAAATTCATTCATGTTCATATATGTGGATTTATAATCAACTTTTCACAAGATTATTCTCAGAAATAGTCATCCACCTGAAATACATATTTGTTTCCTAGTGCTGAAATCCTAATATTTCTACAGTAACTGACCCAGTTTAACATGAATGCAAGTAGATTCCTATGGGACATGATGTGTATTTTGACGTTCATTTTTATTCAACACTGGTACATTACTATTTCTTCAGTTGATGCACATCATAGGATATGTATTTCATCCTCAAGTTCACAAATTTCTAGGCATTCATTTCCCTTTCAATCACTTCCTGCTTCAGAACACATGTATTCCTCCACGTTTCTTGACTGGTCTTTTCATGAGACTTCTTTCCAAACACATTCTTTTCCATTTCCATAATCCCTTGTGAAGCAAAACTCACACCCCCTTCATGGTAAACCATAACCCCAATATCACCATTAGATGTATAACTGGTTAGAATGAATGGTTGTGTATCAATATTAGATTTCCTATATATTTTCAGATATCAATGCAATCCATTATTTAAATTGGAACCTGTTATACTATTTATTCACAGTATGGTCTATTCATGCATTATCTCTATATTCATAGACCCAGGGTACACCTATTTGTACCCCCAAAGGCTAATTTATATGTCTTCAACATATTACTCCCAGAAATGGTGGAAGAAACACTCATGTCACCTGATCCACATATACATTTTATCACAGTGATATTCTGGACACAAAATGCAAAGGTCACACTTATGATTGCACCAACGCCTCATTGGAAAGTGAGCATGGGTTACTAAAAACATCCTTGTCCAGGTTGCCTAATGCTCTCAAATGTCAATGCTATTGGTGACTACACATTTGTTTCTTCCTAAGATGATATATTCAACCTCAACCCTGTTGAAAATGTCTAATCCACTCACTCACTTTGTACTTTGCCTGATTTCCTAATGTCTCTATTGATATCTGCTTTCCTACATATGTTCCCCAGTTCATCATTGTGACTGACTCTTCACATGTGCTGACGTTTACATTCACTCTCTAACCGACACCTTATTGCTAAAGAACTTTTGGTCCAAATTGCATACTCACTCTTCTTCCAAAACTTACCAACTATCTTCCTAATCCTACCTACTATCCCTTTTTGACTGGATGTTCTCTTCTACATTCAATCATCCAAGGTACAAGGTCCTATGCCATTGTGTACCGATTTATCTGAGACATCTGTGCAGAAAGTCATTCAAAGCTAAGTATCCCAATCAAGGGCCCAATGCCCTTCTGGCCTTCAAATCTTACTTGGATTTCTGTTTTCATACATATATTTCACCTATATATTATTATAAATATCCCAGGTTCCCAATACCATTCTTCATCCAGCAGAGTGATTCCTAAGCCACATCAAACAGGTTCTTAACCCTAACCATACACTGTTCCCTCAATCTAACTTTACAGAAGAGCAGGGACAGAGTGGGTCTTACAATACAGGAATGTGGGGGATCTTCCACCTGCTGAGAACCTCAAAGGTCCATGCAGAAATGATCCCTGGAGAAGATGTAGGCAGCTATGAAGGACCTGAGAGAGCAGAAGTCATCTTCCATGGCAAACAACCTGGTCAGGATGAAGGGATGTGTCTGAATGAGCCTCTCTCTTCTTAATGTAGACAAGATGGACCAAAGCAGGCCTGTGTGGAGAGCTGTTCCTTGGTGCCTATGGTTGATATTCCATTCTAACTTGTGAAAGTGTCACAGGAAGGAGGGGCAGCCTCCATCTCATGGGAGCCTTGGAAGCAACTGTTAGGACACAGTGGTTGCCAAGGCAGTGACCTCATTCAGTTCCTGAAGGAAGTGACCTCACCTCACTTCCTTGGTGATGGAACTCTCTGAACTTGGGATCCAGGAAGCCAGGCACCCAGAGCCAGTCCCAGTCCCAGTCCCAGTGGGCTCACTTGTTTGGATTTACCAAGGACAGAGTCAGTCTTTCTTGGTACCCACTGAGGTGAGGATTGCCAAATGCCAGGAAAGCTCTGCAGAGGGGCCTTTCCTGAGAAAGCAGGTAGTGGCTCACCGCTGGCTCCTGACAACTTCACAGAGTTGGCCAAGGAGGCCAGATGTGAGACAGGACAGGCCCTTTCGGGGGAACATAGTATGGCCCACCAGTCAGACGACACTCCGGGTAGTCACAGACCAACTTGGAAGGAGGTGCCTTTGTGGGTGTGGGTGTGAGTTTGTGGTTTTGTCTCATGTTCTGAGAATAGGTAGGAAAGGCGGTTTGTTTGGGTTGGAGTGGACTGTTTCTAGTAAGGCTTTTGACAAGGCGAGTGTTTCTATGTTTGTGTATCCCACTGTGTCCCTGGTTGTAGACATTAGAAAAGAGAATGCATCAATGGATGTGTCCTGTCTAGTAGAAAGCTTCCCAGCATTCATCCTGCCCAATTTATGAATGGACTGCGGCTTGCCTTATGGATGGGCAACGCCTACTATCTTCCTAAGTTCCTGTTTTCTTCCTGAATTCTGGCCACTCTCCAGAATAGGCTCATGGTTTTGTGTCCAAGATATGTACCACCTCCAAGCTCGGTGACATGGCCATGTACTGGATAGTTGAAAGAAATGGTGAGCATCTCAGAAAACTCAGATATCAGTGTGATCAGTAAAGTCTCCCTAGAGAAACCCTGCTTTGGGCCTTTGGCTTACCTATCCTTTTGTGGCCCTGAATGTCAGGAAGGCCTTTGCCTCAGGGCACCCCTTTGTGAAGCCTGAAGAAAACAGTTTTCAAATGGAAATGAATGGGCATCACCTGTGGCTCTTTGCTTAATTGCTTTGCAAAGGGATGTGTCTGAATCAGCCTCTTGGCCCTGTGTGAGGCTGTGGCTTACATTGTCAGCACCTGATGGATCCAAAGAAAGATCCCATGCGTGCATCCAAGGCCAAATTGGCACAAAAGCAGTCATCCTGGATGAGGTCTCTCGCCTTCCTCTGTAAGGTTCCTGACCTCCATCAAGTGAGAATAGGGATCCTTTGTGTCAAATGAGTCCTTCAAAGCCATGCAGAGGCTAGCCCATAGGTGCTTGGGTTTTCTCATGACTCCAGTTCACACAAAGAATCTATACCCGGCAGTCAGTAGGCCTCCAATTGGAGAAGTAGAGCAGTATTAAAGGCAGGCCTATTTGATCACTCCAGGTCCAAAGGAAGGGTGTCCAGGCCACCCTGACATTAGGCAAATGAGAGGCAAGGGAGCTTATTGTGGACACTGTCTTGGGCTGTGCCCCTCATGGAAACCTCCAGCCAGAGGTTATGATGAGTGTCTGTATGGAAGAAGATGAGGGCCATGTGGCAGTGTTTTGGTTTGAATTGTGGTGTGGCAGTGGGAAGAGATGACTGGGTCCACCTGGGCTTGAACTCTGGTGTGATTCCCCTTGGAGACTGAGTTCTGGAACTGACCTCAGAGAAGTATTGCCGTGAATTGTGTCGGGATGTTAGGAGGCCACGCATGAGAGTCGCCCTTGGAAACTGAGATCTAGGCCCAGGCTGGCTTTCCACAGAGCACTGGGAATCTCAGCCCGGATATCACATGATTTTATTCTTAAAGACCTGGCAGCCATCGTGGAGAGTCCAAACACACGTGGACCTCACATTGTAGACCTCAATGGGCCTGGCTTCCTGTGACCTTTTGGCCACTCCTTGGGAAGCCTTGTTTGTGAGAGTTCTCCAGAGCTTTCGTTGAAATGAGCTTCCTCACCATTTAATGGTTCCTGAAGGAATGGAAACCCACAGTGCCTCCAACTTCATCCTTTAAAAATGGCTAGCTAGATAAATACCATGACATTTTTGAAATTCCCATGACCAGGTGGCACTGGAGAACCTTTGGATGTCCTGTTGCTGATCATGAGTGTACCAGACAGTGCCTTGATTGACTGGGTTTCATGAAAATGGTGTAGAACAGAGATGCCAGTGAGTTGGGGCCTGCTGAGTAGTGGGCCTAGAGCAGTGGTGTGCAGGTGTGTGATAGAACATCTGTGGTGGGGCCATGTGGATCTGCCATTGGCTTCCAAATGGCTTGTGACTGACATGGTGCAGCGAGCAGACCCTTCTATGTAAAGGCATCTTGTTATATGGAGAGGTTTCAGGGCAATGTTCAGAATCAGGTTGCTATGGTCAAGGGGGCAAGCTCTGTGGGATAGAAGCCTGGCTGGTGCATTCTCCTAGGACCTTGACCCACCACACGTGACAGAACTCCCTCCAGCACTGTGTCCCAGTTGAACTCCTTGTATTTCCTGAAGCAAATTCCAAACTCCCAGTGCAGCAGCAAGAAACACCACGAAAAGTGGAGGATGACCAAATGGCTTCACAGTCCACACAGGGAGACACTTAGACCCCAGTGGCCACAGTTTACCTGCAAAGAGAGAATTCAGCACTTCTGCCTCATGTTCATTGGAAAATCAGAAACCATGTCCTCCAGGTCACATAGATGCAGACCTGGTTTGATGGTCTCACTACAAAGGAAGCTAAAGCTCCTGACAACAACATATATTTCAAGTGCCCAACCTCAGAAGCAGTTTCTCACGAAGTCTTTAGGCCAGCAGAGCTCCACGTTTGTGGAGTGTTTACCCTGTCCCTTACTCATGGAAAGTAGTCTACCACCTCCAAGGTTGTGAACTCCTGAGCATTTTCCATTCCACATATGTATTCACAGCATTTCTAACTCTTCTCCTCAAATTGTGTCTTACTTATTGTGAAGGTAATGTCAAGGCAATGTTCTGGATGAGAGTGGGAAGATTTTTTTGTAGCACATATTGGCCTACACATTGGATTCATTTTCCTATTTTCCGTTCGAAATACTGAATCCCTGACACTAACCCATACCCTACTAGATTGTGACTACGAATACTAATATGATGGAGAAAAATAACTCAAACAGAATAGAAATACAGGCAGTTCAGAGGAGGCCTGGTGTATAGTTGGACTGGCCTTTGGCATTATAAAGGGTAGGTGTTATAAATCTAGTCCAATTTAGTAGAAATAGTTCTCCATGTGTTTTGAATGTTAACAAATATGTGAATTCCTGTCTCCCTTTCTCTGTAGCCTATTCAGCAACATGCATTTTTACATGCACATATAGAATCCTACCTCCTATCCCACGTCCATTCTTGTGAGGTGGCTGACTTGGCAGATACAAACTGTGAGAAGAGATCACTCCTCCTAAACGCTGTTGGAACTGAAAATTCAACCTCCAGGTGAGCTTCCCACATGAACAACATGATACATAAATACATGTTCAGTAAAATAAATATTTTTGGATCTGTGGATGATAAATATTTCATGATGAATTTCGATTGGCATATATATTTCTACTCTTTAATGTCTGTGTTTGTGTGTGTGTTTTTCTTTTGTGTATATATATATATATATATATATATATATATATATATATATATACATATACACACACACACACACACATACACACACACACACACACACATACACACACTCTCCAGATTTTTCAAAATATGAAATGTATGTGTCATATTATATACTCCCTAAATTCATTCATGTTCATATATGTGGATTTATAATCAACTTTTCACAAGATTATTCTCAGAAATAGTCATCCACCTGAAATACATATTTGTTTCCTAGTGCTGAAATCCTAATATTTCTACAGTAACTGACCCAGTTTAACATGAATGCAAGTAGATTCCTATGGGACATGATGTGTATTTTGACGTTCATTTTTATTCAACACTGGTACATTACTATTTCTTCAGTTGATGCACATCATAGGATATGTATTTCATCCGCAAGTTCACAAATTTCTAGGCATTCATTTCCCTTTCAATCACTTCCTGCTTCAGAACACATGTATTCCTCCACGTTTCTTGACTGGTCTTTTCATGAGACTTCTTTCCAAACACATTCTTTTCCATTTCCATAATCCCTTGTGAAGCAAAACTCACACCCCCTTCATGGTAAACCATAACCCCAATATCACCATTAGATGTATAACTGGTTAGAATGAATGGTTGTGTATCAATATTAGATTTCCTATATATTTTCAGATATCAATGCAATCCATTATTTAAATTGGAACCTGTTATACTATTTATTCACAGTATGGTCTATTCATGCATTATCTCTATATTCATAGACCCAGGGTACACCTATTTGTACCCCCAAAGGCTAATTTATATGTCTTCAACATATTACTCCCAGAAATGGTGGAAGAAACACTCATGTCACCTGATCTACATATACATTTTATCACAGTGATATTCTGGACACAAAATGCAAAGGTCACACTTATGATTGCACCAACGCCTCATTGGAAAGTGAGCATGGATTACTAAAAACATCCTTGTCCAGGTTGCCTAATGCTCTCAAATGTCAATGCTATTGGTGACTACACATTTGTTTCTTCCTAAGATGATATATTCAACCTCAACCCTGTTGAAAATGTCTAATCCACTCACTCACTTTATACTTTGCCTGATTTCCTAATGTCTCTATTGATATCTGCTTTCCTACATATGTTCCCCAGTTCATCATTGTGACTGACTCTTCACATGTGCTGACGTTTACATTCACTCTCTAACCGACACCCTATTGCTAAAGAACTTTTGGTCCAAATTGCATACTCACTCTTCTTCCAAAACTTACCAACTATCTTCCTAATCCTACCTACTATCCCTTTTTGACTGGATGTTCTCTTCTACATTCAATCATCCAAGGTACAAGGTCCTATGCCATTGTGTACCGATTTATCTGAGACATCTGTGCAGAAAGTCATTCAAAGCTAAGTATCCCAATCAAGGGCCCAATGCCCTTCTGGCCTTCAAATCTTACTTGGATTTCTGTTTTCATACATATATTTCACCTATATATTATTATAAATATCCCAGGTTCCCAATACCATTCTTCATCCAGCAGAGTGATTCCTAAGCCACATCAAACAGGTTCTTAACCCTAACCATACACTGTTCCCTCAATCTAACTTTACAGAAGAGCAGGGACAGAGTGGGTCTTACAATACAGGAATGTGGGGGATCTTCCACCTGCTGAGAACCTCAAAGGTCCATGCAGAAATGATCCCTGGAGAAGATGTAGGCAGCTATGAAGGACCTGAGAGAGCAGAAGTCATCTTCCATGGCAAACAACCTGGTCAGGATGAAGGGATGTGTCTGAATGAGCCTCTCTCTTCTTAATGTAGACAAGATGGACCAAAGCAGGCCTGTGTGGAGAGCTGTTCCTTGGTGCCTATGGTTGATATTCCATTCTAACTTGTGAAAGTGTCACAGGAAGGAGGGGCAGCCTCCATCTCATGGGAGCCTTGGAAGCAACTGTTAGGACACAGTGGTTGCCAAGGCAGTGACCTCATTCAGTTCCTGAAGGAAGTGACCTCACCTCACTTCCTTGGTGATGGAACTCTCTGAACTTGGGATCCAGGAAGCCAGGCACCCAGAGCCAGTCCCAGTCCCAGTCCCAGTGGGCTCACTTGTTTGGATTTACCAAGGACAGAGTCAGTCTTTCTTGGTACCCACTGAGGTGAGGATTGCCAAATGCCAGGAAAGCTCTGCAGAGGGGCCTTTCCTGAGAAAGCAGGTAGTGGCTCACCGCTGGCTCCTGACAACTTCACAGAGTTGGCCAAGGAGGCCAGATGTGAGACAGGACAGGCCCTTTCGGGGGAACATAGTATGGCCCACCAGTCAGACGACACTCCGGGTAGTCACAGACCAACTTGGAAGGAGGTGCCTTTGTGGGTGTGGGTGTGAGTTTGTGGTTTTGTCTCATGTTCTGAGAATAGGTAGGAAAGGCGGTTTGTTTGGGTTGGAGTGGACTGTTTCTAGTAAGGCTTTTGACAAGGCGAGTGTTTCTATGTTTGTGTATCCCACTGTGTCCCTGGTTGTAGACATTAGAAAAGAGAATGCATCAATGGATGTGTCCTGTCTAGTAGAAAGCTTCCCAGCATTCATCCTGCCCAATTTATGAATGGACTGCGGCTTGCCTTATGGATGGGCAACGCCTACTATCTTCCTAAGTTCCTGTTTTCTTCCTGAATTCTGGCCACTCTCCAGAATAGGCTCATGGTTTTGTGTCCAAGATATGTACCACCTCCAAGCTCGGTGACATGGCCATGTACTGGATAGTTGAAAGAAATGGTGAGCATCTCAGAAAACTCAGATATCAGTGTGATCAGTAAAGTCTCCCTAGAGAAACCCTGCTTTGGGCCTTTGGCTTACCTATCCTTTTGTGGCCCTGAATGTCAGGAAGGCCTTTGCCTCAGGGCACCCCTTTGTGAAGCCTGAAGAAAACAAACAGTTTTCAAATGGAAATGAATGGGCATCACCTGTGGCTCTTTGCTTAATTGCTTTGCAAAGGGATGTGTCTGAATCAGCCTCTTGGCCCTGTGTGAGGCTGTGGCTTACATTGTCAGCACCTGGTGGATCCAAAGAAAGATCCCATGCGTGCATCCAAGGCCAAATTGGCACAAAAGCAGTCATCCTGGATGAGGTCTCTCGCCTTCCTCTGTAAGGTTCCTGACCTCCATCAAGTGAGAATAGGGATCCTTTGTGTCAAATGAGTCCTTCAAAGCCATGCAGAGGCTAGCCCATAGGTGCTTGGGTTTTCTCATGACTCCAGTTCACACAAAGAATCTATACCCGGCAGTCAGTAGGCCTCCAATTGGAGAAGTAGAGCAGTATTAAAGGCAGGCCTATTTGATCACTCCAGGTCCAAAGGAAGGGTGTCCAGGCCACCCTGACATTAGGCAAATGAGAGGCAAGGGAGCTTATTGTGGACACTGTCTTGGGCTGTGCCCCTCATGGAAACCTCCAGCCAGAGGTTATGATGAGTGTCTGTATGGAAGAAGATGAGGGCCATGTGGCAGTGTTTTGGTTTGAATTGTGGTGTGGCAGTGGGAAGAGATGACTGGGTCCACCTGGGCTTGAACTCTGGTGTGATTCCCCTTGGAGACTGAGTTCTGGAACTGACCTCAGAGAAGTATTGCCGTGAATTGTGTCGGGATGTTAGGAGGCCACGCATGAGAGTCGCCCTTGGAAACTGAGATCTAGGCCCAGGCTGGCTTTCCACAGAGCACTGGGAATCTCAGCCCGGATATCACATGATTTTATTCTTAAAGACCTGGCAGCCATCGTGGAGAGTCCAAACACACGTGGACCTCACATTGTAGACCTCAATGGGCCTGGCTTCCTGTGACCTTTTGGCCACTCCTTGGGAAGCCTTGTTTGTGAGAGTTCTCCAGAGCTTTCGTTGAAATGAGCTTCCTCACCATTTAATGGTTCCTGAAGGAATGGAAACCCACAGTGCCTCCAACTTCATCCTTTAAAAATGGCTAGCTAGATAAATACCATGACATTTTTGAAATTCCCATGACCAGGTGGCACTGGAGAACCTTTGGATGTCCTGTTGCTGATCATGAGTGTACCAGACAGTGCCTTGATTGACTGGGTTTCATGAAAATGGTGTAGAACAGAGATGCCAGTGAGTTGGGGCCTGCTGAGTAGTGGGCCTAGAGCAGTGGTGTGCAGGTGTGTGATAGAACATCTGTGGTGGGGCCATGTGGATCTGCCATTGGCTTCCAAATGGCTTGTGACTGACATGGTGCAGCGAGCAGACCCTTCTATGTAAAGGCATCTTGTTATATGGAGAGGTTTCAGGGCAATGTTCAGAATCAGGTTGCTATGGTCAAGGGGGCAAGCTCTGTGGGATAGAAGCCTGGCTGGTGCATTCTCCTAGGACCTTGACCCACCACACGTGACAGAACTCCCTCCAGCACTGTGTCCCAGTGGAACTCCTTGTATTTCCTGAAGCAAATTCCAAACTCCCAGTGCAGCAGCAAGAAACACCACGAAAAGTGGAGGATGACCAAATGGCTTCACAGTCCACACAGGGAGACACTTAGACCCCAGTGGCCACAGTTTACCTGCAAAGAGAGAATTCAGCACTTCTGCCTCATGTTCATTGGAAAATCAGAAACCATGTCCTCCAGGTCACATAGATGCAGACCTGGTTTGATGGTCTCACTACAAAGGAAGCTAAAGCTCCTGACAACAACATATATTTCAAGTGCCCAACCTCAGAAGCAGTTTCTCACGAAGTCTTTAGGCCAGCAGAGCTCCACGTTTGTGGAGTGTTTACCCTGTCCCTTACTCATGGAAAGTAGTCTACCACCTCCAAGGTTGTGAACTCCTGAGCATTTTCCATTCCACATATGTATTCACAGCATTTCTAACTCTTCTCCTCAAATTGTGTCTTACTTATTGTGAAGGTAATGTCAAGGCAATGTTCTGGATGAGAGTGGGAAGATTTTTTTGTAGCACATATTGGCCTACACATTGGATTCATTTTCCTATTTTCCGTTCGAAATACTGAATCCCTGACACTAACCCATACCCTACTAGATTGTGACTACGAATACTAATATGATGGAGAAAAATAACTCAAACAGAATAGAAATACAGGCAGTTCAGAGGAGGCCTGGTGTATAGTTGGACTGGCCTTTGGCATTATAAAGGGTAGGTGTTATAAATCTAGTCCAATTTAGTAGAAATAGTTCTCCATGTGTTTTGAATGTTAACAAATATGTGAATTCCTGTCTCCCTTTCTCTGTAGCCTATTCAGCAACATGCATTTTTACATGCACATATAGAATCCTACCTCCTATCCCACGTCCATTCTTGTGAGGTGGCTGACTTGGCAGATACAAACTGTGAGAAGAGATCACTCCTCCTAAACGCTGTTGGAACTGAAAATTCAACCTCCAGGTGAGCTTCCCACATGAACAACATGATACATAAATACATGTTCAGTAAAATAAATATTTTTGGATCTGTGGATGATAAATATTTCATGATGAATTTCGATTGGCATATATATTTCTACTCTTTAATGTCTGTGTTTGTGTGTGTGTTTTTCTTTTGTGTATATATATATATATATATATATATATATACACACACACACACACACACACACACATATACACACTCTCCAGATTTTTCAAAATATGAAATGTATGTGTCATATTATATACTCCCTAAATTCATTCATGTTCATATATGTGGATTTATAATCAACTTTTCACAAGATTATTCTCAGAAATAGTCATCCACCTGAAATACATATTTGTTTCCTAGTGCTGAAATCCTAATATTTCTACAGTAACTGACCCAGTTTAACATGAATGCAAGTAGATTCCTATGGGACATGATGTGTATTTTGACGTTCATTTTTATTCAACACTGGTACATTACTATTTCTTCAGTTGATGCACATCATAGGATATGTATTTCATCCTCAAGTTCACAAATTTCTAGGCATTCATTTCCCTTTCAATCACTTCCTGCTTCAGAACACATGTATTCCTCCACGTTTCTTGACTGGTCTTTTCATGAGACTTCTTTCCAAACACATTCTTTTCCATTTCCATAATCCCTTGTGAAGCAAAACTCACACCCCCTTCATGGTAAACCATAACCCCAATATCACCATTAGATGTATAACTGGTTAGAATGAATGGTTGTGTATCAATATTAGATTTCCTATATATTTTCAGATATCAATGCAATCCATTATTTAAATTGGAACCTGTTATACTATTTATTCACAGTATGGTCTATTCATGCATTATCTCTATATTCATAGACCCAGGGTACACCTATTTGTACCCCCAAAGGCTAATTTATATGTCTTCAACATATTACTCCCAGAAATGGTGGAAGAAACACTCATGTCACCTGATCCACATATACATTTTATCACAGTGATATTCTGGACACAAAATGCAAAGGTCACACTTATGATTGCACCAACGCCTCATTGGAAAGTGAGCATGGGTTACTAAAAACATCCTTGTCCAGGTTGCCTAATGCTCTCAAATGTCAATGCTATTGGTGACTACACATTTGTTTCTTCCTAAGATGATATATTCAACCTCAACCCTGTTGAAAATGTCTAATCCACTCACTCACTTTATACTTTGCCTGATTTCCTAATGTCTCTATTGATATCTGCTTTCCTACATATGTTCCCCAGTTCATCATTGTGACTGACTCTTCACATGTGCTGACGTTTACATTCACTCTCTAACCGACACCCTATTGCTAAAGAACTTTTGGTCCAAATTGCATACTCACTCTTCTTCCAAAACTTACCAACTATCTTCCTAATCCTACCTACTATCCCTTTTTGACTGGATGTTCTCTTCTACATTCAATCATCCAAGGTACAAGGTCCTATGCCATTGTGTACCGATTTATCTGAGACATCTGTGCAGAAAGTCATTCAAAGCTAAGTATCCCAATCAAGGGCCCAATGCCCTTCTGGCCTTCAAATCTTACTTGGATTTCTGTTTTCATACATATATTTCACCTATATATTATTATAAATATCCCAGGTTCCCAATACCATTCTTCATCCAGCAGAGTGATTCCTAAGCCACATCAAACAGGTTCTTAACCCTAACCATACACTGTTCCCTCAATCTAACTTTACAGAAGAGCAGGGACAGAGTGGGTCTTACAATACAGGAATGTGGGGGATCTTCCACCTGCTGAGAACCTCAAAGGTCCATGCAGAAATGATCCCTGGAGAAGATGTAGGCAGCTATGAAGGACCTGAGAGAGCAGAAGTCATCTTCCATGGCAAACAACCTGGTCAGGATGAAGGGATGTGTCTGAATGAGCCTCTCTCTTCTTAATGTAGACAAGATGGACCAAAGCAGGCCTGTGTGGAGAGCTGTTCCTTGGTGCCTATGGTTGATATTCCATTCTAACTTGTGAAAGTGTCACAGGAAGGAGGGGCAGCCTCCATCTCATGGGAGCCTTGGAAGCAACTGTTAGGACACAGTGGTTGCCAAGGCAGTGACCTCATTCAGTTCCTGAAGGAAGTGACCTCACCTCACTTCCTTGGTGATGGAACTCTCTGAACTTGGGATCCAGGAAGCCAGGCACCCAGAGCCAGTCCCAGTCCCAGTCCCAGTGGGCTCACTTGTTTGGATTTACCAAGGACAGAGTCAGTCTTTCTTGGTACCCACTGAGGTGAGGATTGCCAAATGCCAGGAAAGCTCTGCAGAGGGGCCTTTCCTGAGAAAGCAGGTAGTGGCTCACCGCTGGCTCCTGACAACTTCACAGAGTTGGCCAAGGAGGCCAGATGTGAGACAGGACAGGCCCTTTCGGGGGAACATAGTATGGCCCACCAGTCAGACGACACTCCGGGTAGTCACAGACCAACTTGGAAGGAGGTGCCTTTGTGGGTGTGGGTGTGAGTTTGTGGTTTTGTCTCATGTTCTGAGAATAGGTAGGAAAGGCGGTTTGTTTGGGTTGGAGTGGACTGTTTCTAGTAAGGCTTTTGACAAGGCGAGTGTTTCTATGTTTGTGTATCCCACTGTGTCCCTGGTTGTAGACATTAGAAAAGAGAATGCATCAATGGATGTGTCCTGTCTAGTAGAAAGCTTCCCAGCATTCATCCTGCCCAATTTATGAATGGACTGCGGCTTGCCTTATGGATGGGCAACGCCTACTATCTTCCTAAGTTCCTGTTTTCTTCCTGAATTCTGGCCACTCTCCAGAATAGGCTCATGGTTTTGTGTCCAAGATATGTACCACCTCCAAGCTCGGTGACATGGCCATGTACTGGATAGTTGAAAGAAATGGTGAGCATCTCAGAAAACTCAGATATCAGTGTGATCAGTAAAGTCTCCCTAGAGAAACCCTGCTTTGGGCCTTTGGCTTACCTATCCTTTTGTGGCCCTGAATGTCAGGAAGGCCTTTGCCTCAGGGCACCCCTTTGTGAAGCCTGAAGAAAACAGTTTTCAAATGGAAATGAATGGGCATCACCTGTGGCTCTTTGCTTAATTGCTTTGCAAAGGGATGTGTCTGAATCAGCCTCTTGGCCCTGTGTGAGGCTGTGGCTTACATTGTCAGCACCTGATGGATCCAAAGAAAGATCCCATGCGTGCATCCAAGGCCAAATTGGCACAAAAGCAGTCATCCTGGATGAGGTCTCTCGCCTTCCTCTGTAAGGTTCCTGACCTCCATCAAGTGAGAATAGGGATCCTTTGTGTCAAATGAGTCCTTCAAAGCCATGCAGAGGCTAGCCCATAGGTGCTTGGGTTTTCTCATGACTCCAGTTCACACAAAGAATCTATACCCGGCAGTCAGTAGGCCTCCAATTGGAGAAGTAGAGCAGTATTAAAGGCAGGCCTATTTGATCACTCCAGGTCCAAAGGAAGGGTGTCCAGGCCACCCTGACATTAGGCAAATGAGAGGCAAGGGAGCTTATTGTGGACACTGTCTTGGGCTGTGCCCCTCATGGAAACCTCCAGCCAGAGGTTATGATGAGTGTCTGTATGGAAGAAGATGAGGGCCATGTGGCAGTGTTTTGGTTTGAATTGTGGTGTGGCAGTGGGAAGAGATGACTGGGTCCACCTGGGCTTGAACTCTGGTGTGATTCCCCTTGGAGACTGAGTTCTGGAACTGACCTCAGAGAAGTATTGCCGTGAATTGTGTCGGGATGTTAGGAGGCCACGCATGAGAGTCGCCCTTGGAAACTGAGATCTAGGCCCAGGCTGGCTTTCCACAGAGCACTGGGAATCTCAGCCCGGATATCACATGATTTTATTCTTAAAGACCTGGCAGCCATCGTGGAGAGTCCAAACACACGTGGACCTCACATTGTAGACCTCAATGGGCCTGGCTTCCTGTGACCTTTTGGCCACTCCTTGGGAAGCCTTGTTTGTGAGAGTTCTCCAGAGCTTTCGTTGAAATGAGCTTCCTCACCATTTAATGGTTCCTGAAGGAATGGAAACCCACAGTGCCTCCAACTTCATCCTTTAAAAATGGCTAGCTAGATAAATACCATGACATTTTTGAAATTCCCATGACCAGGTGGCACTGGAGAACCTTTGGATGTCCTGTTGCTGATCATGAGTGTACCAGACAGTGCCTTGATTGACTGGGTTTCATGAAAATGGTGTAGAACAGAGATGCCAGTGAGTTGGGGCCTGCTGAGTAGTGGGCCTAGAGCAGTGGTGTGCAGGTGTGTGATAGAACATCTGTGGTGGGGCCATGTGGATCTGCCATTGGCTTCCAAATGGCTTGTGACTGACATGGTGCAGCGAGCAGACCCTTCTATGTAAAGGCATCTTGTTATATGGAGAGGTTTCAGGGCAATGTTCAGAATCAGGTTGCTATGGTCAAGGGGGCAAGCTCTGTGGGATAGAAGCCTGGCTGGTGCATTCTCCTAGGACCTTGACCCACCACACGTGACAGAACTCCCTCCAGCACTGTGTCCCAGTGGAACTCCTTGTATTTCCTGAAGCAAATTCCAAACTCCCAGTGCAGCAGCAAGAAACACCACGAAAAGTGGAGGATGACCAAATGGCTTCACAGTCCACACAGGGAGACACTTAGACCCCAGTGGCCACAGTTTACCTGCAAAGAGAGAATTCAGCACTTCTGCCTCATGTTCATTGGAAAATCAGAAACCATGTCCTCCAGGTCACATAGATGCAGACCTGGTTTGATGGTCTCACTACAAAGGAAGCTAAAGCTCCTGACAACAACATATATTTCAAGTGCCCAACCTCAGAAGCAGTTTCTCACGAAGTCTTTAGGCCAGCAGAGCTCCACGTTTGTGGAGTGTTTACCCTGTCCCTTACTCATGGAAAGTAGTCTACCACCTCCAAGGTTGTGAACTCCTGAGCATTTTCCATTCCACATATGTATTCACAGCATTTCTAACTCTTCTCCTCAAATTGTGTCTTACTTATTGTGAAGGTAATGTCAAGGCAATGTTCTGGATGAGAGTGGGAAGATTTTTTTGTAGCACATATTGGCCTACACATTGGATTCATTTTCCTATTTTCCGTTCGAAATACTGAATCCCTGACACTAACCCATACCCTACTAGATTGTGACTACGAATACTAATATGATGGAGAAAAATAACTCAAACAGAATAGAAATACAGGCAGTTCAGAGGAGGCCTGGTGTATAGTTGGACTGGCCTTTGGCATTATAAAGGGTAGGTGTTATAAATCTAGTCCAATTTAGTAGAAATAGTTCTCCATGTGTTTTGAATGTTAACAAATATGTGAATTCCTGTCTCCCTTTCTCTGTAGCCTATTCAGCAACATGCATTTTTACATGCACATATAGAATCCTACCTCCTATCCCACGTCCATTCTTGTGAGGTGGCTGACTTGGCAGATACAAACTGTGAGAAGAGATCACTCCTCCTAAACGCTGTTGGAACTGAAAATTCAACCTCCAGGTGAGCTTCCCACATGAACAACATGATACATAAATACATGTTCAGTAAAATAAATATTTTTGGATCTGTGGATGATAAATATTTCATGATGAATTTCGATTGGCATATATATTTCTACTCTTTAATGTCTGTGTTTGTGTGTGTGTTTTTCTTTTGTGTATATATATATATATATATATATATATATATATATATATATATATACACACACACACACACATACACACACTCTCCAGATTTTTCAAAATATGAAATGTATGTGTCATATTATATACTCCCTAAATTCATTCATGTTCATATATGTGGATTTATAATCAACTTTTCACAAGATTATTCTCAGAAATAGTCATCCACCTGAAATACATATTTGTTTCCTAGTGCTGAAATCCTAATATTTCTACAGTAACTGACCCAGTTTAACATGAATGCAAGTAGATTCCTATGGGACATGATGTGTATTTTGACGTTCATTTTTATTCAACACTGGTACATTACTATTTCTTCAGTTGATGCACATCATAGGATATGTATTTCATCCTCAAGTTCACAAATTTCTAGGCATTCATTTCCCTTTCAATCACTTCCTGCTTCAGAACACATGTATTCCTCCACGTTTCTTGACTGGTCTTTTCATGAGACTTCTTTCCAAACACATTCTTTTCCATTTCCATAATCCCTTGTGAAGCAAAACTCACACCCCCTTCATGGTAAACCATAACCCCAATATCACCATTAGATGTATAACTGGTTAGAATGAATGGTTGTGTATCAATATTAGATTTCCTATATATTTTCAGATATCAATGCAATCCATTATTTAAATTGGAACCTGTTATACTATTTATTCACAGTATGGTCTATTCATGCATTATCTCTATATTCATAGACCCAGGGTACACCTATTTGTACCCCCAAAGGCTAATTTATATGTCTTCAACATATTACTCCCAGAAATGGTGGAAGAAACACTCATGTCACCTGATCTACATATACATTTTATCACAGTGATATTCTGGACACAAAATGCAAAGGTCACACTTATGATTGCACCAACGCCTCATTGGAAAGTGAGCATGGATTACTAAAAACATCCTTGTCCAGGTTGCCTAATGCTCTCAAATGTCAATGCTATTGGTGACTACACATTTGTTTCTTCCTAAGATGATATATTCAACCTCAACCCTGTTGAAAATGTCTAATCCACTCACTCACTTTATACTTTGCCTGATTTCCTAATGTCTCTATTGATATCTGCTTTCCTACATATGTTCCCCAGTTCATCATTGTGACTGACTCTTCACATGTGCTGACGTTTACATTCACTCTCTAACCGACACCCTATTGCTAAAGAACTTTTGGTCCAAATTGCATACTCACTCTTCTTCCAAAACTTACCAACTATCTTCCTAATCCTACCTACTATCCCTTTTTGACTGGATGTTCTCTTCTACATTCAATCATCCAAGGTACAAGGTCCTATGCCATTGTGTACCGATTTATCTGAGACATCTGTGCAGAAAGTCATTCAAAGCTAAGTATCCCAATCAAGGGCCCAATGCCCTTCTGGCCTTCAAATCTTACTTGGATTTCTGTTTTCATACATATATTTCACCTATATATTATTATAAATATCCCAGGTTCCCAATACCATTCTTCATCCAGCAGAGTGATTCCTAAGCCACATCAAACAGGTTCTTAACCCTAACCATACACTGTTCCCTCAATCTAACTTTACAGAAGAGCAGGGACAGAGTGGGTCTTACAATACAGGAATGTGGGGGATCTTCCACCTGCTGAGAACCTCAAAGGTCCATGCAGAAATGATCCCTGGAGAAGATGTAGGCAGCTATGAAGGACCTGAGAGAGCAGAAGTCATCTTCCATGGCAAACAACCTGGTCAGGATGAAGGGATGTGTCTGAATGAGCCTCTCTCTTCTTAATGTAGACAAGATGGACCAAAGCAGGCCTGTGTGGAGAGCTGTTCCTTGGTGCCTATGGTTGATATTCCATTCTAACTTGTGAAAGTGTCACAGGAAGGAGGGGCAGCCTCCATCTCATGGGAGCCTTGGAAGCAACTGTTAGGACACAGTGGTTGCCAAGGCAGTGACCTCATTCAGTTCCTGAAGGAAGTGACCTCACCTCACTTCCTTGGTGATGGAACTCTCTGAACTTGGGATCCAGGAAGCCAGGCACCCAGAGCCAGTCCCAGTCCCAGTCCCAGTGGGCTCACTTGTTTGGATTTACCAAGGACAGAGTCAGTCTTTCTTGGTACCCACTGAGGTGAGGATTGCCAAATGCCAGGAAAGCTCTGCAGAGGGGCCTTTCCTGAGAAAGCAGGTAGTGGCTCACCGCTGGCTCCTGACAACTTCACAGAGTTGGCCAAGGAGGCCAGATGTGAGACAGGACAGGCCCTTTCGGGGGAACATAGTATGGCCCACCAGTCAGACGACACTCCGGGTAGTCACAGACCAACTTGGAAGGAGGTGCCTTTGTGGGTGTGGGTGTGAGTTTGTGGTTTTGTCTCATGTTCTGAGAATAGGTAGGAAAGGCGGTTTGTTTGGGTTGGAGTGGACTGTTTCTAGTAAGGCTTTTGACAAGGCGAGTGTTTCTATGTTTGTGTATCCCACTGTGTCCCTGGTTGTAGACATTAGAAAAGAGAATGCATCAATGGATGTGTCCTGTCTAGTAGAAAGCTTCCCAGCATTCATCCTGCCCAATTTATGAATGGACTGCGGCTTGCCTTATGGATGGGCAACGCCTACTATCTTCCTAAGTTCCTGTTTTCTTCCTGAATTCTGGCCACTCTCCAGAATAGGCTCATGGTTTTGTGTCCAAGATATGTACCACCTCCAAGCTCGGTGACATGGCCATGTACTGGATAGTTGAAAGAAATGGTGAGCATCTCAGAAAACTCAGATATCAGTGTGATCAGTAAAGTCTCCCTAGAGAAACCCTGCTTTGGGCCTTTGGCTTACCTATCCTTTTGTGGCCCTGAATGTCAGGAAGGCCTTTGCCTCAGGGCACCCCTTTGTGAAGCCTGAAGAAAACAAACAGTTTTCAAATGGAAATGAATGGGCATCACCTGTGGCTCTTTGCTTAATTGCTTTGCAAAGGGATGTGTCTGAATCAGCCTCTTGGCCCTGTGTGAGGCTGTGGCTTACATTGTCAGCACCTGGTGGATCCAAAGAAAGATCCCATGCGTGCATCCAAGGCCAAATTGGCACAAAAGCAGTCATCCTGGATGAGGTCTCTCGCCTTCCTCTGTAAGGTTCCTGACCTCCATCAAGTGAGAATAGGGATCCTTTGTGTCAAATGAGTCCTTCAAAGCCATGCAGAGGCTAGCCCATAGGTGCTTGGGTTTTCTCATGACTCCAGTTCACACAAAGAATCTATACCCGGCAGTCAGTAGGCCTCCAATTGGAGAAGTAGAGCAGTATTAAAGGCAGGCCTATTTGATCACTCCAGGTCCAAAGGAAGGGTGTCCAGGCCACCCTGACATTAGGCAAATGAGAGGCAAGGGAGCTTATTGTGGACACTGTCTTGGGCTGTGCCCCTCATGGAAACCTCCAGCCAGAGGTTATGATGAGTGTCTGTATGGAAGAAGATGAGGGCCATGTGGCAGTGTTTTGGTTTGAATTGTGGTGTGGCAGTGGGAAGAGATGACTGGGTCCACCTGGGCTTGAACTCTGGTGTGATTCCCCTTGGAGACTGAGTTCTGGAACTGACCTCAGAGAAGTATTGCCGTGAATTGTGTCGGGATGTTAGGAGGCCACGCATGAGAGTCGCCCTTGGAAACTGAGATCTAGGCCCAGGCTGGCTTTCCACAGAGCACTGGGAATCTCAGCCCGGATATCACATGATTTTATTCTTAAAGACCTGGCAGCCATCGTGGAGAGTCCAAACACACGTGGACCTCACATTGTAGACCTCAATGGGCCTGGCTTCCTGTGACCTTTTGGCCACTCCTTGGGAAGCCTTGTTTGTGAGAGTTCTCCAGAGCTTTCGTTGAAATGAGCTTCCTCACCATTTAATGGTTCCTGAAGGAATGGAAACCCACAGTGCCTCCAACTTCATCCTTTAAAAATGGCTAGCTAGATAAATACCATGACATTTTTGAAATTCCCATGACCAGGTGGCACTGGAGAACCTTTGGATGTCCTGTTGCTGATCATGAGTGTACCAGACAGTGCCTTGATTGACTGGGTTTCATGAAAATGGTGTAGAACAGAGATGCCAGTGAGTTGGGGCCTGCTGAGTAGTGGGCCTAGAGCAGTGGTGTGCAGGTGTGTGATAGAACATCTGTGGTGGGGCCATGTGGATCTGCCATTGGCTTCCAAATGGCTTGTGACTGACATGGTGCAGCGAGCAGACCCTTCTATGTAAAGGCATCTTGTTATATGGAGAGGTTTCAGGGCAATGTTCAGAATCAGGTTGCTATGGTCAAGGGGGCAAGCTCTGTGGGATAGAAGCCTGGCTGGTGCATTCTCCTAGGACCTTGACCCACCACACGTGACAGAACTCCCTCCAGCACTGTGTCCCAGTGGAACTCCTTGTATTTCCTGAAGCAAATTCCAAACTCCCAGTGCAGCAGCAAGAAACACCACGAAAAGTGGAGGATGACCAAATGGCTTCACAGTCCACACAGGGAGACACTTAGACCCCAGTGGCCACAGTTTACCTGCAAAGAGAGAATTCAGCACTTCTGCCTCATGTTCATTGGAAAATCAGAAACCATGTCCTCCAGGTCACATAGATGCAGACCTGGTTTGATGGTCTCACTACAAAGGAAGCTAAAGCTCCTGACAACAACATATATTTCAAGTGCCCAACCTCAGAAGCAGTTTCTCACGAAGTCTTTAGGCCAGCAGAGCTCCACGTTTGTGGAGTGTTTACCCTGTCCCTTACTCATGGAAAGTAGTCTACCACCTCCAAGGTTGTGAACTCCTGAGCATTTTCCATTCCACATATGTATTCACAGCATTTCTAACTCTTCTCCTCAAATTGTGTCTTACTTATTGTGAAGGTAATGTCAAGGCAATGTTCTGGATGAGAGTGGGAAGATTTTTTTGTAGCACATATTGGCCTACACATTGGATTCATTTTCCTATTTTCCGTTCGAAATACTGAATCCCTGACACTAACCCATACCCTACTAGATTGTGACTACGAATACTAATATGATGGAGAAAAATAACTCAAACAGAATAGAAATACAGGCAGTTCAGAGGAGGCCTGGTGTATAGTTGGACTGGCCTTTGGCATTATAAAGGGTAGGTGTTATAAATCTAGTCCAATTTAGTAGAAATAGTTCTCCATGTGTTTTGAATGTTAACAAATATGTGAATTCCTGTCTCCCTTTCTCTGTAGCCTATTCAGCAACATGCATTTTTACATGCACATATAGAATCCTACCTCCTATCCCACGTCCATTCTTGTGAGGTGGCTGACTTGGCAGATACAAACTGTGAGAAGAGATCACTCCTCCTAAACACTGTTGGAACTGAAAATTCAACCTCCAGGTGAGCTTCCCACATGAACAACATGATACATAAATACATGTTCAGTAAAATAAATATTTTTGGATCTGTGGATGATAAATATTTCATGATGAATTTCGATTGGCATATATATTTCTACTCTTTAATGTCTGTGTTTGTGTGTGTGTTTTTCTTTTGTGTATATATATATATATATATATATATATATATATATACATATACACACACACACACACACATACACACACACACACACACACATACACACACTCTCCAGATTTTTCAAAATATGAAATGTATGTGTCATATTATATACTCCCTAAATTCATTCATGTTCATATATGTGGATTTATAATCAACTTTTCACAAGATTATTCTCAGAAATAGTCATCCACCTGAAATACATATTTGTTTCCTAGTGCTGAAATCCTAATATTTCTACAGTAACTGACCCAGTTTAACATGAATGCAAGTAGATTCCTATGGGACATGATGTGTATTTTGACGTTCATTTTTATTCAACACTGGTACATTACTATTTCTTCAGTTGATGCACATCATAGGATATGTATTTCATCCTCAAGTTCACAAATTTCTAGGCATTCATTTCCCTTTCAATCACTTCCTGCTTCAGAACACATGTATTCCTCCACGTTTCTTGACTGGTCTTTTCATGAGACTTCTTTCCAAACACATTCTTTTCCATTTCCATAATCCCTTGTGAAGCAAAACTCACACCCCCTTCATGGTAAACCATAACCCCAATATCACCATTAGATGTATAACTGGTTAGAATGAATGGTTGTGTATCAATATTAGATTTCCTATATATTTTCAGATATCAATGCAATCCATTATTTAAATTGGAACCTGTTATACTATTTATTCACAGTATGGTCTATTCATGCATTATCTCTATATTCATAGACCCAGGGTACACCTATTTGTACCCCCAAAGGCTAATTTATATGTCTTCAACATATTACTCCCAGAAATGGTGGAAGAAACACTCATGTCACCTGATCTACATATACATTTTATCACAGTGATATTCTGGACACAAAATGCAAAGGTCACACTTATGATTGCACCAACGCCTCATTGGAAAGTGAGCATGGATTACTAAAAACATCCTTGTCCAGGTTGCCTAATGCTCTCAAATGTCAATGCTATTGGTGACTACACATTTGTTTCTTCCTAAGATGATATATTCAACCTCAACCCTGTTGAAAATGTCTAATCCACTCACTCACTTTATACTTTGCCTGATTTCCTAATGTCTCTATTGATATCTGCTTTCCTACATATGTTCCCCAGTTCATCATTGTGACTGACTCTTCACATGTGCTGACGTTTACATTCACTCTCTAACCGACACCCTATTGCTAAAGAACTTTTGGTCCAAATTGCATACTCACTCTTCTTCCAAAACTTACCAACTATCTTCCTAATCCTACCTACTATCCCTTTTTGACTGGATGTTCTCTTCTACATTCAATCATCCAAGGTACAAGGTCCTATGCCATTGTGTACCGATTTATCTGAGACATCTGTGCAGAAAGTCATTCAAAGCTAAGTATCCCAATCAAGGGCCCAATGCCCTTCTGGCCTTCAAATCTTACTTGGATTTCTGTTTTCATACATATATTTCACCTATATATTATTATAAATATCCCAGGTTCCCAATACCATTCTTCATCCAGCAGAGTGATTCCTAAGCCACATCAAACAGGTTCTTAACCCTAACCATACACTGTTCCCTCAATCTAACTTTACAGAAGAGCAGGGACAGAGTGGGTCTTACAATACAGGAATGTGGGGGATCTTCCACCTGCTGAGAACCTCAAAGGTCCATGCAGAAATGATCCCTGGAGAAGATGTAGGCAGCTATGAAGGACCTGAGAGAGCAGAAGTCATCTTCCATGGCAAACAACCTGGTCAGGATGAAGGGATGTGTCTGAATGAGCCTCTCTCTTCTTAATGTAGACAAGATGGACCAAAGCAGGCCTGTGTGGAGAGCTGTTCCTTGGTGCCTATGGTTGATATTCCATTCTAACTTGTGAAAGTGTCACAGGAAGGAGGGGCAGCCTCCATCTCATGGGAGCCTTGGAAGCAACTGTTAGGACACAGTGGTTGCCAAGGCAGTGACCTCATTCAGTTCCTGAAGGAAGTGACCTCACCTCACTTCCTTGGTGATGGAACTCTCTGAACTTGGGATCCAGGAAGCCAGGCACCCAGAGCCAGTCCCAGTCCCAGTCCCAGTGGGCTCACTTGTTTGGATTTACCAAGGACAGAGTCAGTCTTTCTTGGTACCCACTGAGGTGAGGATTGCCAAATGCCAGGAAAGCTCTGCAGAGGGGCCTTTCCTGAGAAAGCAGGTAGTGGCTCACCGCTGGCTCCTGACAACTTCACAGAGTTGGCCAAGGAGGCCAGATGTGAGACAGGACAGGCCCTTTCGGGGGAACATAGTATGGCCCACCAGTCAGACGACACTCCGGGTAGTCACAGACCAACTTGGAAGGAGGTGCCTTTGTGGGTGTGGGTGTGAGTTTGTGGTTTTGTCTCATGTTCTGAGAATAGGTAGGAAAGGCGGTTTGTTTGGGTTGGAGTGGACTGTTTCTAGTAAGGCTTTTGACAAGGCGAGTGTTTCTATGTTTGTGTATCCCACTGTGTCCCTGGTTGTAGACATTAGAAAAGAGAATGCATCAATGGATGTGTCCTGTCTAGTAGAAAGCTTCCCAGCATTCATCCTGCCCAATTTATGAATGGACTGCGGCTTGCCTTATGGATGGGCAACGCCTACTATCTTCCTAAGTTCCTGTTTTCTTCCTGAATTCTGGCCACTCTCCAGAATAGGCTCATGGTTTTGTGTCCAAGATATGTACCACCTCCAAGCTCGGTGACATGGCCATGTACTGGATAGTTGAAAGAAATGGTGAGCATCTCAGAAAACTCAGATATCAGTGTGATCAGTAAAGTCTCCCTAGAGAAACCCTGCTTTGGGCCTTTGGCTTACCTATCCTTTTGTGGCCCTGAATGTCAGGAAGGCCTTTGCCTCAGGGCACCCCTTTGTGAAGCCTGAAGAAAACAAACAGTTTTCAAATGGAAATGAATGGGCATCACCTGTGGCTCTTTGCTTAATTGCTTTGCAAAGGGATGTGTCTGAATCAGCCTCTTGGCCCTGTGTGAGGCTGTGGCTTACATTGTCAGCACCTGGTGGATCCAAAGAAAGATCCCATGCGTGCATCCAAGGCCAAATTGGCACAAAAGCAGTCATCCTGGATGAGGTCTCTCGCCTTCCTCTGTAAGGTTCCTGACCTCCATCAAGTGAGAATAGGGATCCTTTGTGTCAAATGAGTCCTTCAAAGCCATGCAGAGGCTAGCCCATAGGTGCTTGGGTTTTCTCATGACTCCAGTTCACACAAAGAATCTATACCCGGCAGTCAGTAGGCCTCCAATTGGAGAAGTAGAGCAGTATTAAAGGCAGGCCTATTTGATCACTCCAGGTCCAAAGGAAGGGTGTCCAGGCCACCCTGACATTAGGCAAATGAGAGGCAAGGGAGCTTATTGTGGACACTGTCTTGGGCTGTGCCCCTCATGGAAACCTCCAGCCAGAGGTTATGATGAGTGTCTGTATGGAAGAAGATGAGGGCCATGTGGCAGTGTTTTGGTTTGAATTGTGGTGTGGCAGTGGGAAGAGATGACTGGGTCCACCTGGGCTTGAACTCTGGTGTGATTCCCCTTGGAGACTGAGTTCTGGAACTGACCTCAGAGAAGTATTGCCGTGAATTGTGTCGGGATGTTAGGAGGCCACGCATGAGAGTCGCCCTTGGAAACTGAGATCTAGGCCCAGGCTGGCTTTCCACAGAGCACTGGGAATCTCAGCCCGGATATCACATGATTTTATTCTTAAAGACCTGGCAGCCATCGTGGAGAGTCCAAACACACGTGGACCTCACATTGTAGACCTCAATGGGCCTGGCTTCCTGTGACCTTTTGGCCACTCCTTGGGAAGCCTTGTTTGTGAGAGTTCTCCAGAGCTTTCGTTGAAATGAGCTTCCTCACCATTTAATGGTTCCTGAAGGAATGGAAACCCACAGTGCCTCCAACTTCATCCTTTAAAAATGGCTAGCTAGATAAATACCATGACATTTTTGAAATTCCCATGACCAGGTGGCACTGGAGAACCTTTGGATGTCCTGTTGCTGATCATGAGTGTACCAGACAGTGCCTTGATTGACTGGGTTTCATGAAAATGGTGTAGAACAGAGATGCCAGTGAGTTGGGGCCTGCTGAGTAGTGGGCCTAGAGCAGTGGTGTGCAGGTGTGTGATAGAACATCTGTGGTGGGGCCATGTGGATCTGCCATTGGCTTCCAAATGGCTTGTGACTGACATGGTGCAGCGAGCAGACCCTTCTATGTAAAGGCATCTTGTTATATGGAGAGGTTTCAGGGCAATGTTCAGAATCAGGTTGCTATGGTCAAGGGGGCAAGCTCTGTGGGATAGAAGCCTGGCTGGTGCATTCTCCTAGGACCTTGACCCACCACACGTGACAGAACTCCCTCCAGCACTGTGTCCCAGTTGAACTCCTTGTATTTCCTGAAGCAAATTCCAAACTCCCAGTGCAGCAGCAAGAAACACCACGAAAAGTGGAGGATGACCAAATGGCTTCACAGTCCACACAGGGAGACACTTAGACCCCAGTGGCCACAGTTTACCTGCAAAGAGAGAATTCAGCACTTCTGCCTCATGTTCATTGGAAAATCAGAAACCATGTCCTCCAGGTCACATAGATGCAGACCTGGTTTGATGGTCTCACTACAAAGGAAGCTAAAGCTCCTGACAACAACATATATTTCAAGTGCCCAACCTCAGAAGCAGTTTCTCACGAAGTCTTTAGGCCAGCAGAGCTCCACGTTTGTGGAGTGTTTACCCTGTCCCTTACTCATGGAAAGTAGTCTACCACCTCCAAGGTTGTGAACTCCTGAGCATTTTCCATTCCACATATGTATTCACAGCATTTCTAACTCTTCTCCTCAAATTGTGTCTTACTTATTGTGAAGGTAATGTCAAGGCAATGTTCTGGATGAGAGTGGGAAGATTTTTTTGTAGCACATATTGGCCTACACATTGGATTCATTTTCCTATTTTCCGTTCGAAATACTGAATCCCTGACACTAACCCATACCCTACTAGATTGTGACTACGAATACTAATATGATGGAGAAAAATAACTCAAACAGAATAGAAATACAGGCAGTTCAGAGGAGGCCTGGTGTATAGTTGGACTGGCCTTTGGCATTATAAAGGGTAGGTGTTATAAATCTAGTCCAATTTAGTAGAAATAGTTCTCCATGTGTTTTGAATGTTAACAAATATGTGAATTCCTGTCTCCCTTTCTCTGTAGCCTATTCAGCAACATGCATTTTTACATGCACATATAGAATCCTACCTCCTATCCCACGTCCATTCTTGTGAGGTGGCTGACTTGGCAGATACAAACTGTGAGAAGAGATCACTCCTCCTAAACGCTGTTGGAACTGAAAATTCAACCTCCAGGTGAGCTTCCCACATGAACAACATGATACATAAATACATGTTCAGTAAAATAAATATTTTTGGATCTGTGGATGATAAATATTTCATGATGAATTTCGATTGGCATATATATTTCTACTCTTTAATGTCTGTGTTTGTGTGTGTGTTTTTCTTTTGTGTATATATATATATATATATATATATATATATATATATACATATACACACACACACACACACATACACACACTCTCCAGATTTTTCAAAATATGAAATGTATGTGTCATATTATATACTCCCTAAATTCATTCATGTTCATATATGTGGATTTATAATCAACTTTTCACAAGATTATTCTCAGAAATAGTCATCCACCTGAAATACATATTTGTTTCCTAGTGCTGAAATCCTAATATTTCTACAGTAACTGACCCAGTTTAACATGAATGCAAGTAGATTCCTATGGGACATGATGTGTATTTTGACGTTCATTTTTATTCAACACTGGTACATTACTATTTCTTCAGTTGATGCACATCATAGGATATGTATTTCATCCTCAAGTTCACAAATTTCTAGGCATTCATTTCCCTTTCAATCACTTCCTGCTTCAGAACACATGTATTCCTCCACGTTTCTTGACTGGTCTTTTCATGAGACTTCTTTCCAAACACATTCTTTTCCATTTCCATAATCCCTTGTGAAGCAAAACTCACACCCCCTTCATGGTAAACCATAACCCCAATATCACCATTAGATGTATAACTGGTTAGAATGAATGGTTGTGTATCAATATTAGATTTCCTATATATTTTCAGATATCAATGCAATCCATTATTTAAATTGGAACCTGTTATACTATTTATTCACAGTATGGTCTATTCATGCATTATCTCTATATTCATAGACCCAGGGTACACCTATTTGTACCCCCAAAGGCTAATTTATATGTCTTCAACATATTACTCCCAGAAATGGTGGAAGAAACACTCATGTCACCTGATCTACATATACATTTTATCACAGTGATATTCTGGACACAAAATGCAAAGGTCACACTTATGATTGCACCAACGCCTCATTGGAAAGTGAGCATGGATTACTAAAAACATCCTTGTCCAGGTTGCCTAATGCTCTCAAATGTCAATGCTATTGGTGACTACACATTTGTTTCTTCCTAAGATGATATATTCAACCTCAACCCTGTTGAAAATGTCTAATCCACTCACTCACTTTATACTTTGCCTGATTTCCTAATGTCTCTATTGATATCTGCTTTCCTACATATGTTCCCCAGTTCATCATTGTGACTGACTCTTCACATGTGCTGACGTTTACATTCACTCTCTAACCGACACCCTATTGCTAAAGAACTTTTGGTCCAAATTGCATACTCACTCTTCTTCCAAAACTTACCAACTATCTTCCTAATCCTACCTACTATCCCTTTTTGACTGGATGTTCTCTTCTACATTCAATCATCCAAGGTACAAGGTCCTATGCCATTGTGTACCGATTTATCTGAGACATCTGTGCAGAAAGTCATTCAAAGCTAAGTATCCCAATCAAGGGCCCAATGCCCTTCTGGCCTTCAAATCTTACTTGGATTTCTGTTTTCATACATATATTTCACCTATATATTATTATAAATATCCCAGGTTCCCAATACCATTCTTCATCCAGCAGAGTGATTCCTAAGCCACATCAAACAGGTTCTTAACCCTAACCATACACTGTTCCCTCAATCTAACTTTACAGAAGAGCAGGGACAGAGTGGGTCTTACAATACAGGAATGTGGGGGATCTTCCACCTGCTGAGAACCTCAAAGGTCCATGCAGAAATGATCCCTGGAGAAGATGTAGGCAGCTATGAAGGACCTGAGAGAGCAGAAGTCATCTTCCATGGCAAACAACCTGGTCAGGATGAAGGGATGTGTCTGAATGAGCCTCTCTCTTCTTAATGTAGACAAGATGGACCAAAGCAGGCCTGTGTGGAGAGCTGTTCCTTGGTGCCTATGGTTGATATTCCATTCTAACTTGTGAAAGTGTCACAGGAAGGAGGGGCAGCCTCCATCTCATGGGAGCCTTGGAAGCAACTGTTAGGACACAGTGGTTGCCAAGGCAGTGACCTCATTCAGTTCCTGAAGGAAGTGACCTCACCTCACTTCCTTGGTGATGGAACTCTCTGAACTTGGGATCCAGGAAGCCAGGCACCCAGAGCCAGTCCCAGTCCCAGTCCCAGTGGGCTCACTTGTTTGGATTTACCAAGGACAGAGTCAGTCTTTCTTGGTACCCACTGAGGTGAGGATTGCCAAATGCCAGGAAAGCTCTGCAGAGGGGCCTTTCCTGAGAAAGCAGGTAGTGGCTCACCGCTGGCTCCTGACAACTTCACAGAGTTGGCCAAGGAGGCCAGATGTGAGACAGGACAGGCCCTTTCGGGGGAACATAGTATGGCCCACCAGTCAGACGACACTCCGGGTAGTCACAGACCAACTTGGAAGGAGGTGCCTTTGTGGGTGTGGGTGTGAGTTTGTGGTTTTGTCTCATGTTCTGAGAATAGGTAGGAAAGGCGGTTTGTTTGGGTTGGAGTGGACTGTTTCTAGTAAGGCTTTTGACAAGGCGAGTGTTTCTATGTTTGTGTATCCCACTGTGTCCCTGGTTGTAGACATTAGAAAAGAGAATGCATCAATGGATGTGTCCTGTCTAGTAGAAAGCTTCCCAGCATTCATCCTGCCCAATTTATGAATGGACTGCGGCTTGCCTTATGGATGGGCAACGCCTACTATCTTCCTAAGTTCCTGTTTTCTTCCTGAATTCTGGCCACTCTCCAGAATAGGCTCATGGTTTTGTGTCCAAGATATGTACCACCTCCAAGCTCGGTGACATGGCCATGTACTGGATAGTTGAAAGAAATGGTGAGCATCTCAGAAAACTCAGATATCAGTGTGATCAGTAAAGTCTCCCTAGAGAAACCCTGCTTTGGGCCTTTGGCTTACCTATCCTTTTGTGGCCCTGAATGTCAGGAAGGCCTTTGCCTCAGGGCACCCCTTTGTGAAGCCTGAAGAAAACAGTTTTCAAATGGAAATGAATGGGCATCACCTGTGGCTCTTTGCTTAATTGCTTTGCAAAGGGATGTGTCTGAATCAGCCTCTTGGCCCTGTGTGAGGCTGTGGCTTACATTGTCAGCACCTGATGGATCCAAAGAAAGATCCCATGCGTGCATCCAAGGCCAAATTGGCACAAAAGCAGTCATCCTGGATGAGGTCTCTCGCCTTCCTCTGTAAGGTTCCTGACCTCCATCAAGTGAGAATAGGGATCCTTTGTGTCAAATGAGTCCTTCAAAGCCATGCAGAGGCTAGCCCATAGGTGCTTGGGTTTTCTCATGACTCCAGTTCACACAAAGAATCTATACCCGGCAGTCAGTAGGCCTCCAATTGGAGAAGTAGAGCAGTATTAAAGGCAGGCCTATTTGATCACTCCAGGTCCAAAGGAAGGGTGTCCAGGCCACCCTGACATTAGGCAAATGAGAGGCAAGGGAGCTTATTGTGGACACTGTCTTGGGCTGTGCCCCTCATGGAAACCTCCAGCCAGAGGTTATGATGAGTGTCTGTATGGAAGAAGATGAGGGCCATGTGGCAGTGTTTTGGTTTGAATTGTGGTGTGGCAGTGGGAAGAGATGACTGGGTCCACCTGGGCTTGAACTCTGGTGTGATTCCCCTTGGAGACTGAGTTCTGGAACTGACCTCAGAGAAGTATTGCCGTGAATTGTGTCGGGATGTTAGGAGGCCACGCATGAGAGTCGCCCTTGGAAACTGAGATCTAGGCCCAGGCTGGCTTTCCACAGAGCACTGGGAATCTCAGCCCGGATATCACATGATTTTATTCTTAAAGACCTGGCAGCCATCGTGGAGAGTCCAAACACACGTGGACCTCACATTGTAGACCTCAATGGGCCTGGCTTCCTGTGACCTTTTGGCCACTCCTTGGGAAGCCTTGTTTGTGAGAGTTCTCCAGAGCTTTCGTTGAAATGAGCTTCCTCACCATTTAATGGTTCCTGAAGGAATGGAAACCCACAGTGCCTCCAACTTCATCCTTTAAAAATGGCTAGCTAGATAAATACCATGACATTTTTGAAATTCCCATGACCAGGTGGCACTGGAGAACCTTTGGATGTCCTGTTGCTGATCATGAGTGTACCAGACAGTGCCTTGATTGACTGGGTTTCATGAAAATGGTGTAGAACAGAGATGCCAGTGAGTTGGGGCCTGCTGAGTAGTGGGCCTAGAGCAGTGGTGTGCAGGTGTGTGATAGAACATCTGTGGTGGGGCCATGTGGATCTGCCATTGGCTTCCAAATGGCTTGTGACTGACATGGTGCAGCGAGCAGACCCTTCTATGTAAAGGCATCTTGTTATATGGAGAGGTTTCAGGGCAATGTTCAGAATCAGGTTGCTATGGTCAAGGGGGCAAGCTCTGTGGGATAGAAGCCTGGCTGGTGCATTCTCCTAGGACCTTGACCCACCACACGTGACAGAACTCCCTCCAGCACTGTGTCCCAGTGGAACTCCTTGTATTTCCTGAAGCAAATTCCAAACTCCCAGTGCAGCAGCAAGAAACACCACGAAAAGTGGAGGATGACCAAATGGCTTCACAGTCCACACAGGGAGACACTTAGACCCCAGTGGCCACAGTTTACCTGCAAAGAGAGAATTCAGCACTTCTGCCTCATGTTCATTGGAAAATCAGAAACCATGTCCTCCAGGTCACATAGATGCAGACCTGGTTTGATGGTCTCACTACAAAGGAAGCTAAAGCTCCTGACAACAACATATATTTCAAGTGCCCAACCTCAGAAGCAGTTTCTCACGAAGTCTTTAGGCCAGCAGAGCTCCACGTTTGTGGAGTGTTTACCCTGTCCCTTACTCATGGAAAGTAGTCTACCACCTCCAAGGTTGTGAACTCCTGAGCATTTTCCATTCCACATATGTATTCACAGCATTTCTAACTCTTCTCCTCAAATTGTGTCTTACTTATTGTGAAGGTAATGTCAAGGCAATGTTCTGGATGAGAGTGGGAAGATTTTTTTGTAGCACATATTGGCCTACACATTGGATTCATTTTCCTATTTTCCGTTCGAAATACTGAATCCCTGACACTAACCCATACCCTACTAGATTGTGACTACGAATACTAATATGATGGAGAAAAATAACTCAAACAGAATAGAAATACAGGCAGTTCAGAGGAGGCCTGGTGTATAGTTGGACTGGCCTTTGGCATTATAAAGGGTAGGTGTTATAAATCTAGTCCAATTTAGTAGAAATAGTTCTCCATGTGTTTTGAATGTTAACAAATATGTGAATTCCTGTCTCCCTTTCTCTGTAGCCTATTCAGCAACATGCATTTTTACATGCACATATAGAATCCTACCTCCTATCCCACGTCCATTCTTGTGAGGTGGCTGACTTGGCAGATACAAACTGTGAGAAGAGATCACTCCTCCTAAACGCTGTTGGAACTGAAAATTCAACCTCCAGGTGAGCTTCCCACATGAACAACATGATACATAAATACATGTTCAGTAAAATAAATATTTTTGGATCTGTGGATGATAAATATTTCATGATGAATTTCGATTGGCATATATATTTCTACTCTTTAATGTCTGTGTTTGTGTGTGTGTTTTTCTTTTGTGTATATATATATATATATATATATATATATATATATATATATACATATACACACACACACACACACATACACACACTCTCCAGATTTTTCAAAATATGAAATGTATGTGTCATATTATATACTCCCTAAATTCATTCATGTTCATATATGTGGATTTATAATCAACTTTTCACAAGATTATTCTCAGAAATAGTCATCCACCTGAAATACATATTTGTTTCCTAGTGCTGAAATCCTAATATTTCTACAGTAACTGACCCAGTTTAACATGAATGCAAGTAGATTCCTATGGGACATGATGTGTATTTTGACGTTCATTTTTATTCAACACTGGTACATTACTATTTCTTCAGTTGATGCACATCATAGGATATGTATTTCATCCTCAAGTTCACAAATTTCTAGGCATTCATTTCCCTTTCAATCACTTCCTGCTTCAGAACACATGTATTCCTCCACGTTTCTTGACTGGTCTTTTCATGAGACTTCTTTCCAAACACATTCTTTTCCATTTCCATAATCCCTTGTGAAGCAAAACTCACACCCCCTTCATGGTAAACCATAACCCCAATATCACCATTAGATGTATAACTGGTTAGAATGAATGGTTGTGTATCAATATTAGATTTCCTATATATTTTCAGATATCAATGCAATCCATTATTTAAATTGGAACCTGTTATACTATTTATTCACAGTATGGTCTATTCATGCATTATCTCTATATTCATAGACCCAGGGTACACCTATTTGTACCCCCAAAGGCTAATTTATATGTCTTCAACATATTACTCCCAGAAATGGTGGAAGAAACACTCATGTCACCTGATCTACATATACATTTTATCACAGTGATATTCTGGACACAAAATGCAAAGGTCACACTTATGATTGCACCAACGCCTCATTGGAAAGTGAGCATGGATTACTAAAAACATCCTTGTCCAGGTTGCCTAATGCTCTCAAATGTCAATGCTATTGGTGACTACACATTTGTTTCTTCCTAAGATGATATATTCAACCTCAACCCTGTTGAAAATGTCTAATCCACTCACTCACTTTATACTTTGCCTGATTTCCTAATGTCTCTATTGATATCTGCTTTCCTACATATGTTCCCCAGTTCATCATTGTGACTGACTCTTCACATGTGCTGACGTTTACATTCACTCTCTAACCGACACCCTATTGCTAAAGAACTTTTGGTCCAAATTGCATACTCACTCTTCTTCCAAAACTTACCAACTATCTTCCTAATCCTACCTACTATCCCTTTTTGACTGGATGTTCTCTTCTACATTCAATCATCCAAGGTACAAGGTCCTATGCCATTGTGTACCGATTTATCTGAGACATCTGTGCAGAAAGTCATTCAAAGCTAAGTATCCCAATCAAGGGCCCAATGCCCTTCTGGCCTTCAAATCTTACTTGGATTTCTGTTTTCATACATATATTTCACCTATATATTATTATAAATATCCCAGGTTCCCAATACCATTCTTCATCCAGCAGAGTGATTCCTAAGCCACATCAAACAGGTTCTTAACCCTAACCATACACTGTTCCCTCAATCTAACTTTACAGAAGAGCAGGGACAGAGTGGGTCTTACAATACAGGAATGTGGGGGATCTTCCACCTGCTGAGAACCTCAAAGGTCCATGCAGAAATGATCCCTGGAGAAGATGTAGGCAGCTATGAAGGACCTGAGAGAGCAGAAGTCATCTTCCATGGCAAACAACCTGGTCAGGATGAAGGGATGTGTCTGAATGAGCCTCTCTCTTCTTAATGTAGACAAGATGGACCAAAGCAGGCCTGTGTGGAGAGCTGTTCCTTGGTGCCTATGGTTGATATTCCATTCTAACTTGTGAAAGTGTCACAGGAAGGAGGGGCAGCCTCCATCTCATGGGAGCCTTGGAAGCAACTGTTAGGACACAGTGGTTGCCAAGGCAGTGACCTCATTCAGTTCCTGAAGGAAGTGACCTCACCTCACTTCCTTGGTGATGGAACTCTCTGAACTTGGGATCCAGGAAGCCAGGCACCCAGAGCCAGTCCCAGTCCCAGTCCCAGTGGGCTCACTTGTTTGGATTTACCAAGGACAGAGTCAGTCTTTCTTGGTACCCACTGAGGTGAGGATTGCCAAATGCCAGGAAAGCTCTGCAGAGGGGCCTTTCCTGAGAAAGCAGGTAGTGGCTCACCGCTGGCTCCTGACAACTTCACAGAGTTGGCCAAGGAGGCCAGATGTGAGACAGGACAGGCCCTTTCGGGGGAACATAGTATGGCCCACCAGTCAGACGACACTCCGGGTAGTCACAGACCAACTTGGAAGGAGGTGCCTTTGTGGGTGTGGGTGTGAGTTTGTGGTTTTGTCTCATGTTCTGAGAATAGGTAGGAAAGGCGGTTTGTTTGGTTTGGAGTGGACTGTTTCTAGTAAGGCTTTTGACAAGGCGAGTGTTTCTATGTTTGTGTATCCCACTGTGTCCCTGGTTGTAGACATTAGAAAAGAGAATGCATCAATGGATGTGTCCTGTCTAGTAGAAAGCTTCCCAGCATTCATCCTGCCCAATTTATGAATGGACTGCGGCTTGCCTTATGGATGGGCAACGCCTACTATCTTCCTAAGTTCCTGTTTTCTTCCTGAATTCTGGCCACTCTCCAGAATAGGCTCATGGTTTTGTGTCCAAGATATGTACCACCTCCAAGCTCGGTGACATGGCCATGTACTGGATAGTTGAAAGAAATGGTGAGCATCTCAGAAAACTCAGATATCAGTGTGATCAGTAAAGTCTCCCTAGAGAAACCCTGCTTTGGGCCTTTGGCTTACCTATCCTTTTGTGGCCCTGAATGTCAGGAAGGCCTTTGCCTCAGGGCACCCCTTTGTGAAGCCTGAAGAAAACAAACAGTTTTCAAATGGAAATGAATGGGCATCACCTGTGGCTCTTTGCTTAATTGCTTTGCAAAGGGATGTGTCTGAATCAGCCTCTTGGCCCTGTGTGAGGCTGTGGCTTACATTGTCAGCACCTGGTGGATCCAAAGAAAGATCCCATGCGTGCATCCAAGGCCAAATTGGCACAAAAGCAGTCATCCTGGATGAGGTCTCTCGCCTTCCTCTGTAAGGTTCCTGACCTCCATCAAGTGAGAATAGGGATCCTTTGTGTCAAATGAGTCCTTCAAAGCCATGCAGAGGCTAGCCCATAGGTGCTTGGGTTTTCTCATGACTCCAGTTCACACAAAGAATCTATACCCGGCAGTCAGTAGGCCTCCAATTGGAGAAGTAGAGCAGTATTAAAGGCAGGCCTATTTGATCACTCCAGGTCCAAAGGAAGGGTGTCCAGGCCACCCTGACATTAGGCAAATGAGAGGCAAGGGAGCTTATTGTGGACACTGTCTTGGGCTGTGCCCCTCATGGAAACCTCCAGCCAGAGGTTATGATGAGTGTCTGTATGGAAGAAGATGAGGGCCATGTGGCAGTGTTTTGGTTTGAATTGTGGTGTGGCAGTGGGAAGAGATGACTGGGTCCACCTGGGCTTGAACTCTGGTGTGATTCCCCTTGGAGACTGAGTTCTGGAACTGACCTCAGAGAAGTATTGCCGTGAATTGTGTCGGGATGTTAGGAGGCCACGCATGAGAGTCGCCCTTGGAAACTGAGATCTAGGCCCAGGCTGGCTTTCCACAGAGCACTGGGAATCTCAGCCCGGATATCACATGATTTTATTCTTAAAGACCTGGCAGCCATCGTGGAGAGTCCAAACACACGTGGACCTCACATTGTAGACCTCAATGGGCCTGGCTTCCTGTGACCTTTTGGCCACTCCTTGGGAAGCCTTGTTTGTGAGAGTTCTCCAGAGCTTTCGTTGAAATGAGCTTCCTCACCATTTAATGGTTCCTGAAGGAATGGAAACCCACAGTGCCTCCAACTTCATCCTTTAAAAATGGCTAGCTAGATAAATACCATGACATTTTTGAAATTCCCATGACCAGGTGGCACTGGAGAACCTTTGGATGTCCTGTTGCTGATCATGAGTGTACCAGACAGTGCCTTGATTGACTGGGTTTCATGAAAATGGTGTAGAACAGAGATGCCAGTGAGTTGGGGCCTGCTGAGTAGTGGGCCTAGAGCAGTGGTGTGCAGGTGTGTGATAGAACATCTGTGGTGGGGCCATGTGGATCTGCCATTGGCTTCCAAATGGCTTGTGACTGACATGGTGCAGCGAGCAGACCCTTCTATGTAAAGGCATCTTGTTATATGGAGAGGTTTCAGGGCAATGTTCAGAATCAGGTTGCTATGGTCAAGGGGGCAAGCTCTGTGGGATAGAAGCCTGGCTGGTGCATTCTCCTAGGACCTTGACCCACCACACGTGACAGAACTCCCTCCAGCACTGTGTCCCAGTTGAACTCCTTGTATTTCCTGAAGCAAATTCCAAACTCCCAGTGCAGCAGCAAGAAACACCACGAAAAGTGGAGGATGACCAAATGGCTTCACAGTCCACACAGGGAGACACTTAGACCCCAGTGGCCACAGTTTACCTGCAAAGAGAGAATTCAGCACTTCTGCCTCATGTTCATTGGAAAATCAGAAACCATGTCCTCCAGGTCACATAGATGCAGACCTGGTTTGATGGTCTCACTACAAAGGAAGCTAAAGCTCCTGACAACAACATATATTTCAAGTGCCCAACCTCAGAAGCAGTTTCTCACGAAGTCTTTAGGCCAGCAGAGCTCCACGTTTGTGGAGTGTTTACCCTGTCCCTTACTCATGGAAAGTAGTCTACCACCTCCAAGGTTGTGAACTCCTGAGCATTTTCCATTCCACATATGTATTCACAGCATTTCTAACTCTTCTCCTCAAATTGTGTCTTACTTATTGTGAAGGTAATGTCAAGGCAATGTTCTGGATGAGAGTGGGAAGATTTTTTTGTAGCACATATTGGCCTACACATTGGATTCATTTTCCTATTTTCCGTTCGAAATACTGAATCCCTGACACTAACCCATACCCTACTAGATTGTGACTACGAATACTAATATGATGGAGAAAAATAACTCAAACAGAATAGAAATACAGGCAGTTCAGAGGAGGCCTGGTGTATAGTTGGACTGGCCTTTGGCATTATAAAGGGTAGGTGTTATAAATCTAGTCCAATTTAGTAGAAATAGTTCTCCATGTGTTTTGAATGTTAACAAATATGTGAATTCCTGTCTCCCTTTCTCTGTAGCCTATTCAGCAACATGCATTTTTACATGCACATATAGAATCCTACCTCCTATCCCACGTCCATTCTTGTGAGGTGGCTGACTTGGCAGATACAAACTGTGAGAAGAGATCACTCCTCCTAAACGCTGTTGGAACTGAAAATTCAACCTCCAGGTGAGCTTCCCACATGAACAACATGATACATAAATACATGTTCAGTAAAATAAATATTTTTGGATCTGTGGATGATAAATATTTCATGATGAATTTCGATTGGCATATATATTTCTACTCTTTAATGTCTGTGTTTGTGTGTGTGTTTTTCTTTTGTGTATATATATATATATATATATATATATATATATATATATATATATACACACACACACACACACACACACACACACATACACACACTCTCCAGATTTTTCAAAATATGAAATGTATGTGTCATATTATATACTCCCTAAATTCATTCATGTTCATATATGTGGATTTATAATCAACTTTTCACAAGATTATTCTCAGAAATAGTCATCCACCTGAAATACATATTTGTTTCCTAGTGCTGAAATCCTAATATTTCTACAGTAACTGACCCAGTTTAACATGAATGCAAGTAGATTCCTATGGGACATGATGTGTATTTTGACGTTCATTTTTATTCAACACTGGTACATTACTATTTCTTCAGTTGATGCACATCATAGGATATGTATTTCATCCTCAAGTTCACAAATTTCTAGGCATTCATTTCCCTTTCAATCACTTCCTGCTTCAGAACACATGTATTCCTCCACGTTTCTTGACTGGTCTTTTCATGAGACTTCTTTCCAAACACATTCTTTTCCATTTCCATAATCCCTTGTGAAGCAAAACTCACACCCCCTTCATGGTAAACCATAACCCCAATATCACCATTAGATGTATAACTGGTTAGAATGAATGGTTGTGTATCAATATTAGATTTCCTATATATTTTCAGATATCAATGCAATCCATTATTTAAATTGGAACCTGTTATACTATTTATTCACAGTATGGTCTATTCATGCATTATCTCTATATTCATAGACCCAGGGTACACCTATTTGTACCCCCAAAGGCTAATTTATATGTCTTCAACATATTACTCCCAGAAATGGTGGAAGAAACACTCATGTCACCTGATCTACATATACATTTTATCACAGTGATATTCTGGACACAAAATGCAAAGGTCACACTTATGATTGCACCAACGCCTCATTGGAAAGTGAGCATGGATTACTAAAAACATCCTTGTCCAGGTTGCCTAATGCTCTCAAATGTCAATGCTATTGGTGACTACACATTTGTTTCTTCCTAAGATGATATATTCAACCTCAACCCTGTTGAAAATGTCTAATCCACTCACTCACTTTATACTTTGCCTGATTTCCTAATGTCTCTATTGATATCTGCTTTCCTACATATGTTCCCCAGTTCATCATTGTGACTGACTCTTCACATGTGCTGACGTTTACATTCACTCTCTAACCGACACCCTATTGCTAAAGAACTTTTGGTCCAAATTGCATACTCACTCTTCTTCCAAAACTTACCAACTATCTTCCTAATCCTACCTACTATCCCTTTTTGACTGGATGTTCTCTTCTACATTCAATCATCCAAGGTACAAGGTCCTATGCCATTGTGTACCGATTTATCTGAGACATCTGTGCAGAAAGTCATTCAAAGCTAAGTATCCCAATCAAGGGCCCAATGCCCTTCTGGCCTTCAAATCTTACTTGGATTTCTGTTTTCATACATATATTTCACCTATATATTATTATAAATATCCCAGGTTGCCAATACCATTCTTCATCCAGCAGAGTGATTCCTAAGCCACATCAAACAGGTTCTTAACCCTAACCATACACTGTTCCCTCAATCTAACTTTACAGAAGAGCAGGGACAGAGTGGGTCTTACAATACAGGAATGTGGGGGATCTTCCACCTGCTGAGAACCTCAAAGGTCCATGCAGAAATGATCCCTGGAGAAGATGTAGGCAGCTATGAAGGACCTGAGAGAGCAGAAGTCATCTTCCATGGCAAACAACCTGGTCAGGATGAAGGGATGTGTCTGAATGAGCCTCTCTCTTCTTAATGTAGACAAGATGGACCAAAGCAGGCCTGTGTGGAGAGCTGTTCCTTGGTGCCTATGGTTGATATTCCATTCTAACTTGTGAAAGTGTCACAGGAAGGAGGGGCAGCCTCCATCTCATGGGAGCCTTGGAAGCAACTGTTAGGACACAGTGGTTGCCAAGGCAGTGACCTCATTCAGTTCCTGAAGGAAGTGACCTCACCTCACTTCCTTGGTGATGGAACTCTCTGAACTTGGGATCCAGGAAGCCAGGCACCCAGAGCCAGTCCCAGTCCCAGTCCCAGTGGGCTCACTTGTTTGGATTTACCAAGGACAGAGTCAGTCTTTCTTGGTACCCACTGAGGTGAGGATTGCCAAATGCCAGGAAAGCTCTGCAGAGGGGCCTTTCCTGAGAAAGCAGGTAGTGGCTCACCGCTGGCTCCTGACAACTTCACAGAGTTGGCCAAGGAGGCCAGATGTGAGACAGGACAGGCCCTTTCGGGGGAACATAGTATGGCCCACCAGTCAGACGACACTCCGGGTAGTCACAGACCAACTTGGAAGGAGGTGCCTTTGTGGGTGTGGGTGTGAGTTTGTGGTTTTGTCTCATGTTCTGAGAATAGGTAGGAAAGGCGGTTTGTTTGGGTTGGAGTGGACTGTTTCTAGTAAGGCTTTTGACAAGGCGAGTGTTTCTATGTTTGTGTATCCCACTGTGTCCCTGGTTGTAGACATTAGAAAAGAGAATGCATCAATGGATGTGTCCTGTCTAGTAGAAAGCTTCCCAGCATTCATCCTGCCCAATTTATGAATGGACTGCGGCTTGCCTTATGGATGGGCAACGCCTACTATCTTCCTAAGTTCCTGTTTTCTTCCTGAATTCTGGCCACTCTCCAGAATAGGCTCATGGTTTTGTGTCCAAGATATGTACCACCTCCAAGCTCGGTGACATGGCCATGTACTGGATAGTTGAAAGAAATGGTGAGCATCTCAGAAAACTCAGATATCAGTGTGATCAGTAAAGTCTCCCTAGAGAAACCCTGCTTTGGGCCTTTGGCTTACCTATCCTTTTGTGGCCCTGAATGTCAGGAAGGCCTTTGCCTCAGGGCACCCCTTTGTGAAGCCTGAAGAAAACAGTTTTCAAATGGAAATGAATGGGCATCACCTGTGGCTCTTTGCTTAATTGCTTTGCAAAGGGATGTGTCTGAATCAGCCTCTTGGCCCTGTGTGAGGCTGTGGCTTACATTGTCAGCACCTGATGGATCCAAAGAAAGATCCCATGCGTGCATCCAAGGCCAAATTGGCACAAAAGCAGTCATCCTGGATGAGGTCTCTCGCCTTCCTCTGTAAGGTTCCTGACCTCCATCAAGTGAGAATAGGGATCCTTTGTGTCAAATGAGTCCTTCAAAGCCATGCAGAGGCTAGCCCATAGGTGCTTGGGTTTTCTCATGACTCCAGTTCACACAAAGAATCTATACCCGGCAGTCAGTAGGCCTCCAATTGGAGAAGTAGAGCAGTATTAAAGGCAGGCCTATTTGATCACTCCAGGTCCAAAGGAAGGGTGTCCAGGCCACCCTGACATTAGGCAAATGAGAGGCAAGGGAGCTTATTGTGGACACTGTCTTGGGCTGTGCCCCTCATGGAAACCTCCAGCCAGAGGTTATGATGAGTGTCTGTATGGAAGAAGATGAGGGCCATGTGGCAGTGTTTTGGTTTGAATTGTGGTGTGGCAGTGGGAAGAGATGACTGGGTCCACCTGGGCTTGAACTCTGGTGTGATTCCCCTTGGAGACTGAGTTCTGGAACTGACCTCAGAGAAGTATTGCCGTGAATTGTGTCGGGATGTTAGGAGGCCACGCATGAGAGTCGCCCTTGGAAACTGAGATCTAGGCCCAGGCTGGCTTTCCACAGAGCACTGGGAATCTCAGCCCGGATATCACATGATTTTATTCTTAAAGACCTGGCAGCCATCGTGGAGAGTCCAAACACACGTGGACCTCACATTGTAGACCTCAATGGGCCTGGCTTCCTGTGACCTTTTGGCCACTCCTTGGGAAGCCTTGTTTGTGAGAGTTCTCCAGAGCTTTCGTTGAAATGAGCTTCCTCACCATTTAATGGTTCCTGAAGGAATGGAAACCCACAGTGCCTCCAACTTCATCCTTTAAAAATGGCTAGCTAGATAAATACCATGACATTTTTGAAATTCCCATGACCAGGTGGCACTGGAGAACCTTTGGATGTCCTGTTGCTGATCATGAGTGTACCAGACAGTGCCTTGATTGACTGGGTTTCATGAAAATGGTGTAGAACAGAGATGCCAGTGAGTTGGGGCCTGCTGAGTAGTGGGCCTAGAGCAGTGGTGTGCAGGTGTGTGATAGAACATCTGTGGTGGGGCCATGTGGATCTGCCATTGGCTTCCAAATGGCTTGTGACTGACATGGTGCAGCGAGCAGACCCTTCTATGTAAAGGCATCTTGTTATATGGAGAGGTTTCAGGGCAATGTTCAGAATCAGGTTGCTATGGTCAAGGGGGCAAGCTCTGTGGGATAGAAGCCTGGCTGGTGCATTCTCCTAGGACCTTGACCCACCACACGTGACAGAACTCCCTCCAGCACTGTGTCCCAGTTGAACTCCTTGTATTTCCTGAAGCAAATTCCAAACTCCCAGTGCAGCAGCAAGAAACACCACGAAAAGTGGAGGATGACCAAATGGCTTCACAGTCCACACAGGGAGACACTTAGACCCCAGTGGCCACAGTTTACCTGCAAAGAGAGAATTCAGCACTTCTGCCTCATGTTCATTGGAAAATCAGAAACCATGTCCTCCAGGTCACATAGATGCAGACCTGGTTTGATGGTCTCACTACAAAGGAAGCTAAAGCTCCTGACAACAACATATATTTCAAGTGCCCAACCTCAGAAGCAGTTTCTCACGAAGTCTTTAGGCCAGCAGAGCTCCACGTTTGTGGAGTGTTTACCCTGTCCCTTACTCATGGAAAGTAGTCTACCACCTCCAAGGTTGTGAACTCCTGAGCATTTTCCATTCCACATATGTATTCACAGCATTTCTAACTCTTCTCCTCAAATTGTGTCTTACTTATTGTGAAGGTAATGTCAAGGCAATGTTCTGGATGAGAGTGGGAAGATTTTTTTGTAGCACATATTGGCCTACACATTGGATTCATTTTCCTATTTTCCGTTCGAAATACTGAATCCCTGACACTAACCCATACCCTACTAGATTGTGACTACGAATACTAATATGATGGAGAAAAATAACTCAAACAGAATAGAAATACAGGCAGTTCAGAGGAGGCCTGGTGTATAGTTGGACTGGCCTTTGGCATTATAAAGGGTAGGTGTTATAAATCTAGTCCAATTTAGTAGAAATAGTTCTCCATGTGTTTTGAATGTTAACAAATATGTGAATTCCTGTCTCCCTTTCTCTGTAGCCTATTCAGCAACATGCATTTTTACATGCACATATAGAATCCTACCTCCTATCCCACGTCCATTCTTGTGAGGTGGCTGACTTGGCAGATACAAACTGTGAGAAGAGATCACTCCTCCTAAACGCTGTTGGAACTGAAAATTCAACCTCCAGGTGAGCTTCCCACATGAACAACATGATACATAAATACATGTTCAGTAAAATAAATATTTTTGGATCTGTGGATGATAAATATTTCATGATGAATTTCGATTGGCATATATATTTCTACTCTTTAATGTCTGTGTTTGTGTGTGTGTTTTTTTTTTGTGTGTATATATATATATATATATATATATATACATATACACACACACACACACACATACACACACACACACACACACATACACACACTCTCCAGATTTTTCAAAATATGAAATGTATGTGTCATATTATATACTCCCTAAATTCATTCATGTTCATATATGTGGATTTATAATCAACTTTTCACAAGATTATTCTCAGAAATAGTCATCCACCTGAAATACATATTTGTTTCCTAGTGCTGAAATCCTAATATTTCTACAGTAACTGACCCAGTTTAACATGAATGCAAGTAGATTCCTATGGGACATGATGTGTATTTTGACGTTCATTTTTATTCAACACTGGTACATTACTATTTCTTCAGTTGATGCACATCATAGGATATGTATTTCATCCTCAAGTTCACAAATTTCTAGGCATTCATTTCCCTTTCAATCACTTCCTGCTTCAGAACACATGTATTCCTCCACGTTTCTTGACTGGTCTTTTCATGAGACTTCTTTCCAAACACATTCTTTTCCATTTCCATAATCCCTTGTGAAGCAAAACTCACACCCCCTTCATGGTAAACCATAACCCCAATATCACCATTAGATGTATAACTGGTTAGAATGAATGGTTGTGTATCAATATTAGATTTCCTATATATTTTCAGATATCAATGCAATCCATTATTTAAATTGGAACCTGTTATACTATTTATTCACAGTATGGTCTATTCATGCATTATCTCTATATTCATAGACCCAGGGTACACCTATTTGTACCCCCAAAGGCTAATTTATATGTCTTCAACATATTACTCCCAGAAATGGTGGAAGAAACACTCATGTCACCTGATCTACATATACATTTTATCACAGTGATATTCTGGACACAAAATGCAAAGGTCACACTTATGATTGCACCAACGCCTCATTGGAAAGTGAGCATGGATTACTAAAAACATCCTTGTCCAGGTTGCCTAATGCTCTCAAATGTCAATGCTATTGGTGACTACACATTTGTTTCTTCCTAAGATGATATATTCAACCTCAACCCTGTTGAAAATGTCTAATCCACTCACTCACTTTATACTTTGCCTGATTTCCTAATGTCTCTATTGATATCTGCTTTCCTACATATGTTCCCCAGTTCATCATTGTGACTGACTCTTCACATGTGCTGACGTTTACATTCACTCTCTAACCGACACCCTATTGCTAAAGAACTTTTGGTCCAAATTGCATACTCACTCTTCTTCCAAAACTTACCAACTATCTTCCTAATCCTACCTACTATCCCTTTTTGACTGGATGTTCTCTTCTACATTCAATCATCCAAGGTACAAGGTCCTATGCCATTGTGTACCGATTTATCTGAGACATCTGTGCAGAAAGTCATTCAAAGCTAAGTATCCCAATCAAGGGCCCAATGCCCTTCTGGCCTTCAAATCTTACTTGGATTTCTGTTTTCATACATATATTTCACCTATATATTATTATAAATATCCCAGGTTGCCAATACCATTCTTCATCCAGCAGAGTGATTCCTAAGCCACATCAAACAGGTTCTTAACCCTAACCATACACTGTTCCCTCAATCTAACTTTACAGAAGAGCAGGGACAGAGTGGGTCTTACAATACAGGAATGTGGGGGATCTTCCACCTGCTGAGAACCTCAAAGGTCCATGCAGAAATGATCCCTGGAGAAGATGTAGGCAGCTATGAAGGACCTGAGAGAGCAGAAGTCATCTTCCATGGCAAACAACCTGGTCAGGATGAAGGGATGTGTCTGAATGAGCCTCTCTCTTCTTAATGTAGACAAGATGGACCAAAGCAGGCCTGTGTGGAGAGCTGTTCCTTGGTGCCTATGGTTGATATTCCATTCTAACTTGTGAAAGTGTCACAGGAAGGAGGGGCAGCCTCCATCTCATGGGAGCCTTGGAAGCAACTGTTAGGACACAGTGGTTGCCAAGGCAGTGACCTCATTCAGTTCCTGAAGGAAGTGACCTCACCTCACTTCCTTGGTGATGGAACTCTCTGAACTTGGGATCCAGGAAGCCAGGCACCCAGAGCCAGTCCCAGTCCCAGTCCCAGTGGGCTCACTTGTTTGGATTTACCAAGGACAGAGTCAGTCTTTCTTGGTACCCACTGAGGTGAGGATTGCCAAATGCCAGGAAAGCTCTGCAGAGGGGCCTTTCCTGAGAAAGCAGGCAGTGGCTCACCGCTGGCTCCTGACAACTTCACAGAGTTGGCCAAGGAGGCCAGATGTGAGACAGGACAGGCCCTTTCGGGGGAACATAGTATGGCCCACCAGTCAGACGACACTCCGGGTAGTCACAGACCAACTTGGAAGGAGGTGCCTTTGTGGGTGTGGGTGTGAGTTTGTGGTTTTGTCTCATGTTCTGAGAATAGGTAGGAAAGGCGGTTTGTTTGGGTTGGAGTGGACTGTTTCTAGTAAGGCTTTTGACAAGGCGAGTGTTTCTATGTTTGTGTATCCCACTGTGTCCCTGGTTGTAGACATTAGAAAAGAGAATGCATCAATGGATGTGTCCTGTCTAGTAGAAAGCTTCCCAGCATTCATCCTGCCCAATTTATGAATGGACTGCGGCTTGCCTTATGGATGGGCAACGCCTACTATCTTCCTAAGTTCCTGTTTTCTTCCTGAATTCTGGCCACTCTCCAGAATAGGCTCATGGTTTTGTGTCCAAGATATGTACCACCTCCAAGCTCGGTGACATGGCCATGTACTGGATAGTTGAAAGAAATGGTGAGCATCTCAGAAAACTCAGATATCAGTGTGATCAGTAAAGTCTCCCTAGAGAAACCCTGCTTTGGGCCTTTGGCTTACCTATCCTTTTGTGGCCCTGAATGTCAGGAAGGCCTTTGCCTCAGGGCACCCCTTTGTGAAGCCTGAAGAAAACAGTTTTCAAATGGAAATGAATGGGCATCACCTGTGGCTCTTTGCTTAATTGCTTTGCAAAGGGATGTGTCTGAATCAGCCTCTCGGCCCTGTGTGAGGCTGTGGCTTACATTGTCAGCACCTGATGGATCCAAAGAAAGATCCCATGCGTGCATCCAAGGCCAAATTGGCACAAAAGCAGTCATCCTGGATGAGGTCTCTCGCCTTCCTCTGTAAGGTTCCTGACCTCCATCAAGTGAGAATAGGGATCCTTTGTGTCAAATGAGTCCTTCAAAGCCATGCAGAGGCTAGCCCATAGGTGCTTGGGTTTTCTCATGACTCCAGTTCACACAAAGAATCTATACCCGGCAGTCAGTAGGCCTCCAATTGGAGAAGTAGAGCAGTATTAAAGGCAGGCCTATTTGATCACTCCAGGTCCAAAGGAAGGGTGTCCAGGCCACCCTGACATTAGGCAAATGAGAGGCAAGGGAGCTTATTGTGGACACTGTCTTGGGCTGTGCCCCTCATGGAAACCTCCAGCCAGAGGTTATGATGAGTGTCTGTATGGAAGAAGATGAGGGCCATGTGGCAGTGTTTTGGTTTGAATTGTGGCGTGGCAGTGGGAAGAGATGACTGGGTCCACCTGGGCTTGAACTCTGGTGTGATTCCCCTTGGAGACTGAGTTCTGGAACTGACCTCAGAGAAGTATTGCCGTGAATTGTGTCGGGATGTTAGGAGGCCACGCATGAGAGTCGCCCTTGGAAACTGAGATCTAGGCCCAGGCTGGCTTTCCACAGAGCACTGGGAATCTCAGCCCGGATATCACATGATTTTATTCTTAAAGACCTGGCAGCCATCGTGGAGAGTCCAAACACACGTGGACCTCACATTGTAGACCTCAATGGGCCTGGCTTCCTGTGACCTTTTGGCCACTCCTTGGGAAGCCTTGTTTGTGAGAGTTCTCCAGAGCTTTCGTTGAAATGAGCTTCCTCACCATTTAATGGTTCCTGAAGGAATGGAAACCCACAGTGCCTCCAACTTCATCCTTTAAAAATGGCTAGCTAGATAAATACCATGACATTTTTGAAATTCCCATGACCAGGTGGCACTGGAGAACCTTTGGATGTCCTGTTGCTGATCATGAGTGTACCAGACAGTGCCTTGATTGACTGGGTTTCATGAAAATGGTGTAGAACAGAGATGCCAGTGAGTTGGGGCCTGCTGAGTAGTGGGCCTAGAGCAGTGGTGTGCAGGTGTGTGATAGAACATCTGTGGTGGGGCCATGTGGATCTGCCATTGGCTTCCAAATGGCTTGTGACTGACATGGTGCAGCGAGCAGACCCTTCTATGTAAAGGCATCTTGTTATATGGAGAGGTTTCAGGGCAATGTTCAGAATCAGGTTGCTATGGTCAAGGGGGCAAGCTCTGTGGGATAGAAGCCTGGCTGGTGCATTCTCCTAGGACCTTGACCCACCACACGTGACAGAACTCCCTCCAGCACTGTGTCCCAGTTGAACTCCTTGTATTTCCTGAAGCAAATTCCAAACTCCCAGTGCAGCAGCAAGAAACACCACGAAAAGTGGAGGATGACCAAATGGCTTCACAGTCCACACAGGGAGACACTTAGACCCCAGTGGCCACAGTTTACCTGCAAAGAGAGAATTCAGCACTTCTGCCTCATGTTCATTGGAAAATCAGAAACCATGTCCTCCAGGTCACATAGATGCAGACCTGGTTTGATGGTCTCACTACAAAGGAAGCTAAAGCTCCTGACAACAACATATATTTCAAGTGCCCAACCTCAGAAGCAGTTTCTCACGAAGTCTTTAGGCCAGCAGAGCTCCACGTTTGTGGAGTGTTTACCCTGTCCCTTACTCATGGAAAGTAGTCTACCACCTCCAAGGTTGTGAACTCCTGAGCATTTTCCATTCCACATATGTATTCACAGCATTTCTAACTCTTCTCCTCAAATTGTGTCTTACTTATTGTGAAGGTAATGTCAAGGCAATGTTCTGGATGAGAGTGGGAAGATTTTTTTGTAGCACATATTGGCCTACACATTGGATTCATTTTCCTATTTTCCGTTCGAAATACTGAATCCCTGACACTAACCCATACCCTACTAGATTGTGACTACGAATACTAATATGATGGAGAAAAATAACTCAAACAGAATAGAAATACAGGCAGTTCAGAGGAGGCCTGGTGTATAGTTGGACTGGCCTTTGGCATTATAAAGGGTAGGTGTTATAAATCTAGTCCAATTTAGTAGAAATAGTTCTCCATGTGTTTTGAATGTTAACAAATATGTGAATTCCTGTCTCCCTTTCTCTGTAGCCTATTCAGCAACATGCATTTTTACATGCACATATAGAATCCTACCTCCTATCCCACGTCCATTCTTGTGAGGTGGCTGACTTGGCAGATACAAACTGTGAGAAGAGATCACTCCTCCTAAACGCTGTTGGAACTGAAAATTCAACCTCCAGGTGAGCTTCCCACATGAACAACATGATACATAAATACATGTTCAGTAAAATAAATATTTTTGGATCTGTGGATGATAAATATTTCATGATGAATTTCGATTGGCATATATATTTCTACTCTTTAATGTCTGTGTTTGTGTGTGTGTTTTTTTTTTGTGTGTATATATATATATATATATATATATACATATACACACACACACACACACATACACACACACACACACACACATACACACACTCTCCAGATTTTTCAAAATATGAAATGTATGTGTCATATTATATACTCCCTAAATTCATTCATGTTCATATATGTGGATTTATAATCAACTTTTCACAAGATTATTCTCAGAAATAGTCATCCACCTGAAATACATATTTGTTTCCTAGTGCTGAAATCCTAATATTTCTACAGTAACTGACCCAGTTTAACATGAATGCAAGTAGATTCCTATGGGACATGATGTGTATTTTGACGTTCATTTTTATTCAACACTGGTACATTACTATTTCTTCAGTTGATGCACATCATAGGATATGTATTTCATCCTCAAGTTCACAAATTTCTAGGCATTCATTTCCCTTTCAATCACTTCCTGCTTCAGAACACATGTATTCCTCCACGTTTCTTGACTGGTCTTTTCATGAGACTTCTTTCCAAACACATTCTTTTCCATTTCCATAATCCCTTGTGAAGCAAAACTCACACCCCCTTCATGGTAAACCATAACCCCAATATCACCATTAGATGTATAACTGGTTAGAATGAATGGTTGTGTATCAATATTAGATTTCCTATATATTTTCAGATATCAATGCAATCCATTATTTAAATTGGAACCTGTTATACTATTTATTCACAGTATGGTCTATTCATGCATTATCTCTATATTCATAGACCCAGGGTACACCTATTTGTACCCCCAAAGGCTAATTTATATGTCTTCAACATATTACTCCCAGAAATGGTGGAAGAAACACTCATGTCACCTGATCTACATATACATTTTATCACAGTGATATTCTGGACACAAAATGCAAAGGTCACACTTATGATTGCACCAACGCCTCATTGGAAAGTGAGCATGGATTACTAAAAACATCCTTGTCCAGGTTGCCTAATGCTCTCAAATGTCAATGCTATTGGTGACTACACATTTGTTTCTTCCTAAGATGATATATTCAACCTCAACCCTGTTGAAAATGTCTAATCCACTCACTCACTTTATACTTTGCCTGATTTCCTAATGTCTCTATTGATATCTGCTTTCCTACATATGTTCCCCAGTTCATCATTGTGACTGACTCTTCACATGTGCTGACGTTTACATTCACTCTCTAACCGACACCCTATTGCTAAAGAACTTTTGGTCCAAATTGCATACTCACTCTTCTTCCAAAACTTACCAACTATCTTCCTAATCCTACCTACTATCCCTTTTTGACTGGATGTTCTCTTCTACATTCAATCATCCAAGGTACAAGGTCCTATGCCATTGTGTACCGATTTATCTGAGACATCTGTGCAGAAAGTCATTCAAAGCTAAGTATCCCAATCAAGGGCCCAATGCCCTTCTGGCCTTCAAATCTTACTTGGATTTCTGTTTTCATACATATATTTCACCTATATATTATTATAAATATCCCAGGTTGCCAATACCATTCTTCATCCAGCAGAGTGATTCCTAAGCCACATCAAACAGGTTCTTAACCCTAACCATACACTGTTCCCTCAATCTAACTTTACAGAAGAGCAGGGACAGAGTGGGTCTTACAATACAGGAATGTGGGGGATCTTCCACCTGCTGAGAACCTCAAAGGTCCATGCAGAAATGATCCCTGGAGAAGATGTAGGCAGCTATGAAGGACCTGAGAGAGCAGAAGTCATCTTCCATGGCAAACAACCTGGTCAGGATGAAGGGATGTGTCTGAATGAGCCTCTCTCTTCTTAATGTAGACAAGATGGACCAAAGCAGGCCTGTGTGGAGAGCTGTTCCTTGGTGCCTATGGTTGATATTCCATTCTAACTTGTGAAAGTGTCACAGGAAGGAGGGGCAGCCTCCATCTCATGGGAGCCTTGGAAGCAACTGTTAGGACACAGTGGTTGCCAAGGCAGTGACCTCATTCAGTTCCTGAAGGAAGTGACCTCACCTCACTTCCTTGGTGATGGAACTCTCTGAACTTGGGATCCAGGAAGCCAGGCACCCAGAGCCAGTCCCAGTCCCAGTCCCAGTGGGCTCACTTGTTTGGATTTACCAAGGACAGAGTCAGTCTTTCTTGGTACCCACTGAGGTGAGGATTGCCAAATGCCAGGAAAGCTCTGCAGAGGGGCCTTTCCTGAGAAAGCAGGTAGTGGCTCACCGCTGGCTCCTGACAACTTCACAGAGTTGGCCAAGGAGGCCAGATGTGAGACAGGACAGGCCCTTTCGGGGGAACATAGTATGGCCCACCAGTCAGACGACACTCCGGGTAGTCACAGACCAACTTGGAAGGAGGTGCCTTTGTGGGTGTGGGTGTGAGTTTGTGGTTTTGTCTCATGTTCTGAGAATAGGTAGGAAAGGCGGTTTGTTTGGGTTGGAGTGGACTGTTTCTAGTAAGGCTTTTGACAAGGCGAGTGTTTCTATGTTTGTGTATCCCACTGTGTCCCTGGTTGTAGACATTAGAAAAGAGAATGCATCAATGGATGTGTCCTGTCTAGTAGAAAGCTTCCCAGCATTCATCCTGCCCAATTTATGAATGGACTGCGGCTTGCCTTATGGATGGGCAACGCCTACTATCTTCCTAAGTTCCTGTTTTCTTCCTGAATTCTGGCCACTCTCCAGAATAGGCTCATGGTTTTGTGTCCAAGATATGTACCACCTCCAAGCTCAGTGACATGGCCATGTACTGGATAGTTGAAAGAAATGGTGAGCATCTCAGAAAACTCAGATATCAGTGTGATCAGTAAAGTCTCCCTAGAGAAACCCTGCTTTGGGCCTTTGGCTTACCTATCCTTTTGTGGCCCTGAATGTCAGGAAGGCCTTTGCCTCAGGGCACCCCTTTGTGAAGCCTGAAGAAAACAGTTTTCAAATGGAAATGAATGGGCATCACCTGTGGCTCTTTGCTTAATTGCTTTGCAAAGGGATGTGTCTGAATCAGCCTCTCGGCCCTGTGTGAGGCTGTGGCTTACATTGTCAGCACCTGATGGATCCAAAGAAAGATCCCATGCGTGCATCCAAGGCCAAATTGGCACAAAAGCAGTCATCCTGGATGAGGTCTCTCGCCTTCCTCTGTAAGGTTCCTGACCTCCATCAAGTGAGAATAGGGATCCTTTGTGTCAAATGAGTCCTTCAAAGCCATGCAGAGGCTAGCCCATAGGTGCTTGGGTTTTCTCATGACTCCAGTTCACACAAAGAATCTATACCCGGCAGTCAGTAGGCCTCCAATTGGAGAAGTAGAGCAGTATTAAAGGCAGGCCTATTTGATCACTCCAGGTCCAAAGGAAGGGTGTCCAGGCCACCCTGACATTAGGCAAATGAGAGGCAAGGGAGCTTATTGTGGACACTGTCTTGGGCTGTGCCCCTCATGGAAACCTCCAGCCAGAGGTTATGATGAGTGTCTGTATGGAAGAAGATGAGGGCCATGTGGCAGTGTTTTGGTTTGAATTGTGGCGTGGCAGTGGGAAGAGATGACTGGGTCCACCTGGGCTTGAACTCTGGTGTGATTCCCCTTGGAGACTGAGTTCTGGAACTGACCTCAGAGAAGTATTGCCGTGAATTGTGTCGGGATGTTAGGAGGCCACGCATGAGAGTCGCCCTTGGAAACTGAGATCTAGGCCCAGGCTGGCTTTCCACAGAGCACTGGGAATCTCAGCCCGGATATCACATGATTTTATTCTTAAAGACCTGGCAGCCATCGTGGAGAGTCCAAACACACGTGGACCTCACATTGTAGACCTCAATGGGCCTGGCTTCCTGTGACCTTTTGGCCACTCCTTGGGAAGCCTTGTTTGTGAGAGTTCTCCAGAGCTTTCGTTGAAATGAGCTTCCTCACCATTTAATGGTTCCTGAAGGAATGGAAACCCACAGTGCCTCCAACTTCATCCTTTAAAAATGGCTAGCTAGATAAATACCATGACATTTTTGAAATTCCCATGACCAGGTGGCACTGGAGAACCTTTGGATGTCCTGTTGCTGATCATGAGTGTACCAGACAGTGCCTTGATTGACTGGGTTTCATGAAAATGGTGTAGAACAGAGATGCCAGTGAGTTGGGGCCTGCTGAGTAGTGGGCCTAGAGCAGTGGTGTGCAGGTGTGTGATAGAACATCTGTGGTGGGGCCATGTGGATCTGCCATTGGCTTCCAAATGGCTTGTGACTGACATGGTGCAGCGAGCAGACCCTTCTATGTAAAGGCATCTTGTTATATGGAGAGGTTTCAGGGCAATGTTCAGAATCAGGTTGCTATGGTCAAGGGGGCAAGCTCTGTGGGATAGAAGCCTGGCTGGTGCATTCTCCTAGGACCTTGACCCACCACACGTGACAGAACTCCCTCCAGCACTGTGTCCCAGTGGAACTCCTTGTATTTCCTGAAGCAAATTCCAAACTCCCAGTGCAGCAGCAAGAAACACCACGAAAAGTGGAGGATGACCAAATGGCTTCACAGTCCACACAGGGAGACACTTAGACCCCAGTGGCCACAGTTTACCTGCAAAGAGAGAATTCAGCACTTCTGCCTCATGTTCATTGGAAAATCAGAAACCATGTCCTCCAGGTCACATAGATGCAGACCTGGTTTGATGGTCTCACTACAAAGGAAGCTAAAGCTCCTGACAACAACATATATTTCAAGTGCCCAACCTCAGAAGCAGTTTCTCACGAAGTCTTTAGGCCAGCAGAGCTCCACGTTTGTGGAGTGTTTACCCTGTCCCTTACTCATGGAAAGTAGTCTACCACCTCCAAGGTTGTGAACTCCTGAGCATTTTCCATTCCACATATGTATTCACAGCATTTCTAACTCTTCTCCTCAAATTGTGTCTTACTTATTGTGAAGGTAATGTCAAGGCAATGTTCTGGATGAGAGTGGGAAGATTTTTTTGTAGCACATATTGGCCTACACATTGGATTCATTTTCCTATTTTCCGTTCGAAATACTGAATCCCTGACACTAACCCATACCCTACTAGATTGTGACTACGAATACTAATATGATGGAGAAAAATAACTCAAACAGAATAGAAATACAGGCAGTTCAGAGGAGGCCTGGTGTATAGTTGGACTGGCCTTTGGCATTATAAAGGGTAGGTGTTATAAATCTAGTCCAATTTAGTAGAAATAGTTCTCCATGTGTTTTGAATGTTAACAAATATGTGAATTCCTGTCTCCCTTTCTCTGTAGCCTATTCAGCAACATGCATTTTTACATGCACATATAGAATCCTACCTCCTATCCCACGTCCATTCTTGTGAGGTGGCTGACTTGGCAGATACAAACTGTGAGAAGAGATCACTCCTCCTAAACGCTGTTGGAACTGAAAATTCAACCTCCAGGTGAGCTTCCCACATGAACAACATGATACATAAATACATGTTCAGTAAAATAAATATTTTTGGATCTGTGGATGATAAATATTTCATGATGAATTTCGATTGGCATATATATTTCTACTCTTTAATGTCTGTGTTTGTGTGTGTGTTTTTTTTTGTGTGTATATATATATATATATATATATATATATACATATACACACACACACACACACATACACACACACACACACACACATACACACACTCTCCAGATTTTTCAAAATATGAAATGTATGTGTCATATTATATACTCCCTAAATTCATTCATGTTCATATATGTGGATTTATAATCAACTTTTCACAAGATTATTCTCAGAAATAGTCATCCACCTGAAATACATATTTGTTTCCTAGTGCTGAAATCCTAATATTTCTACAGTAACTGACCCAGTTTAACATGAATGCAAGTAGATTCCTATGGGACATGATGTGTATTTTGACGTTCATTTTTATTCAACACTGGTACATTACTATTTCTTCAGTTGATGCACATCATAGGATATGTATTTCATCCTCAAGTTCACAAATTTCTAGGCATTCATTTCCCTTTCAATCACTTCCTGCTTCAGAACACATGTATTCCTCCACGTTTCTTGACTGGTCTTTTCATGAGACTTCTTTCCAAACACATTCTTTTCCATTTCCATAATCCCTTGTGAAGCAAAACTCACACCCCCTTCATGGTAAACCATAACCCCAATATCACCATTAGATGTATAACTGGTTAGAATGAATGGTTGTGTATCAATATTAGATTTCCTATATATTTTCAGATATCAATGCAATCCATTATTTAAATTGGAACCTGTTATACTATTTATTCACAGTATGGTCTATTCATGCATTATCTCTATATTCATAGACCCAGGGTACACCTATTTGTACCCCCAAAGGCTAATTTATATGTCTTCAACATATTACTCCCAGAAATGGTGGAAGAAACACTCATGTCACCTGATCTACATATACATTTTATCACAGTGATATTCTGGACACAAAATGCAAAGGTCACACTTATGATTGCACCAACGCCTCATTGGAAAGTGAGCATGGATTACTAAAAACATCCTTGTCCAGGTTGCCTAATGCTCTCAAATGTCAATGCTATTGGTGACTACACATTTGTTTCTTCCTAAGATGATATATTCAACCTCAACCCTGTTGAAAATGTCTAATCCACTCACTCACTTTATACTTTGCCTGATTTCCTAATGTCTCTATTGATATCTGCTTTCCTACATATGTTCCCCAGTTCATCATTGTGACTGACTCTTCACATGTGCTGACGTTTACATTCACTCTCTAACCGACACCCTATTGCTAAAGAACTTTTGGTCCAAATTGCATACTCACTCTTCTTCCAAAACTTACCAACTATCTTCCTAATCCTACCTACTATCCCTTTTTGACTGGATGTTCTCTTCTACATTCAATCATCCAAGGTACAAGGTCCTATGCCATTGTGTACCGATTTATCTGAGACATCTGTGCAGAAAGTCATTCAAAGCTAAGTATCCCAATCAAGGGCCCAATGCCCTTCTGGCCTTCAAATCTTACTTGGATTTCTGTTTTCATACATATATTTCACCTATATATTATTATAAATATCCCAGGTTGCCAATACCATTCTTCATCCAGCAGAGTGATTCCTAAGCCACATCAAACAGGTTCTTAACCCTAACCATACACTGTTCCCTCAATCTAACTTTACAGAAGAGCAGGGGCAGAGTGGGTCTTACAATACAGGAATGTGGGGGATCTTCCACCTGCTGAGAACCTCAAAGGTCCATGCAGAAATGATCCCTGGAGAAGATGTAGGCAGCTATGAAGGACCTGAGAGAGCAGAAGTCATCTTCCATGGCAAACAACCTGGTCAGGATGAAGGGATGTGTCTGAATGAGCCTCTCTCTTCTTAATGTAGACAAGATGGACCAAAGCAGGCCTGTGTGGAGAGCTGTTCCTTGGTGCCTATGGTTGATATTCCATTCTAACTTGTGAAAGTGTCACAGGAAGGAGGGGCAGCCTCCATCTCATGGGAGCCTTGGAAGCAACTGTTAGGACACAGTGGTTGCCAAGGCAGTGACCTCATTCAGTTCCTGAAGGAAGTGACCTCACCTCACTTCCTTGGTGATGGAACTCTCTGAACTTGGGATCCAGGAAGCCAGGCACCCAGAGCCAGTCCCAGTCCCAGTCCCAGTGGGCTCACTTGTTTGGATTTACCAAGGACAGAGTCAGTCTTTCTTGGTACCCACTGAGGTGAGGATTGCCAAATGCCAGGAAAGCTCTGCAGAGGGGCCTTTCCTGAGAAAGCAGGTAGTGGCTCACCGCTGGCTCCTGACAACTTCACAGAGTTGGCCAAGGAGGCCAGATGTGAGACAGGACAGGCCCTTTCGGGGGAACATAGTATGGCCCACCAGTCAGACGACACTCCGGGTAGTCACAGACCAACTTGGAAGGAGGTGCCTTTGTGGGTGTGGGTGTGAGTTTGTGGTTTTGTCTCATGTTCTGAGAATAGGTAGGAAAGGTGGTTTGTTTGGGTTGGAGTGGACTGTTTCTAGTAAGGCTTTTGACAAGGCGAGTGTTTCTATGTTTGTGTATCCCACTGTGTCCCTGGTTGTAGACATTAGAAAAGAGAATGCATCAATGGATGTGTCCTGTCTAGTAGAAAGCTTCCCAGCATTCATCCTGCCCAATTTATGAATGGACTGCGGCTTGCCTTATGGATGGGCAATGCCTACTATCTTCCTAAGTTCCTGTTTTCTTCCTGAATTCTGGCCACTCTCCAGAATAGGCTCATGGTTTTGTGTCCAAGATATGTACCACCTCCAAGCTCGGTGACATGGCCATGTACTGGATAGTTGAAAGAAATGGTGAGCATCTCAGAAAACTCAGATATCAGTGTGATCAGTAAAGTCTCCCTAGAGAAACCCTGCTTTGGGCCTTTGGCTTACCTATCCTTTTGTGGCCCTGAATGTCAGGAAGGCCTTTGCCTCAGGGCACCCCTTTGTGAAGCCTGAAGAAAACAAACAGTTTTCAAATGGAAATGAATGGGCATCACCTGTGGCTCTTTGCTTAATTGCTTTGCAAAGGGATGTGTCTGAATCAGCCTCTTGGCCCTGTGTGAGGCTGTGGCTTACATTGTCAGCACCTGGTGGATCCAAAGAAAGATCCCATGCGTGCATCCAAGGCCAAATTGGCACAAAAGCAGTCATCCTGGATGAGGTCTCTCGCCTTCCTCTGTAAGGTTCCTGACCTCCATCAAGTGAGAATAGGGATCCTTTGTGTCAAATGAGTCCTTCAAAGCCATGCAGAGGCTAGCCCATAGGTGCTTGGGTTTTCTCATGACTCCAGTTCACACAAAGAATCTATACCCGGCAGTCAGTAGGCCTCCAATTGGAGAAGTAGAGCAGTATTAAAGGCAGGCCTATTTGATCACTCCAGGTCCAAAGGAAGGGTGTCCAGGCCACCCTGACATTAGGCAAATGAGAGGCAAGGGAGCTTATTGTGGACACTGTCTTGGGCTGTGCCCCTCATGGAAACCTCCAGCCAGAGGTTATGATGAGTGTCTGTATGGAAGAAGATGAGGGCCATGTGGCAGTGTTTTGGTTTGAATTGTGGTGTGGCAGTGGGAAGAGATGACTGGGTCCACCTGGGCTTGAACTCTGGTGTGATTCCCCTTGGAGACTGAGTTCTGGAACTGACCTCAGAGAAGTATTGCCGTGAATTGTGTCGGGATGTTAGGAGGCCACGCATGAGAGTCGCCCTTGGAAACTGAGATCTAGGCCCAGGCTGGCTTTCCACAGAGCACTGGGAATCTCAGCCCGGATATCACATGATTTTATTCTTAAAGACCTGGCAGCCATCGTGGAGAGTCCAAACACACGTGGACCTCACATTGTAGACCTCAATGGGCCTGGCTTCCTGTGACCTTTTGGCCACTCCTTGGGAAGCCTTGTTTGTGAGAGTTCTCCAGAGCTTTCGTTGAAATGAGCTTCCTCACCATTTAATGGTTCCTGAAGGAATGGAAACCCACAGTGCCTCCAACTTCATCCTTTAAAAATGGCTAGCTAGATAAATACCATGACATTTTTGAAATTCCCATGACCAGGTGGCACTGGAGAACCTTTGGATGTCCTGTTGCTGATCATGAGTGTACCAGACAGTGCCTTGATTGACTGGGTTTCATGAAAATGGTGTAGAACAGAGATGCCAGTGAGTTGGGGCCTGCTGAGTAGTGGGCCTAGAGCAGTGGTGTGCAGGTGTGTGATAGAACATTGTGGTGGGGCCATGTGGATCTGCCATTGGCTTCCAAATGGCTTGTGACTGACATGGTGCAGCGAGCAGACCCTTCTATGTAAAGGCATCTTGTTATATGGAGAGGTTTCAGGGCAATGTTCAGAATCAGGTTGCTATGGTCAAGGGGGCAAGCTCTGTGGGATAGAAGCCTGGCTGGTGCATTCTCCTAGGACCTTGACCCACCACACGTGACAGAACTCCCTCCAGCACTGTGTCCCAGTTGAACTCCTTGTATTTCCTGAAGCAAATTCCAAACTCCCAGTGCAGCAGCAAGAAACACCACGAAAAGTGGAGGATGACCAAATGGCTTCACAGTCCACACAGGGAGACACTTAGACCCCAGTGGCCACAGTTTACCTGCAAAGAGAGAATTCAGCACTTCTGCCTCATGTTCATTGGAAAATCAGAAACCATGTCCTCCAGGTCACATAGATGCAGACCTGGTTTGATGGTCTCACTACAAAGGAAGCTAAAGCTCCTGACAACAACATATATTTCAAGTGCCCAACCTCAGAAGCAGTTTCTCACGAAGTCTTTAGGCCAGCAGAGCTCCACGTTTGTGGAGTGTTTACCCTGTCCCTTACTCATGGAAAGTAGTCTACCACCTCCAAGGTTGTGAACTCCTGAGCATTTTCCATTCCACATATGTATTCACAGCATTTCTAACTCTTCTCCTCAAATTGTGTCTTACTTATTGTGAAGGTAATGTCAAGGCAATGTTCTGGATGAGAGTGGGAAGATTTTTTTTGTAGCACATATTGGCCTACACATTGGATTCATTTTCCTATTTTCCGTTCGAAATACTGAATCCCTGACACTAACCCATACCCTACTAGATTGTGACTACGAATACTAATATGATGGAGAAAAATAACTCAAACAGAATAGAAATACAGGCAGTTCAGAGGAGGCCTGGTGTATAGTTGGACTGGCCTTTGGCATTATAAAGGGTAGGTGTTATAAATCTAGTCCAATTTAGTAGAAATAGTTCTCCATGTGTTTTGAATGTTAACAAATATGTGAATTCCTGTCTCCCTTTCTCTGTAGCCTATTCAGCAACATGCATTTTTACATGCACATATAGAATCCTACCTCCTATCCCACGTCCATTCTTGTGAGGTGGCTGACTTGGCAGATACAAACTGTGAGAAGAGATCACTCCTCCTAAACGCTGTTGGAACTGAAAATTCAACCTCCAGGTGAGCTTCCCACATGAACAACATGATACATAAATACATGTTCAGTAAAATAAATATTTTTGGATCTGTGGATGATAAATATTTCATGATGAATTTCGATTGGCATATATATTTCTACTCTTTAATGTCTGTGTTTGTGTGTGTGTTTTTCTTTTGTGTATATATATATATATATATATATATATATATATATACATATACACACACACACACACACATACACACACACACACACACACATACACACACTCTCCAGATTTTTCAAAATATGAAATGTATGTGTCATATTATATACTCCCTAAATTCATTCATGTTCATATATGTGGATTTATAATCAACTTTTCACAAGATTATTCTCAGAAATAGTCATCCACCTGAAATACATATTTGTTTCCTAGTGCTGAAATCCTAATATTTCTACAGTAACTGACCCAGTTTAACATGAATGCAAGTAGATTCCTATGGGACATGATGTGTATTTTGACGTTCATTTTTATTCAACACTGGTACATTACTATTTCTTCAGTTGATGCACATCATAGGATATGTATTTCATCCTCAAGTTCACAAATTTCTAGGCATTCATTTCCCTTTCAATCACTTCCTGCTTCAGAACACATGTATTCCTCCACGTTTCTTGACTGGTCTTTTCATGAGACTTCTTTCCAAACACATTCTTTTCCATTTCCATAATCCCTTGTGAAGCAAAACTCACACCCCCTTCATGGTAAACCATAACCCCAATATCACCATTAGATGTATAACTGGTTAGAATGAATGGTTGTGTATCAATATTAGATTTCCTATATATTTTCAGATATCAATGCAATCCATTATTTAAATTGGAACCTGTTATACTATTTATTCACAGTATGGTCTATTCATGCATTATCTCTATATTCATAGACCCAGGGTACACCTATTTGTACCCCCAAAGGCTAATTTATATGTCTTCAACATATTACTCCCAGAAATGGTGGAAGAAACACTCATGTCACCTGATCTACATATACATTTTATCACAGTGATATTCTGGACACAAAATGCAAAGGTCACACTTATGATTGCACCAACGCCTCATTGGAAAGTGAGCATGGATTACTAAAAACATCCTTGTCCAGGTTGCCTAATGCTCTCAAATGTCAATGCTATTGGTGACTACACATTTGTTTCTTCCTAAGATGATATATTCAACCTCAACCCTGTTGAAAATGTCTAATCCACTCACTCACTTTATACTTTGCCTGATTTCCTAATGTCTCTATTGATATCTGCTTTCCTACATATGTTCCCCAGTTCATCATTGTGACTGACTCTTCACATGTGCTGACGTTTACATTCACTCTCTAACCGACACCCTATTGCTAAAGAACTTTTGGTCCAAATTGCATACTCACTCTTCTTCCAAAACTTACCAACTATCTTCCTAATCCTACCTACTATCCCTTTTTGACTGGATGTTCTCTTCTACATTCAATCATCCAAGGTACAAGGTCCTATGCCATTGTGTACCGATTTATCTGAGACATCTGTGCAGAAAGTCATTCAAAGCTAAGTATCCCAATCAAGGGCCCAATGCCCTTCTGGCCTTCAAATCTTACTTGGATTTCTGTTTTCATACATATATTTCACCTATATATTATTATAAATATCCCAGGTTGCCAATACCATTCTTCATCCAGCAGAGTGATTCCTAAGCCACATCAAACAGGTTCTTAACCCTAACCATACACTGTTCCCTCAATCTAACTTTACAGAAGAGCAGGGACAGAGTGGGTCTTACAATACAGGAATGTGGGGGATCTTCCACCTGCTGAGAACCTCAAAGGTCCATGCAGAAATGATCCCTGGAGAAGATGTAGGCAGCTATGAAGGACCTGAGAGAGCAGAAGTCATCTTCCATGGCAAACAACCTGGTCAGGATGAAGGGATGTGTCTGAATGAGCCTCTCTCTTCTTAATGTAGACAAGATGGACCAAAGCAGGCCTGTGTGGAGAGCTGTTCCTTGGTGCCTATGGTTGATATTCCATTCTAACTTGTGAAAGTGTCACAGGAAGGAGGGGCAGCCTCCATCTCATGGGAGCCTTGGAAGCAACTGTTAGGACACAGTGGTTGCCAAGGCAGTGACCTCATTCAGTTCCTGAAGGAAGTGACCTCACCTCACTTCCTTGGTGATGGAACTCTCTGAACTTGGGATCCAGGAAGCCAGGCACCCAGAGCCAGTCCCAGTCCCAGTCCCAGTGGGCTCACTTGTTTGGATTTACCAAGGACAGAGTCAGTCTTTCTTGGTACCCACTGAGGTGAGGATTGCCAAATGCCAGGAAAGCTCTGCAGAGGGGCCTTTCCTGAGAAAGCAGGCAGTGGCTCACCGCTGGCTCCTGACAACTTCACAGAGTTGGCCAAGGAGGCCAGATGTGAGACAGGACAGGCCCTTTCGGGGGAACATAGTATGGCCCACCAGTCAGACGACACTCCGGGTAGTCACAGACCAACTTGGAAGGAGGTGCCTTTGTGGGTGTGGGTGTGAGTTTGTGGTTTTGTCTCATGTTCTGAGAATAGGTAGGAAAGGCGGTTTGTTTGGGTTGGAGTGGACTGTTTCTAGTAAGGCTTTTGACAAGGCGAGTGTTTCTATGTTTGTGTATCCCACTGTGTCCCTGGTTGTAGACATTAGAAAAGAGGATGCATCAATGGATGTGTCCTGTCTAGTAGAAAGCTTCCCAGCATTCATCCTGCCCAATTTATGAATGGACTGCGGCTTGCCTTATGGATGGGCAACGCCTACTATCTTCCTAAGTTCCTGTTTTCTTCCTGAATTCTGGCCACTCTCCAGAATAGGCTCATGGTTTTGTGTCCAAGATATGTACCACCTCCAAGCTCGGTGACATGGCCATGTACTGGATAGTTGAAAGAAATGGTGAGCATCTCAGAAAACTCAGATATCAGTGTGATCAGTAAAGTCTCCCTAGAGAAACCCTGCTTTGGGCCTTTGGCTTACCTATCCTTTTGTGGCCCTGAATGTCAGGAAGGCCTTTGCCTCAGGGCACCCCTTTGTGAAGCCTGAAGAAAACAAACAGTTTTCAAATGGAAATGAATGGGCATCACCTGTGGCTCTTTGCTTAATTGCTTTGCAAAGGGATGTGTCTGAATCAGCCTCTTGGCCCTGTGTGAGGCTGTGGCTTACATTGTCAGCACCTGGTGGATCCAAAGAAAGATCCCATGCGTGCATCCAAGGCCAAATTGGCACAAAAGCAGTCATCCTGGATGAGGTCTCTCGCCTTCCTCTGTAAGGTTCCTGACCTCCATCAAGTGAGAATAGGGATCCTTTGTGTCAAATGAGTCCTTCAAAGCCATGCAGAGGCTAGCCCATAGGTGCTTGGGTTTTCTCATGACTCCAGTTCACACAAAGAATCTATACCCGGCAGTCAGTAGGCCTCCAATTGGAGAAGTAGAGCAGTATTAAAGGCAGGCCTATTTGATCACTCCAGGTCCAAAGGAAGGGTGTCCAGGCCACCCTGACATTAGGCAAATGAGAGGCAAGGGAGCTTATTGTGGACACTGTCTTGGGCTGTGCCCCTCATGGAAACCTCCAGCCAGAGGTTATGATGAGTGTCTGTATGGAAGAAGATGAGGGCCATGTGGCAGTGTTTTGGTTTGAATTGTGGTGTGGCAGTGGGAAGAGATGACTGGGTCCACCTGGGCTTGAACTCTGGTGTGATTCCCCTTGGAGACTGAGTTCTGGAACTGACCTCAGAGAAGTATTGCCGTGAATTGTGTCGGGATGTTAGGAGGCCACGCATGAGAGTCGCCCTTGGAAACTGAGATCTAGGCCCAGGCTGGCTTTCCACAGAGCACTGGGAATCTCAGCCCGGATATCACATGATTTTATTCTTAAAGACCTGGCAGCCATCGTGGAGAGTCCAAACACACGTGGACCTCACATTGTAGACCTCAATGGGCCTGGCTTCCTGTGACCTTTTGGCCACTCCTTGGGAAGCCTTGTTTGTGAGAGTTCTCCAGAGCTTTCGTTGAAATGAGCTTCCTCACCATTTAATGGTTCCTGAAGGAATGGAAACCCACAGTGCCTCCAACTTCATCCTTTAAAAATGGCTAGCTAGATAAATACCATGACATTTTTGAAATTCCCATGACCAGGTGGCACTGGAGAACCTTTGGATGTCCTGTTGCTGATCATGAGTGTACCAGACAGTGCCTTGATTGACTGTGTTTCATGAAAATGGTGTAGAACAGAGATGCCAGTGAGTTGGGGCCTGCTGAGTAGTGGGCCTAGAGCAGTGGTGTGCAGGTGTGTGATAGAACATCTGTGGTGGGGCCATGTGGATCTGCCATTGGCTTCCAAATGGCTTGTGACTGACATGGTGCAGCGAGCAGACCCTTCTATGTAAAGGCATCTTGTTATATGGAGAGGTTTCAGGGCAATGTTCAGAATCAGGTTGCTATGGTCAAGGGGGCAAGCTCTGTGGGATAGAAGCCTGGCTGGTGCATTCTCCTAGGACCTTGACCCACCACACGTGACAGAACTCCCTCCAGCACTGTGTCCCAGTGGAACTCCTTGTATTTCCTGAAGCAAATTCCAAACTCCCAGTGCAGCAGCAAGAAACACCACGAAAAGTGGAGGATGACCAAATGGCTTCACAGTCCACACAGGGAGACACTTAGACCCCAGTGGCCACAGTTTACCTGCAAAGAGAGAATTCAGCACTTCTGCCTCATGTTCATTGGAAAATCAGAAACCATGTCCTCCAGGTCACATAGATGCAGACCTGGTTTGATGGTCTCACTACAAAGGAAGCTAAAGCTCCTGACAACAACATATATTTCAAGTGCCCAACCTCAGAAGCAGTTTCTCACGAAGTCTTTAGGCCAGCAGAGCTCCACGTTTGTGGAGTGTTTACCCTGTCCCTTACTCATGGAAAGTAGTCTACCACCTCCAAGGTTGTGAACTCCTGAGCATTTTCCATTCCACATATGTATTCACAGCATTTCTAACTCTTCTCCTCAAATTGTGTCTTACTTATTGTGAAGGTAATGTCAAGGCAATGTTCTGGATGAGAGTGGGAAGATTTTTTTGTAGCACATATTGGCCTACACATTGGATTCATTTTCCTATTTTCCGTTCGAAATACTGAATCCCTGACACTAACCCATACCCTACTAGATTGTGACTACGAATACTAATATGATGGAGAAAAATAACTCAAACAGAATAGAAATACAGGCAGTTCAGAGGAGGCCTGGTGTATAGTTGGACTGGCCTTTGGCATTATAAAGGGTAGGTGTTATAAATCTAGTCCAATTTAGTAGAAATAGTTCTCCATGTGTTTTGAATGTTAACAAATATGTGAATTCCTGTCTCCCTTTCTCTGTAGCCTATTCAGCAACATGCATTTTTACATGCACATATAGAATCCTACCTCCTATCCCACGTCCATTCTTGTGAGGTGGCTGACTTGGCAGATACAAACTGTGAGAAGAGATCACTCCTCCTAAACGCTGTTGGAACTGAAAATTCAACCTCCAGGTGAGCTTCCCACATGAACAACATGATACATAAATACATGTTCAGTAAAATAAATATTTTTGGATCTGTGGATGATAAATATTTCATGATGAATTTCGATTGGCATATATATTTCTACTCTTTAATGTCTGTGTTTGTGTGTGTGTTTTTCTTTTGTGTGTATATATATATATATATATATACATATATATATATATATACATACACACACACACACACACACACATACACACACTCTCCAGATTTTTCAAAATATGAAATGTATGTGTCATATTATATACTCCCTAAATTCATTCATGTTCATATATGTGGATTTATAATCAACTTTTCACAAGATTATTCTCAGAAATAGTCATCCACCTGAAATACATATTTGTTTCCTAGTGCTGAAATCCTAATATTTCTACAGTAACTGACCCAGTTTAACATGAATGCAAGTAGATTCCTATGGGACATGATGTGTATTTTGACGTTCATTTTTATTCAACACTGGTACATTACTATTTCTTCAGTTGATGCACATCATAGGATATGTATTTCATCCTCAAGTTCACAAATTTCTAGGCATTCATTTCCCTTTCAATCACTTCCTGCTTCAGAACACATGTATTCCTCCACGTTTCTTGACTGGTCTTTTCATGAGACTTCTTTCCAAACACATTCTTTTCCATTTCCATAATCCCTTGTGAAGCAAAACTCACACCCCCTTCATGGTAAACCATAACCCCAATATCACCATTAGATGTATAACTGGTTAGAATGAATGGTTGTGTATCAATATTAGATTTCCTATATATTTTCAGATATCAATGCAATCCATTATTTAAATTGGAACCTGTTATACTATTTATTCACAGTAGGGTCTATTCATGCATTATCTCTATATTCATAGACCCAGGGTACACCTATTTGTACCCCCAAAGGCTAATTTATATGTCTTCAACATATTACTCCCAGAAATGGTGGAAGAAACACTCATGTCACCTGATCTACATATACATTTTATCACAGTGATATTCTGGACACAAAATGCAAAGGTCACACTTATGATTGCACCAACGCCTCATTGGAAAGTGAGCATGGATTACTAAAAACATCCTTGTCCAGGTTGCCTAATGCTCTCAAATGTCAATGCTATTGGTGACTACACATTTGTTTCTTCCTAAGATGATATATTCAACCTCAACCCTGTTGAAAATGTCTAATCCACTCACTCACTTTATACTTTGCCTGATTTCCTAATGTCTCTATTGATATCTGCTTTCCTACATATGTTCCCCAGTTCATCATTGTGACTGACTCTTCACATGTGCTGACGTTTACATTCACTCTCTAACCGACACCCTATTGCTAAAGAACTTTTGGTCCAAATTGCATACTCACTCTTCTTCCAAAACTTACCAACTATCTTCCTAATCCTACCTACTATCCCTTTTTGACTGGATGTTCTCTTCTACATTCAATCATCCAAGGTACAAGGTCCTATGCCATTGTGTACCGATTTATCTGAGACATCTGTGCAGAAAGTCATTCAAAGCTAAGTATCCCAATCAAGGGCCCAATGCCCTTCTGGCCTTCAAATCTTACTTGGATTTCTGTTTTCATACATATATTTCACCTATATATTATTATAAATATCCCAGGTTGCCAATACCATTCTTCATCCAGCAGAGTGATTCCTAAGCCACATCAAACAGGTTCTTAACCCTAACCATACACTGTTCCCTCAATCTAACTTTACAGAAGAGCAGGGACAGAGTGGGTCTTACAATACAGGAATGTGGGGGATCTTCCACCTGCTGAGAACCTCAAAGGTCCATGCAGAAATGATCCCTGGAGAAGATGTAGGCAGCTATGAAGGACCTGAGAGAGCAGAAGTCATCTTCCATGGCAAACAACCTGGTCAGGATGAAGGGATGTGTCTGAATGAGCCTCTCTCTTCTTAATGTAGACAAGATGGACCAAAGCAGGCCTGTGTGGAGAGCTGTTCCTTGGTGCCTATGGTTGATATTCCATTCTAACTTGTGAAAGTGTCACAGGAAGGAGGGGCAGCCTCCATCTCATGGGAGCCTTGGAAGCAACTGTTAGGACACAGTGGTTGCCAAGGCAGTGACCTCATTCAGTTCCTGAAGGAAGTGACCTCACCTCACTTCCTTGGTGATGGAACTCTCTGAACTTGGGATCCAGGAAGCCAGGCACCCAGAGCCAGTCCCAGTCCCAGTCCCAGTGGGCTCACTTGTTTGGATTTACCAAGGACAGAGTCAGTCTTTCTTGGTACCCACTGAGGTGAGGATTGCCAAATGCCAGGAAAGCTCTGCAGAGGGGCCTTTCCTGAGAAAGCAGGTAGTGGCTCACCGCTGGCTCCTGACAACTTCACAGAGTTGGCCAAGGAGGCCAGATGTGAGACAGGACAGGCCCTTTCGGGGGAACATAGTATGGCCCACCAGTCAGACGACACTCCGGGTAGTCACAGACCAACTTGGAAGGAGGTGCCTTTGTGGGTGTGGGTGTGAGTTTGTGGTTTTGTCTCATGTTCTGAGAATAGGTAGGAAAGGCGGTTTGTTTGGGTTGGAGTGGACTGTTTCTAGTAAGGCTTTTGACAAGGCGAGTGTTTCTATGTTTGTGTATCCCACTGTGTCCCTGGTTGTAGACATTAGAAAAGAGAATGCATCAATGGATGTGTCCTGTCTAGTAGAAAGCTTCCCAGCATTCATCCTGCCCAATTTATGAATGGACTGCGGCTTGCCTTATGGATGGGCAACGCCTACTATCTTCCTAAGTTCCTGTTTTCTTCCTGAATTCTGGCCACTCTCCAGAATAGGCTCATGGTTTTGTGTCCAAGATATGTACCACCTCCAAGCTCGGTGACATGGCCATGTACTGGATAGTTGAAAGAAATGGTGAGCATCTCAGAAAACTCAGATATCAGTGTGATCAGTAAAGTCTCCCTAGAGAAACCCTGCTTTGGGCCTTTGGCTTACCTATCCTTTTGTGGCCCTGAATGTCAGGAAGGCCTTTGCCTCAGGGCACCCCTTTGTGAAGCCTGAAGAAAACAAACAGTTTTCAAATGGAAATGAATGGGCATCACCTGTGGCTCTTTGCTTAATTGCTTTGCAAAGGGATGTGTCTGAATCAGCCTCTTGGCCCTGTGTGAGGCTGTGGCTTACATTGTCAGCACCTGGTGGATCCAAAGAAAGATCCCATGCGTGCATCCAAGGCCAAATTGGCACAAAAGCAGTCATCCTGGATGAGGTCTCTCGCCTTCCTCTGTAAGGTTCCTGACCTCCATCAAGTGAGAATAGGGATCCTTTGTGTCAAATGAGTCCTTCAAAGCCATGCAGAGGCTAGCCCATAGGTGCTTGGGTTTTCTCATGACTCCAGTTCACACAAAGAATCTATACCCGGCAGTCAGTAGGCCTCCAATTGGAGAAGTAGAGCAGTATTAAAGGCAGGCCTATTTGATCACTCCAGGTCCAAAGGAAGGGTGTCCAGGCCACCCTGACATTAGGCAAATGAGAGGCAAGGGAGCTTATTGTGGACACTGTCTTGGGCTGTGCCCCTCATGGAAACCTCCAGCCAGAGGTTATGATGAGTGTCTGTATGGAAGAAGATGAGGGCCATGTGGCAGTGTTTTGGTTTGAATTGTGGTGTGGCAGTGGGAAGAGATGACTGGGTCCACCTGGGCTTGAACTCTGGTGTGATTCCCCTTGGAGACTGAGTTCTGGAACTGACCTCAGAGAAGTATTGCTGTGAATTGTGTCGGGATGTTAGGAGGCCACGCATGAGAGTCGCCCTTGGAAACTGAGATCTAGGCCCAGGCTGGCTTTCCACAGAGCACTGGGAATCTCAGCCCGGATATCACATGATTTTATTCTTAAAGACCTGGCAGCCATCGTGGAGAGTCCAAACACACGTGGACCTCACATTGTAGACCTCAATGGGCCTGGCTTCCTGTGACCTTTTGGCCACTCCTTGGGAAGCCTTGTTTGTGAGAGTTCTCCAGAGCTTTCGTTGAAATGAGCTTCCTCACCATTTAATGGTTCCTGAAGGAATGGAAACCCACAGTGCCTCCAACTTCATCCTTTAAAAATGGCTAGCTAGATAAATACCATGACATTTTTGAAATTCCCATGACCAGGTGGCACTGGAGAACCTTTGGATGTCCTGTTGCTGATCATGAGTGTACCAGACAGTGCCTTGATTGACTGGGTTTCATGAAAATGGTGTAGAACAGAGATGCCAGTGAGTTGGGGCCTGCTGAGTAGTGGGCCTAGAGCAGTGGTGTGCAGGTGTGTGATAGAACATCTGTGGTGGGGCCATGTGGATCTGCCATTGGCTTCCAAATGGCTTGTGACTGACATGGTGCAGCGAGCAGACCCTTCTATGTAAAGGCATCTTGTTATATGGAGAGGTTTCAGGGCAATGTTCAGAATCAGGTTGCTATGGTCAAGGGGGCAAGCTCTGTGGGATAGAAGCCTGGCTGGTGCATTCTCCTAGGACCTTGACCCACCACACGTGACAGAACTCCCTCCAGCACTGTGTCCCAGTTGAACTCCTTGTATTTCCTGAAGCAAATTCCAAACTCCCAGTGCAGCAGCAAGAAACACCACGAAAAGTGGAGGATGACCAAATGGCTTCACAGTCCACACAGGGAGACACTTAGACCCCAGTGGCCACAGTTTACCTGCAAAGAGAGAATTCAGCACTTCTGCCTCATGTTCATTGGAAAATCAGAAACCATGTCCTCCAGGTCACATAGATGCAGACCTGGTTTGATGGTCTCACTACAAAGGAAGCTAAAGCTCCTGACAACAACATATATTTCAAGTGCCCAACCTCAGAAGCAGTTTCTCACGAAGTCTTTAGGCCAGCAGAGCTCCACGTTTGTGGAGTGTTTACCCTGTCCCTTACTCATGGAAAGTAGTCTACCACCTCCAAGGTTGTGAACTCCTGAGCATTTTCCATTCCACATATGTATTCACAGCATTTCTAACTCTTCTCCTCAAATTGTGTCTTACTTATTGTGAAGGTAATGTCAAGGCAATGTTCTGGATGAGAGTGGGAAGATTTTTTTGTAGCACATATTGGCCTACACATTGGATTCATTTTCCTATTTTCCGTTCGAAATACTGAATCCCTGACACTAACCCATACCCTACTAGATTGTGACTACGAATACTAATATGATGGAGAAAAATAACTCAAACAGAATAGAAATACAGGCAGTTCAGAGGAGGCCTGGTGTATAGTTGGACTGGCCTTTGGCATTATAAAGGGTAGGTGTTATAAATCTAGTCCAATTTAGTAGAAATAGTTCTCCATGTGTTTTGAATGTTAACAAATATGTGAATTCCTGTCTCCCTTTCTCTGTAGCCTATTCAGCAACATGCATTTTTACATGCACATATAGAATCCTACCTCCTATCCCACGTCCATTCTTGTGAGGTGGCTGACTTGGCAGATACAAACTGTGAGAAGAGATCACTCCTCCTAAACGCTGTTGGAACTGAAAATTCAACCTCCAGGTGAGCTTCCCACATGAACAACATGATACATAAATACATGTTCAGTAAAATAAATATTTTTGGATCTGTGGATGATAAATATTTCATGATGAATTTCGATTGGCATATATATTTCTACTCTTTAATGTCTGTGTTTGTGTGTGTGTTTTTCTTTTGTGTATATATATATATATATACATATATATATATACAAATATATATATATATATACATACACACACACACACACACACATACACACACTCTCCAGATTTTTCAAAATATGAAATGTATGTGTCATATTATATACTCCCTAAATTCATTCATGTTCATATATGTGGATTTATAATCAACTTTTCACAAGATTATTCTCAGAAATAGTCATCCACCTGAAATACATATTTGTTTCCTAGTGCTGAAATCCTAATATTTCTACAGTAACTGACCCAGTTTAACATGAATGCAAGTAGATTCCTATGGGACATGATGTGTATTTTGACGTTCATTTTTATTCAACACTGGTACATTACTATTTCTTCAGTTGATGCACATCATAGGATATGTATTTCATCCTCAAGTTCACAAATTTCTAGGCATTCATTTCCCTTTCAATCACTTCCTGCTTCAGAACACATGTATTCCTCCACGTTTCTTGACTGGTCTTTTCATGAGACTTCTTTCCAAACACATTCTTTTCCATTTCCATAATCCCTTGTGAAGCAAAACTCACACCCCCTTCATGGTAAACCATAACCCCAATATCACCATTAGATGTATAACTGGTTAGAATGAATGGTTGTGTATCAATATTAGATTTCCTATATATTTTCAGATATCAATGCAATCCATTATTTAAATTGGAACCTGTTATACTATTTATTCACAGTATGGTCTATTCATGCATTATCTCTATATTCATAGACCCAGGGTACACCTATTTGTACCCCCAAAGGCTAATTTATATGTCTTCAACATATTACTCCCAGAAATGGTGGAAGAAACACTCATGTCACCTGATCTACATATACATTTTATCACAGTGATATTCTGGACACAAAATGCAAAGGTCACACTTATGATTGCACCAACGCCTCATTGGAAAGTGAGCATGGATTACTAAAAACATCCTTGTCCAGGTTGCCTAATGCTCTCAAATGTCAATGCTATTGGTGACTACACATTTGTTTCTTCCTAAGATGATATATTCAACCTCAACCCTGTTGAAAATGTCTAATCCACTCACTCACTTTATACTTTGCCTGATTTCCTAATGTCTCTATTGATATCTGCTTTCCTACATATGTTCCCCAGTTCATCATTGTGACTGACTCTTCACATGTGCTGACGTTTACATTCACTCTCTAACCGACACCCTATTGCTAAAGAACTTTTGGTCCAAATTGCATACTCACTCTTCTTCCAAAACTTACCAACTATCTTCCTAATCCTACCTACTATCCCTTTTTGACTGGATGTTCTCTTCTACATTCAATCATCCAAGGTACAAGGTCCTATGCCATTGTGTACCGATTTATCTGAGACATCTGTGCAGAAAGTCATTCAAAGCTAAGTATCCCAATCAAGGGCCCAATGCCCTTCTGGCCTTCAAATCTTACTTGGATTTCTGTTTTCATACATATATTTCACCTATATATTATTATAAATATCCCAGGTTGCCAATACCATTCTTCATCCAGCAGAGTGATTCCTAAGCCACATCAAACAGGTTCTTAACCCTAACCATACACTGTTCCCTCAATCTAACTTTACAGAAGAGCAGGGACAGAGTGGGTCTTACAATACAGGAATGTGGGGGATCTTCCACCTGCTGAGAACCTCAAAGGTCCATGCAGAAATGATCCCTGGAGAAGATGTAGGCAGCTATGAAGGACCTGAGAGAGCAGAAGTCATCTTCCATGGCAAACAACCTGGTCAGGATGAAGGGATGTGTCTGAATGAGCCTCTCTCTTCTTAATGTAGACAAGATGGACCAAAGCAGGCCTGTGTGGAGAGCTGTTCCTTGGTGCCTATGGTTGATATTCCATTCTAACTTGTGAAAGTGTCACAGGAAGGAGGGGCAGCCTCCATCTCATGGGAGCCTTGGAAGCAACTGTTAGGACACAGTGGTTGCCAAGGCAGTGACCTCATTCAGTTCCTGAAGGAAGTGACCTCACCTCACTTCCTTGGTGATGGAACTCTCTGAACTTGGGATCCAGGAAGCCAGGCACCCAGAGCCAGTCCCAGTCCCAGTCCCAGTGGGCTCACTTGTTTGGATTTACCAAGGACAGAGTCAGTCTTTCTTGGTACCCACTGAGGTGAGGATTGCCAAATGCCAGGAAAGCTCTGCAGAGGGGCCTTTCCTGAGAAAGCAGGCAGTGGCTCACCGCTGGCTCCTGACAACTTCACAGAGTTGGCCAAGGAGGCCAGATGTGAGACAGGACAGGCCCTTTCGGGGGAACATAGTATGGCCCACCAGTCAGACGACACTCCGGGTAGTCACAGACCAACTTGGAAGGAGGTGCCTTTGTGGGTGTGGGTGTGAGTTTGTGGTTTTGTCTCATGTTCTGAGAATAGGTAGGAAAGGCGGTTTGTTTGGGTTGGAGTGGACTGTTTCTAGTAAGGCTTTTGACAAGGCGAGTGTTTCTATGTTTGTGTATCCCACTGTGTCCCTGGTTGTAGACATTAGAAAAGAGAATGCATCAATGGATGTGTCCTGTCTAGTAGAAAGCTTCCCAGCATTCATCCTGCCCAATTTATGAATGGACTGCGGCTTGCCTTATGGATGGGCAACGCCTACTATCTTCCTAAGTTCCTGTTTTCTTCCTGAATTCTGGCCACTCTCCAGAATAGGCTCATGGTTTTGTGTCCAAGATATGTACCACCTCCAAGCTCGGTGACATGGCCATGTACTGGATAGTTGAAAGAAATGGTGAGCATCTCAGAAAACTCAGATATCAGTGTGATCAGTAAAGTCTCCCTAGAGAAACCCTGCTTTGGGCCTTTGGCTTACCTATCCTTTTGTGGCCCTGAATGTCAGGAAGGCCTTTGCCTCAGGGCACCCCTTTGTGAAGCCTGAAGAAAACAAACAGTTTTCAAATGGAAATGAATGGGCATCACCTGTGGCTCTTTGCTTAATTGCTTTGCAAAGGGATGTGTCTGAATCAGCCTCTTGGCCCTGTGTGAGGCTGTGGCTTACATTGTCAGCACCTGGTGGATCCAAAGAAAGATCCCATGCGTGCATCCAAGGCCAAATTGGCACAAAAGCAGTCATCCTGGATGAGGTCTCTCGCCTTCCTCTGTAAGGTTCCTGACCTCCATCAAGTGAGAATAGGGATCCTTTGTGTCAAATGAGTCCTTCAAAGCCATGCAGAGGCTAGCCCATAGGTGCTTGGGTTTTCTCATGACTCCAGTTCACACAAAGAATCTATACCCGGCAGTCAGTAGGCCTCCAATTGGAGAAGTAGAGCAGTATTAAAGGCAGGCCTATTTGATCACTCCAGGTCCAAAGGAAGGGTGTCCAGGCCACCCTGACATTAGGCAAATGAGAGGCAAGGGAGCTTATTGTGGACACTGTCTTGGGCTGTGCCCCTCATGGAAACCTCCAGCCAGAGGTTATGATGAGTGTCTGTATGGAAGAAGATGAGGGCCATGTGGCAGTGTTTTGGTTTGAATTGTGGTGTGGCAGTGGGAAGAGATGACTGGGTCCACCTGGGCTTGAACTCTGGTGTGATTCCCCTTGGAGACTGAGTTCTGGAACTGACCTCAGAGAAGTATTGCCGTGAATTGTGTCGGGATGTTAGGAGGCCACGCATGAGAGTCGCCCTTGGAAACTGAGATCTAGGCCCAGGCTGGCTTTCCACAGAGCACTGGGAATCTCAGCCCGGATATCACATGATTTTATTCTTAAAGACCTGGCAGCCATCGTGGAGAGTCCAAACACACGTGGACCTCACATTGTAGACCTCAATGGGCCTGGCTTCCTGTGACCTTTTGGCCACTCCTTGGGAAGCCTTGTTTGTGAGAGTTCTCCAGAGCTTTCGTTGAAATGAGCTTCCTCACCATTTAATGGTTCCTGAAGGAATGGAAACCCACAGTGCCTCCAACTTCATCCTTTAAAAATGGCTAGCTAGATAAATACCATGACATTTTTGAAATTCCCATGACCAGGTGGCACTGGAGAACCTTTGGATGTCCTGTTGCTGATCATGAGTGTACCAGACAGTGCCTTGATTGACTGGGTTTCATGAAAATGGTGTAGAACAGAGATGCCAGTGAGTTGGGGCCTGCTGAGTAGTGGGCCTAGAGCAGTGGTGTGCAGGTGTGTGATAGAACATCTGTGGTGGGGCCATGTGGATCTGCCATTGGCTTCCAAATGGCTTGTGACTGACATGGTGCAGCGAGCAGACCCTTCTATGTAAAGGCATCTTGTTATATGGAGAGGTTTCAGGGCAATGTTCAGAATCAGGTTGCTATGGTCAAGGGGGCAAGCTCTGTGGGATAGAAGCCTGGCTGGTGCATTCTCCTAGGACCTTGACCCACCACACGTGACAGAACTCCCTCCAGCACTGTGTCCCAGTTGAACTCCTTGTATTTCCTGAAGCAAATTCCAAACTCCCAGTGCAGCAGCAAGAAACACCACGAAAAGTGGAGGATGACCAAATGGCTTCACAGTCCACACAGGGAGACACTTAGACCCCAGTGGCCACAGTTTACCTGCAAAGAGAGAATTCAGCACTTCTGCCTCATGTTCATTGGAAAATCAGAAACCATGTCCTCCAGGTCACATAGATGCAGACCTGGTTTGATGGTCTCACTACAAAGGAAGCTAAAGCTCCTGACAACAACATATATTTCAAGTGCCCAACCTCAGAAGCAGTTTCTCACGAAGTCTTTAGGCCAGCAGAGCTCCACGTTTGTGGAGTGTTTACCCTGTCCCTTACTCATGGAAAGTAGTCTACCACCTCCAAGGTTGTGAACTCCTGAGCATTTTCCATTCCACATATGTATTCACAGCATTTCTAACTCTTCTCCTCAAATTGTGTCTTACTTATTGTGAAGGTAATGTCAAGGCAATGTTCTGGATGAGAGTGGGAAGATTTTTTTGTAGCACATATTGGCCTACACATTGGATTCATTTTCCTATTTTCCGTTCGAAATACTGAATCCCTGACACTAACCCATACCCTACTAGATTGTGACTACGAATACTAATATGATGGAGAAAAATAACTCAAACAGAATAGAAATACAGGCAGTTCAGAGGAGGCCTGGTGTATAGTTGGACTGGCCTTTGGCATTATAAAGGGTAGGTGTTATAAATCTAGTCCAATTTAGTAGAAATAGTTCTCCATGTGTTTTGAATGTTAACAAATATGTGAATTCCTGTCTCCCTTTCTCTGTAGCCTATTCAGCAACATGCATTTTTACATGCACATATAGAATCCTACCTCCTATCCCACGTCCATTCTTGTGAGGTGGCTGACTTGGCAGATACAAACTGTGAGAAGAGATCACTCCTCCTAAACGCTGTTGGAACTGAAAATTCAACCTCCAGGTGAGCTTCCCACATGAACAACATGATACATAAATACATGTTCAGTAAAATAAATATTTTTAGATCTGTGGATGATAAATATTTCATGATGAATTTCGATTGGCATATATATTTCTACTCTTTAATGTCTGTGTTTGTGTGTGTTTTTCTTTTGTGTATATATATATATATATATATATATATATATATATATATATATACACACACACACACACACACACACACACACACATACACACACTCTCCAGATTTTTCAAAATATGAAATGTATGTGTCATATTATATACTCCCTAAATTCATTCATGTTCATATATGTGGATTTATAATCAACTTTTCACAAGATTATTCTCAGAAATAGTCATCCACCTGAAATACATATTTGTTTCCTAGTGCTGAAATCCTAATATTTCTACAGTAACTGACCCAGTTTAACATGAATGCAAGTAGATTCCTATGGGACATGATGTGTATTTTGACGTTCATTTTTATTCAACACTGGTACATTACTATTTCTTCAGTTGATGCACATCATAGGATATGTATTTCATCCTCAAGTTCACAAATTTCTAGGCATTCATTTCCCTTTCAATCACTTCCTGCTTCAGAACACATGTATTCCTCCACGTTTCTTGACTGGTCTTTTCATGAGACTTCTTTCCAAACACATTCTTTTCCATTTCCATAATCCCTTGTGAAGCAAAACTCACACCCCCTTCATGGTAAACCATAACCCCAATATCACCATTAGATGTATAACTGGTTAGAATGAATGGTTGTGTATCAATATTAGATTTCCTATATATTTTCAGATATCAATGCAATCCATTATTTAAATTGGAACCTGTTATACTATTTATTCACAGTAGGGTCTATTCATGCATTATCTCTATATTCATAGACCCAGGGTACACCTATTTGTACCCCCAAAGGCTAATTTATATGTCTTCAACATATTACTCCCAGAAATGGTGGAAGAAACACTCATGTCACCTGATCCACATATACATTTTATCACAGTGATATTCTGGACACAAAATGCAAAGGTCACACTTATGATTGCACCAACGCCTCATTGGAAAGTGAGCATGGATTACTAAAAACATCCTTGTCCAGGTTGCCTAATGCTCTCAAATGTCAATGCTATTGGTGACTACACATTTGTTTCTTCCTAAGATGATATATTCAACCTCAACCCTGTTGAAAATGTCTAATCCACTCACTCACTGTGTACTTTGCCTGATTTCCTAATGTCTCTATTGATATCTGCTTTCCTACATATGTTCCCCAGTTCATCATTGTGACTGACTCTTCACATGTGCTGACGTTTACATTCACTCTCTAACCGACACCCTATTGCTAAAGAACTTTTGGTCCAAATTGCATACTCACTCTTCTTCCAAAACTTACCAACTATCTTCCTAATCCTACCTACTATCCCTTTTTGACTGGATGTTCTCTTCTACATTCAATCATCCAAGGTACAAGGTCCTATGCCATTGTGTACCGATTTATCTGAGACATCTGTGCAGAAAGTCATTCAAAGCTAAGTATCCCAATCAAGGGCCCAATGCCCTTCTGGCCTTCAAATCTTACTTGGATTTCTGTTTTCATACATATATTTCACCTATATATTATTATAAATATCCCAGGTTCCCAATACCATTCTTCATCCAGCAGAGTGATTCCTAAGCCACATCAAACAGGTTCTTAACCCTAACCATACACTGTTCCCTCAATCTAACTTTACAGAAGAGCAGGGACAGAGTGGGTCTTACAATACAGGAATGTGGGGGATCTTCCACCTGCTGAGAACCTCAAAGGTCCATGCAGAAATGATCCCTGGAGAAGATGTAGGCAGCTATGAAGGACCTGAGAGAGCAGAAGTCATCTTCCATGGCAAACAACCTGGTCAGGATGAAGGGATGTGTCTGAATGAGCCTCTCTCTTCTTAATGTAGACAAGATGGACCAAAGCAGGCCTGTGTGGAGAGCTGTTCCTTGGTGCCTATGGTTGATATTCCATTCTAACTTGTGAAAGTGTCACAGGAAGGAGGGGCAGCCTCCATCTCATGGGAGCCTTGGAAGCAACTGTTAGGACACAGTGGTTGCCAAGGCAGTGACCTCATTCAGTTCCTGAAGGAAGTGACCTCACCTCACTTCCTTGGTGATGGAACTCTCTGAACTTGGGATCCAGGAAGCCAGGCACCCAGAGCCAGTCCCAGTCCCAGTCCCAGTGGGCTCACTTGTTTGGATTTACCAAGGACAGAGTCAGTCTTTCTTGGTACCCACTGAGGTGAGGATTGCCAAATGCCAGGAAAGCTCTGCAGAGGGGCCTTTCCTGAGAAAGCAGGTAGTGGCTCACCGCTGGCTCCTGACAACTTCACAGAGTTGGCCAAGGAGGCCAGATGTGAGACAGGACAGGCCCTTTCGGGGGAACATAGTATGGCCCACCAGTCAGACGACACTCCGGGTAGTCACAGACCAACTTGGAAGGAGGTGCCTTTGTGGGTGTGGGTGTGAGTTTGTGGTTTTGTCTCATGTTCTGAGAATAGGTAGGAAAGGCGGTTTGTTTGGGTTGGAGTGGACTGTTTCTAGTAAGGCTTTTGACAAGGCGAGTGTTTCTATGTTTGTGTATCCCACTGTGTCCCTGGTTGTAGACATTAGAAAAGAGAATGCATCAATGGATGTGTCCTGTCTAGTAGAAAGCTTCCCAGCATTCATCCTGCCCAATTTATGAATGGACTGCGGCTTGCCTTATGGATGGGCAACGCCTACTATCTTCCTAAGTTCCTGTTTTCTTCCTGAATTCTGGCCACTCTCCAGAATAGGCTCATGGTTTTGTGTCCAAGATATGTACCACCTCCAAGCTCGGTGACATGGCCATGTACTGGATAGTTGAAAGAAATGGTGAGCATCTCAGAAAACTCAGATATCAGTGTGATCAGTAAAGTCTCCCTAGAGAAACCCTGCTTTGGGCCTTTGGCTTACCTATCCTTTTGTGGCCCTGAATGTCAGGAAGGCCTTTGCCTCAGGGCACCCCTTTGTGAAGCCTGAAGAAAACAAACAGTTTTCAAATGGAAATGAATGGGCATCACCTGTGGCTCTTTGCTTAATTGCTTTGCAAAGGGATGTGTCTGAATCAGCCTCTTGGCCCTGTGTGAGGCTGTGGCTTACATTGTCAGCACCTGGTGGATCCAAAGAAAGATCCCATGCGTGCATCCAAGGCCAAATTGGCACAAAAGCAGTCATCCTGGATGAGGTCTCTCGCCTTCCTCTGTAAGGTTCCTGACCTCCATCAAGTGAGAATAGGGATCCTTTGTGTCAAATGAGTCCTTCAAAGCCATGCAGAGGCTAGCCCATAGGTGCTTGGGTTTTCTCATGACTCCAGTTCACACAAAGAATCTATACCCGGCAGTCAGTAGGCCTCCAATTGGAGAAGTAGAGCAGTATTAAAGGCAGGCCTATTTGATCACTCCAGGTCCAAAGGAAGGGTGTCCAGGCCACCCTGACATTAGGCAAATGAGAGGCAAGGGAGCTTATTGTGGACACTGTCTTGGGCTGTGCCCCTCATGGAAACCTCCAGCCAGAGGTTATGATGAGTGTCTGTATGGAAGAAGATGAGGGCCATGTGGCAGTGTTTTGGTTTGAATTGTGGTGTGGCAGTGGGAAGAGATGACTGGGTCCACCTGGGCTTGAACTCTGGTGTGATTCCCCTTGGAGACTGAGTTCTGGAACTGACCTCAGAGAAGTATTGCCGTGAATTGTGTCGGGATGTTAGGAGGCCACGCATGAGAGTCGCCCTTGGAAACTGAGATCTAGGCCCAGGCTGGCTTTCCACAGAGCACTGGGAATCTCAGCCCGGATATCACATGATTTTATTCTTAAAGACCTGGCAGCCATCGTGGAGAGTCCAAACACACGTGGACCTCACATTGTAGACCTCAATGGGCCTGGCTTCCTGTGACCTTTTGGCCACTCCTTGGGAAGCCTTGTTTGTGAGAGTTCTCCAGAGCTTTCGTTGAAATGAGCTTCCTCACCATTTAATGGTTCCTGAAGGAATGGAAACCCACAGTGCCTCCAACTTCATCCTTTAAAAATGGCTAGCTAGATAAATACCATGACATTTTTGAAATTCCCATGACCAGGTGGCACTGGAGAACCTTTGGATGTCCTGTTGCTGATCATGAGTGTACCAGACAGTGCCTTGATTGACTGGGTTTCATGAAAATGGTGTAGAACAGAGATGCCAGTGAGTTGGGGCCTGCTGAGTAGTGGGCCTAGAGCAGTGGTGTGCAGGTGTGTGATAGAACATCTGTGGTGGGGCCATGTGGATCTGCCATTGGCTTCCAAATGGCTTGTGACTGACATGGTGCAGCGAGCAGACCCTTCTATGTAAAGGCATCTTGTTATATGGAGAGGTTTCAGGGCAATGTTCAGAATCAGGTTGCTATGGTCAAGGGGGCAAGCTCTGTGGGATAGAAGCCTGGCTGGTGCATTCTCCTAGGACCTTGACCCACCACACGTGACAGAACTCCCTCCAGCACTGTGTCCCAGTTGAACTCCTTGTATTTCCTGAAGCAAATTCCAAACTCCCAGTGCAGCAGCAAGAAACACCACGAAAAGTGGAGGATGACCAAATGGCTTCACAGTCCACACAGGGAGACACTTAGACCCCAGTGGCCACAGTTTACCTGCAAAGAGAGAATTCAGCACTTCTGCCTCATGTTCATTGGAAAATCAGAAACCATGTCCTCCAGGTCACATAGATGCAGACCTGGTTTGATGGTCTCACTACAAAGGAAGCTAAAGCTCCTGACAACAACATATATTTCAAGTGCCCAACCTCAGAAGCAGTTTCTCACGAAGTCTTTAGGCCAGCAGAGCTCCACGTTTGTGGAGTGTTTACCCTGTCCCTTACTCATGGAAAGTAGTCTACCACCTCCAAGGTTGTGAACTCCTGAGCATTTTCCATTCCACATATGTATTCACAGCATTTCTAACTCTTCTCCTCAAATTGTGTCTTACTTATTGTGAAGGTAATGTCAAGGCAATGTTCTGGATGAGAGTGGGAAGATTTTTTTGTAGCACATATTGGCCTACACATTGGATTCATTTTCCTATTTTCCGTTCGAAATACTGAATCCCTGACACTAACCCATACCCTACTAGATTGTGACTACGAATACTAATATGATGGAGAAAAATAACTCAAACAGAATAGAAATACAGGCAGTTCAGAGGAGGCCTGGTGTATAGTTGGACTGGCCTTTGGCATTATAAAGGGTAGGTGTTATAAATCTAGTCCAATTTAGTAGAAATAGTTCTCCATGTGTTTTGAATGTTAACAAATATGTGAATTCCTGTCTCCCTTTCTCTGTAGCCTATTCAGCAACATGCATTTTTACATGCACATATAGAATCCTACCTCCTATCCCACGTCCATTCTTGTGAGGTGGCTGACTTGGCAGATACAAACTGTGAGAAGAGATCACTCCTCCTAAACGCTGTTGGAACTGAAAATTCAACCTCCAGGTGAGCTTCCCACATGAACAACATGATACATAAATACATGTTCAGTAAAATAAATATTTTTGGATCTGTGGATGATAAATATTTCATGATGAATTTCGATTGGCATATATATTTCTACTCTTTAATGTCTGTGTTTGTGTGTGTGTTTTTCTTTTGTGTATATATATATATATATATATATATATATATATATATATATATACACACACACACACACACACACACACACACATACACACACTCTCCAGATTTTTCAAAATATGAAATGTATGTGTCATATTATATACTCCCTAAATTCATTCATGTTCATATATGTGGATTTATAATCAACTTTTCACAAGATTATTCTCAGAAATAGTCATCCACCTGAAATACATATTTGTTTCCTAGTGCTGAAATCCTAATATTTCTACAGTAACTGACCCAGTTTAACATGAATGCAAGTAGATTCCTATGGGACATGATGTGTATTTTGACGTTCATTTTTATTCAACACTGGTACATTACTATTTCTTCAGTTGATGCACATCATAGGATATGTATTTCATCCGCAAGTTCACAAATTTCTAGGCATTCATTTCCCTTTCAATCACTTCCTGCTTCAGAACACATGTATTCCTCCACGTTTCTTGACTGGTCTTTTCATGAGACTTCTTTCCAAACACATTCTTTTCCATTTCCATAATCCCTTGTGAAGCAAAACTCACACCCCCTTCATGGTAAACCATAACCCCAATATCACCATTAGATGTATAACTGGTTAGAATGAATGGTTGTGTATCAATATTAGATTTCCTATATATTTTCAGATATCAATGCAATCCATTATTTAAATTGGAACCTGTTATACTATTTATTCACAGTATGGTCTATTCATGCATTATCTCTATATTCATAGACCCAGGGTACACCTATTTGTACCCCCAAAGGCTAATTTATATGTCTTCAACATATTACTCCCAGAAATGGTGGAAGAAACACTCATGTCACCTGATCTACATATACATTTTATCACAGTGATATTCTGGACACAAAATGCAAAGGTCACACTTATGATTGCACCAACGCCTCATTGGAAAGTGAGCATGGATTACTAAAAACATCCTTGTCCAGGTTGCCTAATGCTCTCAAATGTCAATGCTATTGGTGACTACACATTTGTTTCTTCCTAAGATGATATATTCAACCTCAACCCTGTTGAAAATGTCTAATCCACTCACTCACTTTATACTTTGCCTGATTTCCTAATGTCTCTATTGATATCTGCTTTCCTACATATGTTCCCCAGTTCATCATTGTGACTGACTCTTCACATGTGCTGACGTTTACATTCACTCTCTAACCGACACCCTATTGCTAAAGAACTTTTGGTCCAAATTGCATACTCACTCTTCTTCCAAAACTTACCAACTATCTTCCTAATCCTACCTACTATCCCTTTTTGACTGGATGTTCTCTTCTACATTCAATCATCCAAGGTACAAGGTCCTATGCCATTGTGTACCGATTTATCTGAGACATCTGTGCAGAAAGTCATTCAAAGCTAAGTATCCCAATCAAGGGCCCAATGCCCTTCTGGCCTTCAAATCTTACTTGGATTTCTGTTTTCATACATATATTTCACCTATATATTATTATAAATATCCCAGGTTCCCAATACCATTCTTCATCCAGCAGAGTGATTCCTAAGCCACATCAAACAGGTTCTTAACCCTAACCATACACTGTTCCCTCAATCTAACTTTACAGAAGAGCAGGGACAGAGTGGGTCTTACAATACAGGAATGTGGGGGATCTTCCACCTGCTGAGAACCTCAAAGGTCCATGCAGAAATGATCCCTGGAGAAGATGTAGGCAGCTATGAAGGACCTGAGAGAGCAGAAGTCATCTTCCATGGCAAACAACCTGGTCAGGATGAAGGGATGTGTCTGAATGAGCCTCTCTCTTCTTAATGTAGACAAGATGGACCAAAGCAGGCCTGTGTGGAGAGCTGTTCCTTGGTGCCTATGGTTGATATTCCATTCTAACTTGTGAAAGTGTCACAGGAAGGAGGGGCAGCCTCCATCTCATGGGAGCCTTGGAAGCAACTGTTAGGACACAGTGGTTGCCAAGGCAGTGACCTCATTCAGTTCCTGAAGGAAGTGACCTCACCTCACTTCCTTGGTGATGGAACTCTCTGAACTTGGGATCCAGGAAGCCAGGCACCCAGAGCCAGTCCCAGTCCCAGTCCCAGTGGGCTCACTTGTTTGGATTTACCAAGGACAGAGTCAGTCTTTCTTGGTACCCACTGAGGTGAGGATTGCCAAATGCCAGGAAAGCTCTGCAGAGGGGCCTTTCCTGAGAAAGCAGGTAGTGGCTCACCGCTGGCTCCTGACAACTTCACAGAGTTGGCCAAGGAGGCCAGATGTGAGACAGGACAGGCCCTTTCGGGGGAACATAGTATGGCCCACCAGTCAGACGACACTCCGGGTAGTCACAGACCAACTTGGAAGGAGGTGCCTTTGTGGGTGTGGGTGTGAGTTTGTGGTTTTGTCTCATGTTCTGAGAATAGGTAGGAAAGGCGGTTTGTTTGGGTTGGAGTGGACTGTTTCTAGTAAGGCTTTTGACAAGGCGAGTGTTTCTATGTTTGTGTATCCCACTGTGTCCCTGGTTGTAGACATTAGAAAAGAGAATGCATCAATGGATGTGTCCTGTCTAGTAGAAAGCTTCCCAGCATTCATCCTGCCCAATTTATGAATGGACTGCGGCTTGCCTTATGGATGGGCAACGCCTACTATCTTCCTAAGTTCCTGTTTTCTTCCTGAATTCTGGCCACTCTCCAGAATAGGCTCATGGTTTTGTGTCCAAGATATGTACCACCTCCAAGCTCGGTGACATGGCCATGTACTGGATAGTTGAAAGAAATGGTGAGCATCTCAGAAAACTCAGATATCAGTGTGATCAGTAAAGTCTCCCTAGAGAAACCCTGCTTTGGGCCTTTGGCTTACCTATCCTTTTGTGGCCCTGAATGTCAGGAAGGCCTTTGCCTCAGGGCACCCCTTTGTGAAGCCTGAAGAAAACAGTTTTCAAATGGAAATGAATGGGCATCACCTGTGGCTCTTTGCTTAATTGCTTTGCAAAGGGATGTGTCTGAATCAGCCTCTTGGCCCTGTGTGAGGCTGTGGCTTACATTGTCAGCACCTGATGGATCCAAAGAAAGATCCCATGCGTGCATCCAAGGCCAAATTGGCACAAAAGCAGTCATCCTGGATGAGGTCTCTCGCCTTCCTCTGTAAGGTTCCTGACCTCCATCAAGTGAGAATAGGGATCCTTTGTGTCAAATGAGTCCTTCAAAGCCATGCAGAGGCTAGCCCATAGGTGCTTGGGTTTTCTCATGACTCCAGTTCACACAAAGAATCTATACCCGGCAGTCAGTAGGCCTCCAATTGGAGAAGTAGAGCAGTATTAAAGGCAGGCCTATTTGATCACTCCAGGTCCAAAGGAAGGGTGTCCAGGCCACCCTGACATTAGGCAAATGAGAGGCAAGGGAGCTTATTGTGGACACTGTCTTGGGCTGTGCCCCTCATGGAAACCTCCAGCCAGAGGTTATGATGAGTGTCTGTATGGAAGAAGATGAGGGCCATGTGGCAGTGTTTTGGTTTGAATTGTGGTGTGGCAGTGGGAAGAGATGACTGGGTCCACCTGGGCTTGAACTCTGGTGTGATTCCCCTTGGAGACTGAGTTCTGGAACTGACCTCAGAGAAGTATTGCCGTGAATTGTGTCGGGATGTTAGGAGGCCACGCATGAGAGTCGCCCTTGGAAACTGAGATCTAGGCCCAGGCTGGCTTTCCACAGAGCACTGGGAATCTCAGCCCGGATATCACATGATTTTATTCTTAAAGACCTGGCAGCCATCGTGGAGAGTCCAAACACACGTGGACCTCACATTGTAGACCTCAATGGGCCTGGCTTCCTGTGACCTTTTGGCCACTCCTTGGGAAGCCTTGTTTGTGAGAGTTCTCCAGAGCTTTCGTTGAAATGAGCTTCCTCACCATTTAATGGTTCCTGAAGGAATGGAAACCCACAGTGCCTCCAACTTCATCCTTTAAAAATGGCTAGCTAGATAAATACCATGACATTTTTGAAATTCCCATGACCAGGTGGCACTGGAGAACCTTTGGATGTCCTGTTGCTGATCATGAGTGTACCAGACAGTGCCTTGATTGACTGGGTTTCATGAAAATGGTGTAGAACAGAGATGCCAGTGAGTTGGGGCCTGCTGAGTAGTGGGCCTAGAGCAGTGGTGTGCAGGTGTGTGATAGAACATCTGTGGTGGGGCCATGTGGATCTGCCATTGGCTTCCAAATGGCTTGTGACTGACATGGTGCAGCGAGCAGACCCTTCTATGTAAAGGCATCTTGTTATATGGAGAGGTTTCAGGGCAATGTTCAGAATCAGGTTGCTATGGTCAAGGGGGCAAGCTCTGTGGGATAGAAGCCTGGCTGGTGCATTCTCCTAGGACCTTGACCCACCACACGTGACAGAACTCCCTCCAGCACTGTGTCCCAGTGGAACTCCTTGTATTTCCTGAAGCAAATTCCAAACTCCCAGTGCAGCAGCAAGAAACACCACGAAAAGTGGAGGATGACCAAATGGCTTCACAGTCCACACAGGGAGACACTTAGACCCCAGTGGCCACAGTTTACCTGCAAAGAGAGAATTCAGCACTTCTGCCTCATGTTCATTGGAAAATCAGAAACCATGTCCTCCAGGTCACATAGATGCAGACCTGGTTTGATGGTCTCACTACAAAGGAAGCTAAAGCTCCTGACAACAACATATATTTCAAGTGCCCAACCTCAGAAGCAGTTTCTCACGAAGTCTTTAGGCCAGCAGAGCTCCACGTTTGTGGAGTGTTTACCCTGTCCCTTACTCATGGAAAGTAGTCTACCACCTCCAAGGTTGTGAACTCCTGAGCATTTTCCATTCCACATATGTATTCACAGCATTTCTAACTCTTCTCCTCAAATTGTGTCTTACTTATTGTGAAGGTAATGTCAAGGCAATGTTCTGGATGAGAGTGGGAAGATTTTTTTGTAGCACATATTGGCCTACACATTGGATTCATTTTCCTATTTTCCGTTCGAAATACTGAATCCCTGACACTAACCCATACCCTACTAGATTGTGACTACGAATACTAATATGATGGAGAAAAATAACTCAAACAGAATAGAAATACAGGCAGTTCAGAGGAGGCCTGGTGTATAGTTGGACTGGCCTTTGGCATTATAAAGGGTAGGTGTTATAAATCTAGTCCAATTTAGTAGAAATAGTTCTCCATGTGTTTTGAATGTTAACAAATATGTGAATTCCTGTCTCCCTTTCTCTGTAGCCTATTCAGCAACATGCATTTTTACATGCACATATAGAATCCTACCTCCTATCCCACGTCCATTCTTGTGAGGTGGCTGACTTGGCAGATACAAACTGTGAGAAGAGATCACTCCTCCTAAACGCTGTTGGAACTGAAAATTCAACCTCCAGGTGAGCTTCCCACATGAACAACATGATACATAAATACATGTTCAGTAAAATAAATATTTTTGGATCTGTGGATGATAAATATTTCATGATGAATTTCGATTGGCATATATATTTCTACTCTTTAATGTCTGTGTTTGTGTGTGTGTTTTTCTTTTGTGTATATATATATATATATATATATATATATATACATATACACACACACACACACATACACACACACACACACACACATACACACACTCTCCAGATTTTTCAAAATATGAAATGTATGTGTCATATTATATACTCCCTAAATTCATTCATGTTCATATATGTGGATTTATAATCAACTTTTCACAAGATTATTCTCAGAAATAGTCATCCACCTGAAATACATATTTGTTTCCTAGTGCTGAAATCCTAATATTTCTACAGTAACTGACCCAGTTTAACATGAATGCAAGTAGATTCCTATGGGACATGATGTGTATTTTGACGTTCATTTTTATTCAACACTGGTACATTACTATTTCTTCAGTTGATGCACATCATAGGATATGTATTTCATCCTCAAGTTCACAAATTTCTAGGCATTCATTTCCCTTTCAATCACTTCCTGCTTCAGAACACATGTATTCCTCCACGTTTCTTGACTGGTCTTTTCATGAGACTTCTTTCCAAACACATTCTTTTCCATTTCCATAATCCCTTGTGAAGCAAAACTCACACCCCCTTCATGGTAAACCATAACCCCAATATCACCATTAGATGTATAACTGGTTAGAATGAATGGTTGTGTATCAATATTAGATTTCCTATATATTTTCAGATATCAATGCAATCCATTATTTAAATTGGAACCTGTTATACTATTTATTCACAGTATGGTCTATTCATGCATTATCTCTATATTCATAGACCCAGGGTACACCTATTTGTACCCCCAAAGGCTAATTTATATGTCTTCAACATATTACTCCCAGAAATGGTGGAAGAAACACTCATGTCACCTGATCTACATATACATTTTATCACAGTGATATTCTGGACACAAAATGCAAAGGTCACACTTATGATTGCACCAACGCCTCATTGGAAAGTGAGCATGGATTACTAAAAACATCCTTGTCCAGGTTGCCTAATGCTCTCAAATGTCAATGCTATTGGTGACTACACATTTGTTTCTTCCTAAGATGATATATTCAACCTCAACCCTGTTGAAAATGTCTAATCCACTCACTCACTTTATACTTTGCCTGATTTCCTAATGTCTCTATTGATATCTGCTTTCCTACATATGTTCCCCAGTTCATCATTGTGACTGACTCTTCACATGTGCTGACGTTTACATTCACTCTCTAACCGACACCCTATTGCTAAAGAACTTTTGGTCCAAATTGCATACTCACTCTTCTTCCAAAACTTACCAACTATCTTCCTAATCCTACCTACTATCCCTTTTTGACTGGATGTTCTCTTCTACATTCAATCATCCAAGGTACAAGGTCCTATGCCATTGTGTACCGATTTATCTGAGACATCTGTGCAGAAAGTCATTCAAAGCTAAGTATCCCAATCAAGGGCCCAATGCCCTTCTGGCCTTCAAATCTTACTTGGATTTCTGTTTTCATACATATATTTCACCTATATATTATTATAAATATCCCAGGTTCCCAATACCATTCTTCATCCAGCAGAGTGATTCCTAAGCCACATCAAACAGGTTCTTAACCCTAACCATACACTGTTCCCTCAATCTAACTTTACAGAAGAGCAGGGACAGAGTGGGTCTTACAATACAGGAATGTGGGGGATCTTCCACCTGCTGAGAACCTCAAAGGTCCATGCAGAAATGATCCCTGGAGAAGATGTAGGCAGCTATGAAGGACCTGAGAGAGCAGAAGTCATCTTCCATGGCAAACAACCTGGTCAGGATGAAGGGATGTGTCTGAATGAGCCTCTCTCTTCTTAATGTAGACAAGATGGACCAAAGCAGGCCTGTGTGGAGAGCTGTTCCTTGGTGCCTATGGTTGATATTCCATTCTAACTTGTGAAAGTGTCACAGGAAGGAGGGGCAGCCTCCATCTCATGGGAGCCTTGGAAGCAACTGTTAGGACACAGTGGTTGCCAAGGCAGTGACCTCATTCAGTTCCTGAAGGAAGTGACCTCACCTCACTTCCTTGGTGATGGAACTCTCTGAACTTGGGATCCAGGAAGCCAGGCACCCAGAGCCAGTCCCAGTCCCAGTCCCAGTGGGCTCACTTGTTTGGATTTACCAAGGACAGAGTCAGTCTTTCTTGGTACCCACTGAGGTGAGGATTGCCAAATGCCAGGAAAGCTCTGCAGAGGGGCCTTTCCTGAGAAAGCAGGTAGTGGCTCACCGCTGGCTCCTGACAACTTCACAGAGTTGGCCAAGGAGGCCAGATGTGAGACAGGACAGGCCCTTTCGGGGGAACATAGTATGGCCCACCAGTCAGACGACACTCCGGGTAGTCACAGACCAACTTGGAAGGAGGTGCCTTTGTGGGTGTGGGTGTGAGTTTGTGGTTTTGTCTCATGTTCTGAGAATAGGTAGGAAAGGCGGTTTGTTTGGGTTGGAGTGGACTGTTTCTAGTAAGGCTTTTGACAAGGCGAGTGTTTCTATGTTTGTGTATCCCACTGTGTCCCTGGTTGTAGACATTAGAAAAGAGAATGCATCAATGGATGTGTCCTGTCTAGTAGAAAGCTTCCCAGCATTCATCCTGCCCAATTTATGAATGGACTGCGGCTTGCCTTATGGATGGGCAACGCCTACTATCTTCCTAAGTTCCTGTTTTCTTCCTGAATTCTGGCCACTCTCCAGAATAGGCTCATGGTTTTGTGTCCAAGATATGTACCACCTCCAAGCTCGGTGACATGGCCATGTACTGGATAGTTGAAAGAAATGGTGAGCATCTCAGAAAACTCAGATATCAGTGTGATCAGTAAAGTCTCCCTAGAGAAACCCTGCTTTGGGCCTTTGGCTTACCTATCCTTTTGTGGCCCTGAATGTCAGGAAGGCCTTTGCCTCAGGGCACCCCTTTGTGAAGCCTGAAGAAAACAAACAGTTTTCAAATGGAAATGAATGGGCATCACCTGTGGCTCTTTGCTTAATTGCTTTGCAAAGGGATGTGTCTGAATCAGCCTCTTGGCCCTGTGTGAGGCTGTGGCTTACATTGTCAGCACCTGGTGGATCCAAAGAAAGATCCCATGCGTGCATCCAAGGCCAAATTGGCACAAAAGCAGTCATCCTGGATGAGGTCTCTCGCCTTCCTCTGTAAGGTTCCTGACCTCCATCAAGTGAGAATAGGGATCCTTTGTGTCAAATGAGTCCTTCAAAGCCATGCAGAGGCTAGCCCATAGGTGCTTGGGTTTTCTCATGACTCCAGTTCACACAAAGAATCTATACCCGGCAGTCAGTAGGCCTCCAATTGGAGAAGTAGAGCAGTATTAAAGGCAGGCCTATTTGATCACTCCAGGTCCAAAGGAAGGGTGTCCAGGCCACCCTGACATTAGGCAAATGAGAGGCAAGGGAGCTTATTGTGGACACTGTCTTGGGCTGTGCCCCTCATGGAAACCTCCAGCCAGAGGTTATGATGAGTGTCTGTATGGAAGAAGATGAGGGCCATGTGGCAGTGTTTTGGTTTGAATTGTGGCGTGGCAGTGGGAAGAGATGACTGGGTCCACCTGGGCTTGAACTCTGGTGTGATTCCCCTTGGAGACTGAGTTCTGGAACTGACCTCAGAGAAGTATTGCCGTGAATTGTGTCGGGATGTTAGGAGGCCACGCATGAGAGTCGCCCTTGGAAACTGAGATCTAGGCCCAGGCTGGCTTTCCACAGAGCACTGGGAATCTCAGCCCAGATATCACATGATTTTATTCTTAAAGACCTGGCAGCCATCGTGGAGAGTCCAAACACACGTGGACCTCACATTGTAGACCTCAATGGGCCTGGCTTCCTGTGACCTTTTGGCCACTCCTTGGGAAGCCTTGTTTGTGAGAGTTCTCCAGAGCTTTCGTTGAAATGAGCTTCCTCACCATTTAATGGTTCCTGAAGGAATGGAAACCCACAGTGCCTCCAACTTCATCCTTTAAAAATGGCTAGCTAGATAAATACCATGACATTTTTGAAATTCCCATGACCAGGTGGCACTGGAGAACCTTTGGATGTCCTGTTGCTGATCATGAGTGTACCAGACAGTGCCTTGATTGACTGGGTTTCATGAAAATGGTGTAGAACAGAGATGCCAGTGAGTTGGGGCCTGCTGAGTAGTGGGCCTAGAGCAGTGGTGTGCAGGTGTGTGATAGAACATCTGTGGTGGGGCCATGTGGATCTGCCATTGGCTTCCAAATGGCTTGTGACTGACATGGTGCAGCGAGCAGACCCTTCTATGTAAAGGCATCTTGTTATATGGAGAGGTTTCAGGGCAATGTTCAGAATCAGGTTGCTATGGTCAAGGGGGCAAGCTCTGTGGGATAGAAGCCTGGCTGGTGCATTCTCCTAGGACCTTGACCCACCACACGTGACAGAACTCCCTCCAGCACTGTGTCCCAGTTGAACTCCTTGTATTTCCTGAAGCAAATTCCAAACTCCCAGTGCAGCAGCAAGAAACACCACGAAAAGTGGAGGATGACCAAATGGCTTCACAGTCCACACAGGGAGACACTTAGACCCCAGTGGCCACAGTTTACCTGCAAAGAGAGAATTCAGCACTTCTGCCTCATGTTCATTGGAAAATCAGAAACCATGTCCTCCAGGTCACATAGATGCAGACCTGGTTTGATGGTCTCACTACAAAGGAAGCTAAAGCTCCTGACAACAACATATATTTCAAGTGCCCAACCTCAGAAGCAGTTTCTCACGAAGTCTTTAGGCCAGCAGAGCTCCACGTTTGTGGAGTGTTTACCCTGTCCCTTACTCATGGAAAGTAGTCTACCACCTCCAAGGTTGTGAACTCCTGAGCATTTTCCATTCCACATATGTATTCACAGCATTTCTAACTCTTCTCCTCAAATTGTGTCTTACTTATTGTGAAGGTAATGTCAAGGCAATGTTCTGGATGAGAGTGGGAAGATTTTTTTGTAGCACATATTGGCCTACACATTGGATTCATTTTCCTATTTTCCGTTCGAAATACTGAATCCCTGACACTAACCCATACCCTACTAGATTGTGACTACGAATACTAATATGATGGAGAAAAATAACTCAAACAGAATAGAAATACAGGCAGTTCAGAGGAGGCCTGGTGTATAGTTGGACTGGCCTTTGGCATTATAAAGGGTAGGTGTTATAAATCTAGTCCAATTTAGTAGAAATAGTTCTCCATGTGTTTTGAATGTTAACAAATATGTGAATTCCTGTCTCCCTTTCTCTGTAGCCTATTCAGCAACATGCATTTTTACATGCACATATAGAATCCTACCTCCTATCCCACGTCCATTCTTGTGAGGTGGCTGACTTGGCAGATACAAACTGTGAGAAGAGATCACTCCTCCTAAACGCTGTTGGAACTGAAAATTCAACCTCCAGGTGAGCTTCCCACATGAACAACATGATACATAAATACATGTTCAGTAAAATAAATATTTTTGGATCTGTGGATGATAAATATTTCATGATGAATTTCGATTGGCATATATATTTCTACTCTTTAATGTCTGTGTTTGTGTGTGTGTTTTTCTTTTGTGTGTATATATATATATATATATATATATACATATATATATATATATACATACACACACACACACACACACACATACACACACTCTCCAGATTTTTCAAAATATGAAATGTATGTGTCATATTATATACTCCCTAAATTCATTCATGTTCATATATGTGGATTTATAATCAACTTTTCACAAGATTATTCTCAGAAATAGTCATCCACCTGAAATACATATTTGTTTCCTAGTGCTGAAATCCTAATATTTCTACAGTAACTGACCCAGTTTAACATGAATGCAAGTAGATTCCTATGGGACATGATGTGTATTTTGACGTTCATTTTTATTCAACACTGGTACATTACTATTTCTTCAGTTGATGCACATCATAGGATATGTATTTCATCCTCAAGTTCACAAATTTCTAGGCATTCATTTCCCTTTCAATCACTTCCTGCTTCAGAACACATGTATTCCTCCACGTTTCTTGACTGGTCTTTTCATGAGACTTCTTTCCAAACACATTCTTTTCCATTTCCATAATCCCTTGTGAAGCAAAACTCACACCCCCTTCATGGTAAACCATAACCCCAATATCACCATTAGATGTATAACTGGTTAGAATGAATGGTTGTGTATCAATATTAGATTTCCTATATATTTTCAGATATCAATGCAATCCATTATTTAAATTGGAACCTGTTATACTATTTATTCACAGTATGGTCTATTCATGCATTATCTCTATATTCATAGACCCAGGGTACACCTATTTGTACCCCCAAAGGCTAATTTATATGTCTTCAACATATTACTCCCAGAAATGGTGGAAGAAACACTCATGTCACCTGATCTACATATACATTTTATCACAGTGATATTCTGGACACAAAATGCAAAGGTCACACTTATGATTGCACCAACGCCTCATTGGAAAGTGAGCATGGATTACTAAAAACATCCTTGTCCAGGTTGCCTAATGCTCTCAAATGTCAATGCTATTGGTGACTACACATTTGTTTCTTCCTAAGATGATATATTCAACCTCAACCCTGTTGAAAATGTCTAATCCACTCACTCACTTTATACTTTGCCTGATTTCCTAATGTCTCTATTGATATCTGCTTTCCTACATATGTTCCCCAGTTCATCATTGTGACTGACTCTTCACATGTGCTGACGTTTACATTCACTCTCTAACCGACACCCTATTGCTAAAGAACTTTTGGTCCAAATTGCATACTCACTCTTCTTCCAAAACTTACCAACTATCTTCCTAATCCTACCTACTATCCCTTTTTGACTGGATGTTCTCTTCTACATTCAATCATCCAAGGTACAAGGTCCTATGCCATTGTGTACCGATTTATCTGAGACATCTGTGCAGAAAGTCATTCAAAGCTAAGTATCCCAATCAAGGGCCCAATGCCCTTCTGGCCTTCAAATCTTACTTGGATTTCTGTTTTCATACATATATTTCACCTATATATTATTATAAATATCCCAGGTTGCCAATACCATTCTTCATCCAGCAGAGTGATTCCTAAGCCACATCAAACAGGTTCTTAACCCTAACCATACACTGTTCCCTCAATCTAACTTTACAGAAGAGCAGGGACAGAGTGGGTCTTACAATACAGGAATGTGGGGGATCTTCCACCTGCTGAGAACCTCAAAGGTCCATGCAGAAATGATCCCTGGAGAAGATGTAGGCAGCTATGAAGGACCTGAGAGAGCAGAAGTCATCTTCCATGGCAAACAACCTGGTCAGGATGAAGGGATGTGTCTGAATGAGCCTCTCTCTTCTTAATGTAGACAAGATGGACCAAAGCAGGCCTGTGTGGAGAGCTGTTCCTTGGTGCCTATGGTTGATATTCCATTCTAACTTGTGAAAGTGTCACAGGAAGGAGGGGCAGCCTCCATCTCATGGGAGCCTTGGAAGCAACTGTTAGGACACAGTGGTTGCCAAGGCAGTGACCTCATTCAGTTCCTGAAGGAAGTGACCTCACCTCACTTCCTTGGTGATGGAACTCTCTGAACTTGGGATCCAGGAAGCCAGGCACCCAGAGCCAGTCCCAGTCCCAGTCCCAGTGGGCTCACTTGTTTGGATTTACCAAGGACAGAGTCAGTCTTTCTTGGTACCCACTGAGGTGAGGATTGCCAAATGCCAGGAAAGCTCTGCAGAGGGGCCTTTCCTGAGAAAGCAGGTAGTGGCTCACCGCTGGCTCCTGACAACTTCACAGAGTTGGCCAAGGAGGCCAGATGTGAGACAGGACAGGCCCTTTCGGGGGAACATAGTATGGCCCACCAGTCAGACGACACTCCGGGTAGTCACAGACCAACTTGGAAGGAGGTGCCTTTGTGGGTGTGGGTGTGAGTTTGTGGTTTTGTCTCATGTTCTGAGAATAGGTAGGAAAGGCGGTTTGTTTGGGTTGGAGTGGACTGTTTCTAGTAAGGCTTTTGACAAGGCGAGTGTTTCTATGTTTGTGTATCCCACTGTGTCCCTGGTTGTAGACATTAGAAAAGAGAATGCATCAATGGATGTGTCCTGTCTAGTAGAAAGCTTCCCAGCATTCATCCTGCCCAATTTATGAATGGACTGCGGCTTGCCTTATGGATGGGCAACGCCTACTATCTTCCTAAGTTCCTGTTTTCTTCCTGAATTCTGGCCACTCTCCAGAATAGGCTCATGGTTTTGTGTCCAAGATATGTACCACCTCCAAGCTCGGTGACATGGCCATGTACTGGATAGTTGAAAGAAATGGTGAGCATCTCAGAAAACTCAGATATCAGTGTGATCAGTAAAGTCTCCCTAGAGAAACCCTGCTTTGGGCCTTTGGCTTACCTATCCTTTTGTGGCCCTGAATGTCAGGAAGGCCTTTGCCTCAGGGCACCCCTTTGTGAAGCCTGAAGAAAACAGTTTTCAAATGGAAATGAATGGGCATCACCTGTGGCTCTTTGCTTAATTGCTTTGCAAAGGGATGTGTCTGAATCAGCCTCTTGGCCCTGTGTGAGGCTGTGGCTTACATTGTCAGCACCTGATGGATCCAAAGAAAGATCCCATGCGTGCATCCAAGGCCAAATTGGCACAAAAGCAGTCATCCTGGATGAGGTCTCTCGCCTTCCTCTGTAAGGTTCCTGACCTCCATCAAGTGAGAATAGGGATCCTTTGTGTCAAATGAGTCCTTCAAAGCCATGCAGAGGCTAGCCCATAGGTGCTTGGGTTTTCTCATGACTCCAGTTCACACAAAGAATCTATACCCGGCAGTCAGTAGGCCTCCAATTGGAGAAGTAGAGCAGTATTAAAGGCAGGCCTATTTGATCACTCCAGGTCCAAAGGAAGGGTGTCCAGGCCACCCTGACATTAGGCAAATGAGAGGCAAGGGAGCTTATTGTGGACACTGTCTTGGGCTGTGCCCCTCATGGAAACCTCCAGCCAGAGGTTATGATGAGTGTCTGTATGGAAGAAGATGAGGGCCATGTGGCAGTGTTTTGGTTTGAATTGTGGTGTGGCAGTGGGAAGAGATGACTGGGTCCACCTGGGCTTGAACTCTGGTGTGATTCCCCTTGGAGACTGAGTTCTGGAACTGACCTCAGAGAAGTATTGCCGTGAATTGTGTCGGGATGTTAGGAGGCCACGCATGAGAGTCGCCCTTGGAAACTGAGATCTAGGCCCAGGCTGGCTTTCCACAGAGCACTGGGAATCTCAGCCCGGATATCACATGATTTTATTCTTAAAGACCTGGCAGCCATCGTGGAGAGTCCAAACACACGTGGACCTCACATTGTAGACCTCAATGGGCCTGGCTTCCTGTGACCTTTTGGCCACTCCTTGGGAAGCCTTGTTTGTGAGAGTTCTCCAGAGCTTTCGTTGAAATGAGCTTCCTCACCATTTAATGGTTCCTGAAGGAATGGAAACCCACAGTGCCTCCAACTTCATCCTTTAAAAATGGCTAGCTAGATAAATACCATGACATTTTTGAAATTCCCATGACCAGGTGGCACTGGAGAACCTTTGGATGTCCTGTTGCTGATCATGAGTGTACCAGACAGTGCCTTGATTGACTGGGTTTCATGAAAATGGTGTAGAACAGAGATGCCAGTGAGTTGGGGCCTGCTGAGTAGTGGGCCTAGAGCAGTGGTGTGCAGGTGTGTGATAGAACATCTGTGGTGGGGCCATGTGGATCTGCCATTGGCTTCCAAATGGCTTGTGACTGACATGGTGCAGCGAGCAGACCCTTCTATGTAAAGGCATCTTGTTATATGGAGAGGTTTCAGGGCAATGTTCAGAATCAGGTTGCTATGGTCAAGGGGGCAAGCTCTGTGGGATAGAAGCCTGGCTGGTGCATTCTCCTAGGACCTTGACCCACCACACGTGACAGAACTCCCTCCAGCACTGTGTCCCAGTTGAACTCCTTGTATTTCCTGAAGCAAATTCCAAACTCCCAGTGCAGCAGCAAGAAACACCACGAAAAGTGGAGGATGACCAAATGGCTTCACAGTCCACACAGGGAGACACTTAGACCCCAGTGGCCACAGTTTACCTGCAAAGAGAGAATTCAGCACTTCTGCCTCATGTTCATTGGAAAATCAGAAACCATGTCCTCCAGGTCACATAGATGCAGACCTGGTTTGATGGTCTCACTACAAAGGAAGCTAAAGCTCCTGACAACAACATATATTTCAAGTGCCCAACCTCAGAAGCAGTTTCTCACGAAGTCTTTAGGCCAGCAGAGCTCCACGTTTGTGGAGTGTTTACCCTGTCCCTTACTCATGGAAAGTAGTCTACCACCTCCAAGGTTGTGAACTCCTGAGCATTTTCCATTCCACATATGTATTCACAGCATTTCTAACTCTTCTCCTCAAATTGTGTCTTACTTATTGTGAAGGTAATGTCAAGGCAATGTTCTGGATGAGAGTGGGAAGATTTTTTTGTAGCACATATTGGCCTACACATTGGATTCATTTTCCTATTTTCCGTTCGAAATACTGAATCCCTGACACTAACCCATACCCTACTAGATTGTGACTACGAATACTAATATGATGGAGAAAAATAACTCAAACAGAATAGAAATACAGGCAGTTCAGAGGAGGCCTGGTGTATAGTTGGACTGGCCTTTGGCATTATAAAGGGTAGGTGTTATAAATCTAGTCCAATTTAGTAGAAATAGTTCTCCATGTGTTTTGAATGTTAACAAATATGTGAATTCCTGTCTCCCTTTCTCTGTAGCCTATTCAGCAACATGCATTTTTACATGCACATATAGAATCCTACCTCCTATCCCACGTCCATTCTTGTGAGGTGGCTGACTTGGCAGATACAAACTGTGAGAAGAGATCACTCCTCCTAAACGCTGTTGGAACTGAAAATTCAACCTCCAGGTGAGCTTCCCACATGAACAACATGATACATAAATACATGTTCAGTAAAATAAATATTTTTGGATCTGTGGATGATAAATATTTCATGATGAATTTCGATTGGCATATATATTTCTACTCTTTAATGTCTGTGTTTGTGTGTGTGTTTTTTTTTTGTGTGTATATATATATATATATATATATATATACATATACACACACACACACACACATACACACACACACACACACACATACACACACTCTCCAGATTTTTCAAAATATGAAATGTATGTGTCATATTATATACTCCCTAAATTCATTCATGTTCATATATGTGGATTTATAATCAACTTTTCACAAGATTATTCTCAGAAATAGTCATCCACCTGAAATACATATTTGTTTCCTAGTGCTGAAATCCTAATATTTCTACAGTAACTGACCCAGTTTAACATGAATGCAAGTAGATTCCTATGGGACATGATGTGTATTTTGACGTTCATTTTTATTCAACACTGGTACATTACTATTTCTTCAGTTGATGCACATCATAGGATATGTATTTCATCCTCAAGTTCACAAATTTCTAGGCATTCATTTCCCTTTCAATCACTTCCTGCTTCAGAACACATGTATTCCTCCATGTTTCTTGACTGGTCTTTTCATGAGACTTCTTTCCAAACACATTCTTTTCCATTTCCATAATCCCTTGTGAAGCAAAACTCACACCCCCTTCATGGTAAACCATAACCCCAATATCACCATTAGATGTATAACTGGTTAGAATGAATGGTTGTGTATCAATATTAGATTTCCTATATATTTTCAGATATCAATGCAATCCATTATTTAAATTGGAACCTGTTATACTATTTATTCACAGTATGGTCTATTCATGCATTATCTCTATATTCATAGACCCAGGGTACACCTATTTGTACCCCCAAAGGCTAATTTATATGTCTTCAACATATTACTCCCAGAAATGGTGGAAGAAACACTCATGTCACCTGATCTACATATACATTTTATCACAGTGATATTCTGGACACAAAATGCAAAGGTCACACTTATGATTGCACCAACGCCTCATTGGAAAGTGAGCATGGATTACTAAAAACATCCTTGTCCAGGTTGCCTAATGCTCTCAAATGTCAATGCTATTGGTGACTACACATTTGTTTCTTCCTAAGATGATATATTCAACCTCAACCCTGTTGAAAATGTCTAATCCACTCACTCACTTTATACTTTGCCTGATTTCCTAATGTCTCTATTGATATCTGCTTTCCTACATATGTTCCCCAGTTCATCATTGTGACTGACTCTTCACATGTGCTGACGTTTACATTCACTCTCTAACCGACACCCTATTGCTAAAGAACTTTTGGTCCAAATTGCATACTCACTCTTCTTCCAAAACTTACCAACTATCTTCCTAATCCTACCTACTATCCCTTTTTGACTGGATGTTCTCTTCTACATTCAATCATCCAAGGTACAAGGTCCTATGCCATTGTGTACCGATTTATCTGAGACATCTGTGCAGAAAGTCATTCAAAGCTAAGTATCCCAATCAAGGGCCCAATGCCCTTCTGGCCTTCAAATCTTACTTGGATTTCTGTTTTCATACATATATTTCACCTATATATTATTATAAATATCCCAGGTTCCCAATACCATTCTTCATCCAGCAGAGTGATTCCTAAGCCACATCAAACAGGTTCTTAACCCTAACCATACACTGTTCCCTCAATCTAACTTTACAGAAGAGCAGGGACAGAGTGGGTCTTACAATACAGGAATGTGGGGGATCTTCCACCTGCTGAGAACCTCAAAGGTCCATGCAGAAATGATCCCTGGAGAAGATGTAGGCAGCTATGAAGGACCTGAGAGAGCAGAAGTCATCTTCCATGGCAAACAACCTGGTCAGGATGAAGGGATGTGTCTGAATGAGCCTCTCTCTTCTTAATGTAGACAAGATGGACCAAAGCAGGCCTGTGTGGAGAGCTGTTCCTTGGTGCCTATGGTTGATATTCCATTCTAACTTGTGAAAGTGTCACAGGAAGGAGGGGCAGCCTCCATCTCATGGGAGCCTTGGAAGCAACTGTTAGGACACAGTGGTTGCCAAGGCAGTGACCTCATTCAGTTCCTGAAGGAAGTGACCTCACCTCACTTCCTTGGTGATGGAACTCTCTGAACTTGGGATCCAGGAAGCCAGGCACCCAGAGCCAGTCCCAGTCCCAGTCCCAGTGGGCTCACTTGTTTGGATTTACCAAGGACAGAGTCAGTCTTTCTTGGTACCCACTGAGGTGAGGATTGCCAAATGCCAGGAAAGCTCTGCAGAGGGGCCTTTCCTGAGAAAGCAGGTAGTGGCTCACCGCTGGCTCCTGACAACTAAACAGAGTTGGCCAAGGAGGCCAGATGTGAGACAGGACAGGCCCTTTCGGGGGAACATAGTATGGCCCACCAGTCAGACGACACTCCGGGTAGTCACAGACCAACTTGGAAGGAGGTGCCTTTGTGGGTGTGGGTGTGAGTTTGTGGTTTTGTCTCATGTTCTGAGAATAGGTAGGAAAGGCGGTTTGTTTGGGTTGGAGTGGACTGTTTCTAGTAAGGCTTTTGACAAGGCGAGTGTTTCTATGTTTGTGTATCCCACTGTGTCCCTGGTTGTAGACATTAGAAAAGAGAATGCATCAATGGATGTGTCCTGTCTAGTAGAAAGCTTCCCAGCATTCATCCTGCCCAATTTATGAATGGACTGCGGCTTGCCTTATGGATGGGCAACGCCTACTATCTTCCTAAGTTCCTGTTTTCTTCCTGAATTCTGGCCACTCTCCAGAATAGGCTCATGGTTTTGTGTCCAAGATATGTACCACCTCCAAGCTCGGTGACATGGCCATGTACTGGATAGTTGAAAGAAATGGTGAGCATCTCAGAAAACTCAGATATCAGTGTGATCAGTAAAGTCTCCCTAGAGAAACCCTGCTTTGGGCCTTTGGCTTACCTATCCTTTTGTGGCCCTGAATGTCAGGAAGGCCTTTGCCTCAGGGCACCCCTTTGTGAAGCCTGAAGAAAACAAACAGTTTTCAAATGGAAATGAATGGGCATCACCTGTGGCTCTTTGCTTAATTGCTTTGCAAAGGGATGTGTCTGAATCAGCCTCTTGGCCCTGTGTGAGGCTGTGGCTTACATTGTCAGCACCTGATGGATCCAAAGAAAGATCCCATGCGTGCATCCAAGGCCAAATTGGCACAAAAGCAGTCATCCTGGATGAGGTCTCTCGCCTTCCTCTGTAAGGTTCCTGACCTCCATCAAGTGAGAATAGGGATCCTTTGTGTCAAATGAGTCCTTCAAAGCCATGCAGAGGCTAGCCCATAGGTGCTTGGGTTTTCTCATGACTCCAGTTCACACAAAGAATCTATACCCGGCAGTCAGTAGGCCTCCAATTGGAGAAGTAGAGCAGTATTAAAGGCAGGCCTATTTGATCACTCCAGGTCCAAAGGAAGGGTGTCCAGGCCACCCTGACATTAGGCAAATGAGAGGCAAGGGAGCTTATTGTGGACACTGTCTTGGGCTGTGCCCCTCATGGAAACCTCCAGCCAGAGGTTATGATGAGTGTCTGTATGGAAGAAGATGAGGGCCATGTGGCAGTGTTTTGGTTTGAATTGTGGTGTGGCAGTGGGAAGAGATGACTGGGTCCACCTGGGCTTGAACTCTGGTGTGATTCCCCTTGGAGACTGAGTTCTGGAACTGACCTCAGAGAAGTATTGCCGTGAATTGTGTCGGGATGTTAGGAGGCCACGCATGAGAGTCGCCCTTGGAAACTGAGATCTAGGCCCAGGCTGGCTTTCCACAGAGCACTGGGAATCTCAGCCCGGATATCACATGATTTTATTCTTAAAGACCTGGCAGCCATCGTGGAGAGTCCAAACACACGTGGACCTCACATTGTAGACCTCAATGGGCCTGGCTTCCTGTGACCTTTTGGCCACTCCTTGGGAAGCCTTGTTTGTGAGAGTTCTCCAGAGCTTTTGTTGAAATGAGCTTCCTCACCATTTAATGGTTCCTGAAGGAATGGAAACCCACAGTGCCTCCAACTTCATCCTTTAAAAATGGCTAGCTAGATAAATACCATGACATTTTTGAAATTCCCATGACCAGGTGGCACTGGAGAACCTTTGGATGTCCTGTTGCTGATCATGAGTGTACCAGACAGTGCCTTGATTGACTGGGTTTCATGAAAATGGTGTAGAACAGAGATGCCAGTGAGTTGGGGCCTGCTGAGTAGTGGGCCTAGAGCAGTGGTGTGCAGGTGTGTGATAGAACATCTGTGGTGGGGCCATGTGGATCTGCCATTGGCTTCCAAATGGCTTGTGACTGACATGGTGCAGCGAGCAGACCCTTCTATGTAAAGGCATCTTGTTATATGGAGAGGTTTCAGGGCAATGTTCAGAATCAGGTTGCTATGGTCAAGGGGGCAAGCTCTGTGGGATAGAAGCCTGGCTGGTGCATTCTCCTAGGACCTTGACCCACCACACGTGACAGAACTCCCTCCAGCACTGTGTCCCAGTGGAACTCCTTGTATTTCCTGAAGCAAATTCCAAACTCCCAGTGCAGCAGCAAGAAACACCACGAAAAGTGGAGGATGACCAAATGGCTTCACAGTCCACACAGGGAGACACTTAGACCCCAGTGGCCACAGTTTACCTGCAAAGAGAGAATTCAGCACTTCTGCCTCATGTTCATTGGAAAATCAGAAACCATGTCCTCCAGGTCACATAGATGCAGACCTGGTTTGATGGTCTCACTACAAAGGAAGCTAAAGCTCCTGACAACAACATATATTTCAAGTGCCCAACCTCAGAAGCAGTTTCTCACGAAGTCTTTAGGCCAGCAGAGCTCCACGTTTGTGGAGTGTTTACCCTGTCCTTTACTCATGGAAAGTAGTCTACCACCTCCAAGGTTGTGAACTCCTGAGCATTTTCCATTCCACATATGTATTCACAGCATTTCTAACTCTTCTCCTCAAATTGTGTCTTACTTATTGTGAAGGTAATGTCAAGGCAATGTTCTGGATGAGAGTGGGAAGATTTTTTTGTAGCACATATTGGCCTACACATTGGATTCATTTTCCTATTTTCCGTTCGAAATACTGAATCCCTGACACTAACCCATACCCTACTAGATTGTGACTACGAATACTAATATGATGGAGAAAAATAACTCAAACAGAATAGAAATACAGGCAGTTCAGAGGAGGCCTGGTGTATAGTTGGACTGGCCTTTGGCATTATAAAGGGTAGGTGTTATAAATCTAGTCCAATTTAGTAGAAATAGTTCTCCATGTGTTTTGAATGTTAACAAATATGTGAATTCCTGTCTCCCTTTCTCTGTAGCCTATTCAGCAACATGCATTTTTACATGCACATATAGAATCCTACCTCCTATCCCACGTCCATTCTTGTGAGGTGGCTGACTTGGCAGATACAAACTGTGAGAAGAGATCACTCCTCCTAAACGCTGTTGGAACTGAAAATTCAACCTCCAGGTGAGCTTCCCACATGAACAACATGATACATAAATACATGTTCAGTAAAATAAATATTTTTGGATCTGTGGATGATAAATATTTCATGATGAATTTCGATTGGCATATATATTTCTACTCTTTAATGTCTGTGTTTGTGTGTGTGTTTTTCTTTTGTGTGTATATATATATATATATATATATATATATATATATATATATATATACATATACACACACACACACACACATACACACACTCTCCAGATTTTTCAAAATATGAAATGTATGTGTCATATTATATACTCCCTAAATTCATTCATGTTCATATATGTGGATTTATAATCAACTTTTCACAAGATTATTCTCAGAAATAGTCATCCACCTGAAATACATATTTGTTTCCTAGTGCTGAAATCCTAATATTTCTACAGTAACTGACCCAGTTTAACATGAATGCAAGTAGATTCCTATGGGACATGATGTGTATTTTGACGTTCATTTTTATTCAACACTGGTACATTACTATTTCTTCAGTTGATGCACATCATAGGATATGTATTTCATCCGCAAGTTCACAAATTTCTAGGCATTCATTTCCCTTTCAATCACTTCCTGCTTCAGAACACATGTATTCCTCCACGTTTCTTGACTGGTCTTTTCATGAGACTTCTTTCCAAACACATTCTTTTCCATTTCCATAATCCCTTGTGAAGCAAAACTCACACCCCCTTCATGGTAAACCATAACCCCAATATCACCATTAGATGTATAACTGGTTAGAATGAATGGTTGTGTATCAATATTAGATTTCCTATATATTTTCAGATATCAATGCAATCCATTATTTAAATTGGAACCTGTTATACTATTTATTCACAGTAGGGTCTATTCATGCATTATCTCTATATTCATAGACCCAGGGTACACCTATTTGTACCCCCAAAGGCTAATTTATATGTCTTCAACATATTACTCCCAGAAATGGTGGAAGAAACACTCATGTCACCTGATCTACATATACATTTTATCACAGTGATATTCTGGACACAAAATGCAAAGGTCACACTTATGATTGCACCAACGCCTCATTGGAAAGTGAGCATGGATTACTAAAAACATCCTTGTCCAGGTTGCCTAATGCTCTCAAATGTCAATGCTATTGGTGACTACACATTTGTTTCTTCCTAAGATGATATATTCAACCTCAACCCTGTTGAAAATGTCTAATCCACTCACTCACTTTATACTTTGCCTGATTTCCTAATGTCTCTATTGATATCTGCTTTCCTACATATGTTCCCCAGTTCATCATTGTGACTGACTCTTCACATGTGCTGACGTTTACATTCACTCTCTAACCGACACCCTATTGCTAAAGAACTTTTGGTCCAAATTGCATACTCACTCTTCTTCCAAAACTTACCAACTATCTTCCTAATCCTACCTACTATCCCTTTTTGACTGGATGTTCTCTTCTACATTCAATCATCCAAGGTACAAGGTCCTATGCCATTGTGTACCGATTTATCTGAGACATCTGTGCAGAAAGTCATTCAAAGCTAAGTATCCCAATCAAGGGCCCAATGCCCTTCTGGCCTTCAAATCTTACTTGGATTTCTGTTTTCATACATATATTTCACCTATATATTATTATAAATATCCCAGGTTGCCAATACCATTCTTCATCCAGCAGAGTGATTCCTAAGCCACATCAAACAGGTTCTTAACCCTAACCATACACTGTTCCCTCAATCTAACTTTACAGAAGAGCAGGGACAGAGTGGGTCTTACAATACAGGAATGTGGGGGATCTTCCACCTGCTGAGAACCTCAAAGGTCCATGCAGAAATGATCCCTGGAGAAGATGTAGGCAGCTATGAAGGACCTGAGAGAGCAGAAGTCATCTTCCATGGCAAACAACCTGGTCAGGATGAAGGGATGTGTCTGAATGAGCCTCTCTCTTCTTAATGTAGACAAGATGGACCAAAGCAGGCCTGTGTGGAGAGCTGTTCCTTGGTGCCTATGGTTGATATTCCATTCTAACTTGTGAAAGTGTCACAGGAAGGAGGGGCAGCCTCCATCTCATGGGAGCCTTGGAAGCAACTGTTAGGACACAGTGGTTGCCAAGGCAGTGACCTCATTCAGTTCCTGAAGGAAGTGACCTCACCTCACTTCCTTGGTGATGGAACTCTCTGAACTTGGGATCCAGGAAGCCAGGCACCCAGAGCCAGTCCCAGTCCCAGTCCCAGTGGGCTCACTTGTTTGGATTTACCAAGGACAGAGTCAGTCTTTCTTGGTACCCACTGAGGTGAGGATTGCCAAATGCCAGGAAAGCTCTGCAGAGGGGCCTTTCCTGAGAAAGCAGGTAGTGGCTCACCGCTGGCTCCTGACAACTTCACAGAGTTGGCCAAGGAGGCCAGATGTGAGACAGGACAGGCCCTTTCGGGGGAACATAGTATGGCCCACCAGTCAGACGACACTCCGGGTAGTCACAGACCAACTTGGAAGGAGGTGCCTTTGTGGGTGTGGGTGTGAGTTTGTGGTTTTGTCTCATGTTCTGAGAATAGGTAGGAAAGGCGGTTTGTTTGGGTTGGAGTGGACTGTTTCTAGTAAGGCTTTTGACAAGGCGAGTGTTTCTATGTTTGTGTATCCCACTGTGTCCCTGGTTGTAGACATTAGAAAAGAGAATGCATCAATGGATGTGTCCTGTCTAGTAGAAAGCTTCCCAGCATTCATCCTGCCCAATTTATGAATGGACTGCGGCTTGCCTTATGGATGGGCAACGCCTACTATCTTCCTAAGTTCCTGTTTTCTTCCTGAATTCTGGCCACTCTCCAGAATAGGCTCATGGTTTTGTGTCCAAGATATGTACCACCTCCAAGCTCGGTGACATGGCCATGTACTGGATAGTTGAAAGAAATGGTGAGCATCTCAGAAAACTCAGATATCAGTGTGATCAGTAAAGTCTCCCTAGAGAAACCCTGCTTTGGGCCTTTGGCTTACCTATCCTTTTGTGGCCCTGAATGTCAGGAAGGCCTTTGCCTCAGGGCACCCCTTTGTGAAGCCTGAAGAAAACAAACAGTTTTCAAATGGAAATGAATGGGCATCACCTGTGGCTCTTTGCTTAATTGCTTTGCAAAGGGATGTGTCTGAATCAGCCTCTTGGCCCTGTGTGAGGCTGTGGCTTACATTGTCAGCACCTGGTGGATCCAAAGAAAGATCCCATGCGTGCATCCAAGGCCAAATTGGCACAAAAGCAGTCATCCTGGATGAGGTCTCTCGCCTTCCTCTGTAAGGTTCCTGACCTCCATCAAGTGAGAATAGGGATCCTTTGTGTCAAATGAGTCCTTCAAAGCCATGCAGAGGCTAGCCCATAGGTGCTTGGGTTTTCTCATGACTCCAGTTCACACAAAGAATCTATACCCGGCAGTCAGTAGGCCTCCAATTGGAGAAGTAGAGCAGTATTAAAGGCAGGCCTATTTGATCACTCCAGGTCCAAAGGAAGGGTGTCCAGGCCACCCTGACATTAGGCAAATGAGAGGCAAGGGAGCTTATTGTGGACACTGTCTTGGGCTGTGCCCCTCATGGAAACCTCCAGCCAGAGGTTATGATGAGTGTCTGTATGGAAGAAGATGAGGGCCATGTGGCAGTGTTTTGGTTTGAATTGTGGTGTGGCAGTGGGAAGAGATGACTGGGTCCACCTGGGCTTGAACTCTGGTGTGATTCCCCTTGGAGACTGAGTTCTGGAACTGACCTCAGAGAAGTATTGCCGTGAATTGTGTCGGGATGTTAGGAGGCCACGCATGAGAGTCGCCCTTGGAAACTGAGATCTAGGCCCAGGCTGACTTTCCACAGAGCACTGGGAATCTCAGCCCGGATATCACATGATTTTATTCTTAAAGACCTGGCAGCCATCGTGGAGAGTCCAAACACACGTGGACCTCACATTGTAGACCTCAATGGGCCTGGCTTCCTGTGACCTTTTGGCCACTCCTTGGGAAGCCTTGTTTGTGAGAGTTCTCCAGAGCTTTCGTTGAAATGAGCTTCCTCACCATTTAATGGTTCCTGAAGGAATGGAAACCCACAGTGCCTCCAACTTCATCCTTTAAAAATGGCTAGCTAGATAAATACCATGACATTTTTGAAATTCCCATGACCAGGTGGCACTGGAGAACCTTTGGATGTCCTGTTGCTGATCATGAGTGTACCAGACAGTGCCTTGATTGACTGGGTTTCATGAAAATGGTGTAGAACAGAGATGCCAGTGAGTTGGGGCCTGCTGAGTAGTGGGCCTAGAGCAGTGGTGTGCAGGTGTGTGATAGAACATCTGTGGTGGGGCCATGTGGATCTGCCATTGGCTTCCAAATGGCTTGTGACTGACATGGTGCAGCGAGCAGACCCTTCTATGTAAAGGCATCTTGTTATATGGAGAGGTTTCAGGGCAATGTTCAGAATCAGGTTGCTATGGTCAAGGGGGCAAGCTCTGTGGGATAGAAGCCTGGCTGGTGCATTCTCCTAGGACCTTGACCCACCACACGTGACAGAACTCCCTCCAGCACTGTGTCCCAGTGGAACTCCTTGTATTTCCTGAAGCAAATTCCAAACTCCCAGTGCAGCAGCAAGAAACACCACGAAAAGTGGAGGATGACCAAATGGCTTCACAGTCCACACAGGGAGACACTTAGACCCCAGTGGCCACAGTTTACCTGCAAAGAGAGAATTCAGCACTTCTGCCTCATGTTCATTGGAAAATCAGAAACCATGTCCTCCAGGTCACATAGATGCAGACCTGGTTTGATGGTCTCACTACAAAGGAAGCTAAAGCTCCTGACAACAACATATATTTCAAGTGCCCAACCTCAGAAGCAGTTTCTCACGAAGTCTTTAGGCCAGCAGAGCTCCACGTTTGTGGAGTGTTTACCCTGTCCCTTACTCATGGAAAGTAGTCTACCACCTCCAAGGTTGTGAACTCCTGAGCATTTTCCATTCCACATATGTATTCACAGCATTTCTAACTCTTCTCCTCAAATTGTGTCTTACTTATTGTGAAGGTAATGTCAAGGCAATGTTCTGGATGAGAGTGGGAAGATTTTTTTGTAGCACATATTGGCCTACACATTGGATTCATTTTCCTATTTTCCGTTCGAAATACTGAATCCCTGACACTAACCCATACCCTACTAGATTGTGACTACGAATACTAATATGATGGAGAAAAATAACTCAAACAGAATAGAAATACAGGCAGTTCAGAGGAGGCCTGGTGTATAGTTGGACTGGCCTTTGGCATTATAAAGGGTAGGTGTTATAAATCTAGTCCAATTTAGTAGAAATAGTTCTCCATGTGTTTTGAATGTTAACAAATATGTGAATTCCTGTCTCCCTTTCTCTGTAGCCTATTCAGCAACATGCATTTTTACATGCACATATAGAATCCTACCTCCTATCCCACGTCCATTCTTGTGAGGTGGCTGACTTGGCAGATACAAACTGTGAGAAGAGATCACTCCTCCTAAACGCTGTTGGAACTGAAAATTCAACCTCCAGGTGAGCTTCCCACATGAACAACATGATACATAAATACATGTTCAGTAAAATAAATATTTTTGGATCTGTGGATGATAAATATTTCATGATGAATTTCGATTGGCATATATATTTCTACTCTTTAATGTCTGTGTTTGTGTGTGTGTTTTTCTTTTGTGTGTATACATACATATACACACACACACACACACATACACACACTCTCCAGATTTTTCAAAATATGAAATGTATGTGTCATATTATATACTCCCTAAATTCATTCATGTTCATATATGTGGATTTATAATCAACTTTTCACAAGATTATTCTCAGAAATAGTCATCCACCTGAAATACATATTTGTTTCCTAGTGCTGAAATCCTAATATTTCTACAGTAACTGACCCAGTTTAACATGAATGCAAGTAGATTCCTATGGGACATGATGTGTATTTTGACGTTCATTTTTATTCAACACTGGTACATTACTATTTCTTCAGTTGATGCACATCATAGGATATGTATTTCATCCTCAAGTTCACAAATTTCTAGGCATTCATTTCCCTTTCAATCACTTCCTGCTTCAGAACACATGTATTCCTCCACGTTTCTTGACTGGTCTTTTCATGAGACTTCTTTCCAAACACATTCTTTTCCATTTCCATAATCCCTTGTGAAGCAAAACTCACACCCCCTTCATGGTAAACCATAACCCCAATATCACCATTAGATGTATAACTGGTTAGAATGAATGGTTGTGTATCAATATTAGATTTCCTATATATTTTCAGATATCAATGCAATCCATTATTTAAATTGGAACCTGTTATACTATTTATTCACAGTATGGTCTATTCATGCATTATCTCTATATTCATAGACCCAGGGTACACCTATTTGTACCCCCAAAGGCTAATTTATATGTCTTCAACATATTACTCCCAGAAATGGTGGAAGAAACACTCATGTCACCTGATCTACATATACATTTTATCACAGTGATATTCTGGACACAAAATGCAAAGGTCACACTTATGATTGCACCAACGCCTCATTGGAAAGTGAGCATGGATTACTAAAAACATCCTTGTCCAGGTTGCCTAATGCTCTCAAATGTCAATGCTATTGGTGACTACACATTTGTTTCTTCCTAAGATGATATATTCAACCTCAACCCTGTTGAAAATGTCTAATCCACTCACTCACTTTATACTTTGCCTGATTTCCTAATGTCTCTATTGATATCTGCTTTCCTACATATGTTCCCCAGTTCATCATTGTGACTGACTCTTCACATGTGCTGACGTTTACATTCACTCTCTAACCGACACCCTATTGCTAAAGAACTTTTGGTCCAAATTGCATACTCACTCTTCTTCCAAAACTTACCAACTATCTTCCTAATCCTACCTACTATCCCTTTTTGACTGGATGTTCTCTTCTACATTCAATCATCCAAGGTACAAGGTCCTATGCCATTGTGTACCGATTTATCTGAGACATCTGTGCAGAAAGTCATTCAAAGCTAAGTATCCCAATCAAGGGCCCAATGCCCTTCTGGCCTTCAAATCTTACTTGGATTTCTGTTTTCATACATATATTTCACCTATATATTATTATAAATATCCCAGGTTCCCAATACCATTCTTCATCCAGCAGAGTGATTCCTAAGCCACATCAAACAGGTTCTTAACCCTAACCATACACTGTTCCCTCAATCTAACTTTACAGAAGAGCAGGGACAGAGTGGGTCTTACAATACAGGAATGTGGGGGATCTTCCACCTGCTGAGAACCTCAAAGGTCCATGCAGAAATGATCCCTGGAGAAGATGTAGGCAGCTATGAAGGACCTGAGAGAGCAGAAGTCATCTTCCATGGCAAACAACCTGGTCAGGATGAAGGGATGTGTCTGAATGAGCCTCTCTCTTCTTAATGTAGACAAGATGGACCAAAGCAGGCCTGTGTGGAGAGCTGTTCCTTGGTGCCTATGGTTGATATTCCATTCTAACTTGTGAAAGTGTCACAGGAAGGAGGGGCAGCCTCCATCTCATGGGAGCCTTGGAAGCAACTGTTAGGACACAGTGGTTGCCAAGGCAGTGACCTCATTCAGTTCCTGAAGGAAGTGACCTCACCTCACTTCCTTGGTGATGGAACTCTCTGAACTTGGGATCCAGGAAGCCAGGCACCCAGAGCCAGTCCCAGTCCCAGTCCCAGTGGGCTCACTTGTTTGGATTTACCAAGGACAGAGTCAGTCTTTCTTGGTACCCACTGAGGTGAGGATTGCCAAATGCCAGGAAAGCTCTGCAGAGGGGCCTTTCCTGAGAAAGCAGGTAGTGGCTCACCGCTGGCTCCTGACAACTTCACAGAGTTGGCCAAGGAGGCCAGATGTGAGACAGGACAGGCCCTTTCGGGGGAACATAGTATGGCCCACCAGTCAGACGACACTCCGGGTAGTCACAGACCAACTTGGAAGGAGGTGCCTTTGTGGGTGTGGGTGTGAGTTTGTGGTTTTGTCTCATGTTCTGAGAATAGGTAGGAAAGGCGGTTTGTTTGGGTTGGAGTGGACTGTTTCTAGTAAGGCTTTTGACAAGGCGAGTGTTTCTATGTTTGTGTATCCCACTGTGTCCCTGGTTGTAGACATTAGAAAAGAGAATGCATCAATGGATGTGTCCTGTCTAGTAGAAAGCTTCCCAGCATTCATCCTGCCCAATTTATGAATGGACTGCGGCTTGCCTTATGGATGGGCAACGCCTACTATCTTCCTAAGTTCCTGTTTTCTTCCTGAATTCTGGCCACTCTCCAGAATAGGCTCATGGTTTTGTGTCCAAGATATGTACCACCTCCAAGCTCGGTGACATGGCCATGTACTGGATAGTTGAAAGAAATGGTGAGCATCTCAGAAAACTCAGATATCAGTGTGATCAGTAAAGTCTCCCTAGAGAAACCCTGCTTTGGGCCTTTGGCTTACCTATCCTTTTGTGGCCCTGAATGTCAGGAAGGCCTTTGCCTCAGGGCACCCCTTTGTGAAGCCTGAAGAAAACAAACAGTTTTCAAATGGAAATGAATGGGCATCACCTGTGGCTCTTTGCTTAATTGCTTTGCAAAGGGATGTGTCTGAATCAGCCTCTTGGCCCTGTGTGAGGCTGTGGCTTACATTGTCAGCACCTGGTGGATCCAAAGAAAGATCCCATGCGTGCATCCAAGGCCAAATTGGCACAAAAGCAGTCATCCTGGATGAGGTCTCTCGCCTTCCTCTGTAAGGTTCCTGACCTCCATCAAGTGAGAATAGGGATCCTTTGTGTCAAATGAGTCCTTCAAAGCCATGCAGAGGCTAGCCCATAGGTGCTTGGGTTTTCTCATGACTCCAGTTCACACAAAGAATCTATACCCGGCAGTCAGTAGGCCTCCAATTGGAGAAGTAGAGCAGTATTAAAGGCAGGCCTATTTGATCACTCCAGGTCCAAAGGAAGGGTGTCCAGGCCACCCTGACATTAGGCAAATGAGAGGCAAGGGAGCTTATTGTGGACACTGTCTTGGGCTGTGCCCCTCATGGAAACCTCCAGCCAGAGGTTATGATGAGTGTCTGTATGGAAGAAGATGAGGGCCATGTGGCAGTGTTTTGGTTTGAATTGTGGTGTGGCAGTGGGAAGAGATGACTGGGTCCACCTGGGCTTGAACTCTGGTGTGATTCCCCTTGGAGACTGAGTTCTGGAACTGACCTCAGAGAAGTATTGCCGTGAATTGTGTCGGGATGTTAGGAGGCCACGCATGAGAGTCGCCCTTGGAAACTGAGATCTAGGCCCAGGCTGGCTTTCCACAGAGCACTGGGAATCTCAGCCCGGATATCACATGATTTTATTCTTAAAGACCTGGCAGCCATCGTGGAGAGTCCAAACACACGTGGACCTCACATTGTAGACCTCAATGGGCCTGGCTTCCTGTGACCTTTTGGCCACTCCTTGGGAAGCCTTGTTTGTGAGAGTTCTCCAGAGCTTTCGTTGAAATGAGCTTCCTCACCATTTAATGGTTCCTGAAGGAATGGAAACCCACAGTGCCTCCAACTTCATCCTTTAAAAATGGCTAGCTAGATAAATACCATGACATTTTTGAAATTCCCATGACCAGGTGGCACTGGAGAACCTTTGGATGTCCTGTTGCTGATCATGAGTGTACCAGACAGTGCCTTGATTGACTGGGTTTCATGAAAATGGTGTAGAACAGAGATGCCAGTGAGTTGGGGCCTGCTGAGTAGTGGGCCTAGAGCAGTGGTGTGCAGGTGTGTGATAGAACATCTGTGGTGGGGCCATGTGGATCTGCCATTGGCTTCCAAATGGCTTGTGACTGACATGGTGCAGCGAGCAGACCCTTCTATGTAAAGGCATCTTGTTATATGGAGAGGTTTCAGGGCAATGTTCAGAATCAGGTTGCTATGGTCAAGGGGGCAAGCTCTGTGGGATAGAAGCCTGGCTGGTGCATTCTCCTAGGACCTTGACCCACCACACGTGACAGAACTCCCTCCAGCACTGTGTCCCAGTGGAACTCCTTGTATTTCCTGAAGCAAATTCCAAACTCCCAGTGCAGCAGCAAGAAATACCACGAAAAGTGGAGGATGACCAAATGGCTTCACAGTCCACACAGGGAGACACTTAGACCCCAGTGGCCACAGTTTACCTGCAAAGAGAGAATTCAGCACTTCTGCCTCATGTTCATTGGAAAATCAGAAACCATGTCCTCCAGGTCACATAGATGCAGACCTGGTTTGATGGTCTCACTACAAAGGAAGCTAAAGCTCCTGACAACAACATATATTTCAAGTGCCCAACCTCAGAAGCAGTTTCTCACGAAGTCTTTAGGCCAGCAGAGCTCCACGTTTGTGGAGTGTTTACCCTGTCCCTTACTCATGGAAAGTAGTCTACCACCTCCAAGGTTGTGAACTCCTGAGCATTTTCCATTCCACATATGTATTCACAGCATTTCTAACTCTTCTCCTCAAATTGTGTCTTACTTATTGTGAAGGTAATGTCAAGGCAATGTTCTGGATGAGAGTGGGAAGATTTTTTTGTAGCACATATTGGCCTACACATTGGATTCATTTTCCTATTTTCCGTTCGAAATACTGAATCCCTGACACTAACCCATACCCTACTAGATTGTGACTACGAATACTAATATGATGGAGAAAAATAACTCAAACAGAATAGAAATACAGGCAGTTCAGAGGAGGCCTGGTGTATAGTTGGACTGGCCTTTGGCATTATAAAGGGTAGGTGTTATAAATCTAGTCCAATTTAGTAGAAATAGTTCTCCATGTGTTTTGAATGTTAACAAATATGTGAATTCCTGTCTCCCTTTCTCTGTAGCCTATTCAGCAACATGCATTTTTACATGCACATATAGAATCCTACCTCCTATCCCACGTCCATTCTTGTGAGGTGGCTGACTTGGCAGATACAAACTGTGAGAAGAGATCACTCCTCCTAAACGCTGTTGGAACTGAAAATTCAACCTCCAGGTGAGCTTCCCACATGAACAACATGATACATAAATACATGTTCAGTAAAATAAATATTTTTGGATCTGTGGATGATAAATATTTCATGATGAATTTCGATTGGCATATATATTTCTACTCTTTAATGTCTGTGTTTGTGTGTGTGTTTTTCTTTTGTGTATATATATATATATATATATATATATATATATATATATATATACATACACACACACACACACACACATACACACACTCTCCAGATTTTTCAAAATATGAAATGTATGTGTCATATTATATACTCCCTAAATTCATTCATGTTCATATATGTGGATTTATAATCAACTTTTCACAAGATTATTCTCAGAAATAGTCATCCACCTGAAATACATATTTGTTTCCTAGTGCTGAAATCCTAATATTTCTACAGTAACTGACCCAGTTTAACATGAATGCAAGTAGATTCCTATGGGACATGATGTGTATTTTGACGTTCATTTTTATTCAACACTGGTACATTACTATTTCTTCAGTTGATGCACATCATAGGATATGTATTTCATCCTCAAGTTCACAAATTTCTAGGCATTCATTTCCCTTTCAATCACTTCCTGCTTCAGAACACATGTATTCCTCCACGTTTCTTGACTGGTCTTTTCATGAGACTTCTTTCCAAACACATTCTTTTCCATTTCCATAATCCCTTGTGAAGCAAAACTCACACCCCCTTCATGGTAAACCATAACCCCAATATCACCATTAGATGTATAACTGGTTAGAATGAATGGTTGTGTATCAATATTAGATTTCCTATATATTTTCAGATATCAATGCAATCCATTATTTAAATTGGAACCTGTTATACTATTTATTCACAGTATGGTCTATTCATGCATTATCTCTATATTCATAGACCCAGGGTACACCTATTTGTACCCCCAAAGGCTAATTTATATGTCTTCAACATATTACTCCCAGAAATGGTGGAAGAAACACTCATGTCACCTGATCTACATATACATTTTATCACAGTGATATTCTGGACACAAAATGCAAAGGTCACACTTATGATTGCACCAACGCCTCATTGGAAAGTGAGCATGGATTACTAAAAACATCCTTGTCCAGGTTGCCTAATGCTCTCAAATGTCAATGCTATTGGTGACTACACATTTGTTTCTTCCTAAGATGATATATTCAACCTCAACCCTGTTGAAAATGTCTAATCCACTTTCCTAATGTCTCTATTGATATCTGCTTTCCTACATATGTTCCCCAGTTCATCATTGTGACTGACTCTTCACATGTGCTGACGTTTACATTCACTCTCTAACCGACACCCTATTGCTAAAGAACTTTTGGTCCAAATTGCATACTCACTCTTCTTCCAAAACTTACCAACTATCTTCCTAATCCTACCTACTATCCCTTTTTGACTGGATGTTCTCTTCTACATTCAATCATCCAAGGTACAAGGTCCTATGCCATTGTGTACCGATTTATCTGAGACATCTGTGCAGAAAGTCATTCAAAGCTAAGTATCCCAATCAAGGGCCCAATGCCCTTCTGGCCTTCAAATCTTACTTGGATTTCTGTTTTCATACATATATTTCACCTATATATTATTATAAATATCCCAGGTTGCCAATACCATTCTTCATCCAGCAGAGTGATTCCTAAGCCACATCAAACAGGTTCTTAACCCTAACCATACACTGTTCCCTCAATCTAACTTTACAGAAGAGCAGGGACAGAGTGGGTCTTACAATACAGGAATGTGGGGGATCTTCCACCTGCTGAGAACCTCAAAGGTCCATGCAGAAATGATCCCTGGAGAAGATGTAGGCAGCTATGAAGGACCTGAGAGAGCAGAAGTCATCTTCCATGGCAAACAACCTGGTCAGGATGAAGGGATGTGTCTGAATGAGCCTCTCTCTTCTTAATGTAGACAAGATGGACCAAAGCAGGCCTGTGTGGAGAGCTGTTCCTTGGTGCCTATGGTTGATATTCCATTCTAACTTGTGAAAGTGTCACAGGAAGGAGGGGCAGCCTCCATCTCATGGGAGCCTTGGAAGCAACTGTTAGGACACAGTGGTTGCCAAGGCAGTGACCTCATTCAGTTCCTGAAGGAAGTGACCTCACCTCACTTCCTTGGTGATGGAACTCTCTGAACTTGGGATCCAGGAAGCCAGGCACCCAGAGCCAGTCCCAGTCCCAGTCCCAGTGGGCTCACTTGTTTGGATTTACCAAGGACAGAGTCAGTCTTTCTTGGTACCCACTGAGGTGAGGATTGCCAAATGCCAGGAAAGCTCTGCAGAGGGGCCTTTCCTGAGAAAGCAGGTAGTGGCTCACCGCTGGCTCCTGACAACTTCACAGAGTTGGCCAAGGAGGCCAGATGTGAGACAGGACAGGCCCTTTCGGGGGAACATAGTATGGCCCACCAGTCAGACGACACTCCGGGTAGTCACAGACCAACTTGGAAGGAGGTGCCTTTGTGGGTGTGGGTGTGAGTTTGTGGTTTTGTCTCATGTTCTGAGAATAGGTAGGAAAGGCGGTTTGTTTGGGTTGGAGTGGACTGTTTCTAGTAAGGCTTTTGACAAGGCGAGTGTTTCTATGTTTGTGTATCCCACTGTGTCCCTGGTTGTAGACATTAGAAAAGAGAATGCATCAATGGATGTGTCCTGTCTAGTAGAAAGCTTCCCAGCATTCATCCTGCCCAATTTATGAATGGACTGCGGCTTGCCTTATGGATGGGCAACGCCTACTATCTTCCTAAGTTCCTGTTTTCTTCCTGAATTCTGGCCACTCTCCAGAATAGGCTCATGGTTTTGTGTCCAAGATATGTACCACCTCCAAGCTCAGTGACATGGCCATGTACTGGATAGTTGAAAGAAATGGTGAGCATCTCAGAAAACTCAGATATCAGTGTGATCAGTAAAGTCTCCCTAGAGAAACCCTGCTTTGGGCCTTTGGCTTACCTATCCTTTTGTGGCCCTGAATGTCAGGAAGGCCTTTGCCTCAGGGCACCCCTTTGTGAAGCCTGAAGAAAACAAACAGTTTTCAAATGGAAATGAATGGGCATCACCTGTGGCTCTTTGCTTAATTGCTTTGCAAAGGGATGTGTCTGAATCAGCCTCTTGGCCCTGTGTGAGGCTGTGGCTTACATTGTCAGCACCTGGTGGATCCAAAGAAAGATCCCATGCGTGCATCCAAGGCCAAATTGGCACAAAAGCAGTCATCCTGGATGAGGTCTCTCGCCTTCCTCTGTAAGGTTCCTGACCTCCATCAAGTGAGAATAGGGATCCTTTGTGTCAAATGAGTCCTTCAAAGCCATGCAGAGGCTAGCCCATAGGTGCTTGGGTTTTCTCATGACTCCAGTTCACACAAAGAATCTATACCCGGCAGTCAGTAGGCCTCCAATTGGAGAAGTAGAGCAGTATTAAAGGCAGGCCTATTTGATCACTCCAGGTCCAAAGGAAGGGTGTCCAGGCCACCCTGACATTAGGCAAATGAGAGGCAAGGGAGCTTATTGTGGACACTGTCTTGGGCTGTGCCCCTCATGGAAACCTCCAGCCAGAGGTTATGATGAGTGTCTGTATGGAAGAAGATGAGGGCCATGTGGCAGTGTTTTGGTTTGAATTGTGGTGTGGCAGTGGGAAGAGATGACTGGGTCCACCTGGGCTTGAACTCTGGTGTGATTCCCCTTGGAGACTGAGTTCTGGAACTGACCTCAGAGAAGTATTGCCGTGAATTGTGTCGGGATGTTAGGAGGCCACGCATGAGAGTCGCCCTTGGAAACTGAGATCTAGGCCCAGGCTGGCTTTCCACAGAGCACTGGGAATCTCAGCCCGGATATCACATGATTTTATTCTTAAAGACCTGGCAGCCATCGTGGAGAGTCCAAACACACGTGGACCTCACATTGTAGACCTCAATGGGCCTGGCTTCCTGTGACCTTTTGGCCACTCCTTGGGAAGCCTTGTTTGTGAGAGTTCTCCAGAGCTTTCGTTGAAATGAGCTTCCTCACCATTTAATGGTTCCTGAAGGAATGGAAACCCACAGTGCCTCCAACTTCATCCTTTAAAAATGGCTAGCTAGATAAATACCATGACATTTTTGAAATTCCCATGACCAGGTGGCACTGGAGAACCTTTGGATGTCCTGTTGCTGATCATGAGTGTACCAGACAGTGCCTTGATTGACTGGGTTTCATGAAAATGGTGTAGAACAGAGATGCCAGTGAGTTGGGGCCTGCTGAGTAGTGGGCCTAGAGCAGTGGTGTGCAGGTGTGTGATAGAACATCTGTGGTGGGGCCATGTGGATCTGCCATTGGCTTCCAAATGGCTTGTGACTGACATGGTGCAGCGAGCAGACCCTTCTATGTAAAGGCATCTTGTTATATGGAGAGGTTTCAGGGCAATGTTCAGAATCAGGTTGCTATGGTCAAGGGGGCAAGCTCTGTGGGATAGAAGCCTGGCTGGTGCATTCTCCTAGGACCTTGACCCACCACACGTGACAGAACTCCCTCCAGCACTGTGTCCCAGTGGAACTCCTTGTATTTCCTGAAGCAAATTCCAAACTCCCAGTGCAGCAGCAAGAAACACCACGAAAAGTGGAGGATGACCAAATGGCTTCACAGTCCACACAGGGAGACACTTAGACCCCAGTGGCCACAGTTTACCTGCAAAGAGAGAATTCAGCACTTCTGCCTCATGTTCATTGGAAAATCAGAAACCATGTCCTCCAGGTCACATAGATGCAGACCTGGTTTGATGGTCTCACTACAAAGGAAGCTAAAGCTCCTGACAACAACATATATTTCAAGTGCCCAACCTCAGAAGCAGTTTCTCACGAAGTCTTTAGGCCAGCAGAGCTCCACGTTTGTGGAGTGTTTACCCTGTCCCTTACTCATGGAAAGTAGTCTACCACCTCCAAGGTTGTGAACTCCTGAGCATTTTCCATTCCACATATGTATTCATAGCATTTCTAACTCTTCTCCTCAAATTGTGTCTTACTTATTGTGAAGGTAATGTCAAGGCAATGTTCTGGATGAGAGTGGGAAGATTTTTTTGTAGCACATATTGGCCTACACATTGGATTCATTTTCCTATTTTCCGTTCGAAATACTGAATCCCTGACACTAACCCATACCCTACTAGATTGTGACTACGAATACTAATATGATGGAGAAAAATAACTCAAACAGAATAGAAATACAGGCAGTTCAGAGGAGGCCTGGTGTATAGTTGGACTGGCCTTTGGCATTATAAAGGGTAGGTGTTATAAATCTAGTCCAATTTAGTAGAAATAGTTCTCCATGTGTTTTGAATGTTAACAAATATGTGAATTCCTGTCTCCCTTTCTCTGTAGCCTATTCAGCAACATGCATTTTTACATGCACATATAGAATCCTACCTCCTATCCCACGTCCATTCTTGTGAGGTGGCTGACTTGGCAGATACAAACTGTGAGAAGAGATCACTCCTCCTAAACGCTGTTGGAACTGAAAATTCAACCTCCAGGTGAGCTTCCCACATGAACAACATGATACATAAATACATGTTCAGTAAAATAAATATTTTTGGATCTGTGGATGATAAATATTTCATGATGAATTTCGATTGGCATATATATTTCTACTCTTTAATGTCTGTGTTTGTGTGTGTGTTTTTCTTTTGTGTGTATATATATATATATATATATATATATATATATATATATATACACATATACACACACACACACACACACACATACACACACTCTCCAGATTTTTCAAAATATGAAATGTATGTGTCATATTATATACTCCCTAAATTCATTCATGTTCATATATGTGGATTTATAATCAACTTTTCACAAGATTATTCTCAGAAATAGTCATCCACCTGAAATACATATTTGTTTCCTAGTGCTGAAATCCTAATATTTCTACAGTAACTGACCCAGTTTAACATGAATGCAAGTAGATTCCTATGGGACATGATGTGTATTTTGACGTTCATTTTTATTCAACACTGGTACATTACTATTTCTTCAGTTGATGCACATCATAGGATATGTATTTCATCCTCAAGTTCACAAATTTCTAGGCATTCATTTCCCTTTCAATCACTTCCTGCTTCAGAACACATGTATTCCTCCACGTTTCTTGACTGGTCTTTTCATGAGACTTCTTTCCAAACACATTCTTTTCCATTTCCATAATCCCTTGTGAAGCAAAACTCACACCCCCTTCATGGTAAACCATAACCCCAATATCACCATTAGATGTATAACTGGTTAGAATGAATGGTTGTGTATCAATATTAGATTTCCTATATATTTTCAGATATCAATGCAATCCATTATTTAAATTGGAACCTGTTATACTATTTATTCACAGTATGGTCTATTCATGCATTATCTCTATATTCATAGACCCAGGGTACACCTATTTGTACCCCCAAAGGCTAATTTATATGTCTTCAACATATTACTCCCAGAAATGGTGGAAGAAACACTCATGTCACCTGATCTACATATACATTTTATCACAGTGATATTCTGGACACAAAATGCAAAGGTCACACTTATGATTGCACCAAAGCCTCATTGGAAAGTGAGCATGGATTACTAAAAACATCCTTGTCCAGGTTGCCTAATGCTCTCAAATGTCAATGCTATTGGTGACTACATATTTGTTTCTTCCTAAGATGATATATTCAACCTCAACCCTGTTGAAAATGTCTAATCCACTCACTCACTTTATACTTTGCCTGATTTCCTAATGTCTCTATTGATATCTGCTTTCCTACATATGTTCCCCAGTTCATCATTGTGACTGACTCTTCACATGTGCTGACGTTTACATTCACTCTCTAACCGACACCCTATTGCTAAAGAACTTTTGGTCCAAATTGCATACTCACTCTTCTTCCAAAACTTACCAACTATCTTCCTAATCCTACCTACTATCCCTTTTTGACTGGATGTTCTCTTCTACATTCAATCATCCAAGGTACAAGGTCCTATGCCATTGTGTACCGATTTATCTGAGACATCTGTGCAGAAAGTCATTCAAAGCTAAGTATCCCAATCAAGGGCCCAATGCCCTTCTGGCCTTCAAATCTTACTTGGATTTCTGTTTTCATACATATATTTCACCTATATATTATTATAAATATCCCAGGTTCCCAATACCATTCTTCATCCAGCAGAGTGATTCCTAAGCCACATCAAACAGGTTCTTAACCCTAACCATACACTGTTCCCTCAATCTAACTTTACAGAAGAGCAGGGACAGAGTGGGTCTTACAATACAGGAATGTGGGGGATCTTCCACCTGCTGAGAACCTCAAAGGTCCATGCAGAAATGATCCCTGGAGAAGATGTAGGCAGCTATGAAGGACCTGAGAGAGCAGAAGTCATCTTCCATGGCAAACAACCTGGTCAGGATGAAGGGATGTGTCTGAATGAGCCTCTCTCTTCTTAATGTAGACAAGATGGACCAAAGCAGGCCTGTGTGGAGAGCTGTTCCTTGGTGCCTCTGGTTGATATTCCATTCTAACTTGTGAAAGTGTCACAGGAAGGAGGGGCAGCCTCCATCTCATGGGAGCCTTGGAAGCAACTGTTAGGACACAGTGGTTGCCAAGGCAGTGACCTCATTCAGTTCCTGAAGGAAGTGACCTCACCTCACTTCCTTGGTGATGGAACTCTCTGAACTTGGGATCCAGGAAGCCAGGCACCCAGAGCCAGTCCCAGTCCCAGTCCCAGTGGGCTCACTTGTTTGGATTTACCAAGGACAGAGTCAGTCTTTCTTGGTACCCACTGAGGTGAGGATTGCCAAATGCCAGGAAAGCTCTGCAGAGGGGCCTTTCCTGAGAAAGCAGGTAGTGGCTCACCGCTGGCTCCTGACAACTTCACAGAGTTGGCCAAGGAGGCCAGATGTGAGACAGGACAGGCCCTTTCGGGGGAACATAGTATGGCCCACCAGTCAGACGACACTCCGGGTAGTCACAGACCAACTTGGAAGGAGGTGCCTTTGTGGGTGTGGGTGTGAGTTTGTGGTTTTGTCTCATGTTCTGAGAATAGGTAGGAAAGGCGGTTTGTTTGGGTTGGAGTGGACTGTTTCTAGTAAGGCTTTTGACAAGGCGAGTGTTTCTATGTTTGTGTATCCCACTGTGTCCCTGGTTGTAGACATTAGAAAAGAGAATGCATCAATGGATGTGTCCTGTCTAGTAGAAAGCTTCCCAGCATTCATCCTGCCCAATTTATGAATGGACTGCGGCTTGCCTTATGGATGGGCAACGCCTACTATCTTCCTAAGTTCCTGTTTTCTTCCTGAATTCTGGCCACTCTCCAGAATAGGCTCATGGTTTTGTGTCCAAGATATGTACCACCTCCAAGCTCGGTGACATGGCCATGTACTGGATAGTTGAAAGAAATGGTGAGCATCTCAGAAAACTCAGATATCAGTGTGATCAGTAAAGTCTCCCTAGAGAAACCCTGCTTTGGGCCTTTGGCTTACCTATCCTTTTGTGGCCCTGAATGTCAGGAAGGCCTTTGCCTCAGGGCACCCCTTTGTGAAGCCTGAAGAAAACAGTTTTCAAATGGAAATGAATGGGCATCACCTGTGGCTCTTTGCTTAATTGCTTTGCAAAGGGATGTGTCTGAATCAGCCTCTTGGCCCTGTGTGAGGCTGTGGCTTACATTGTCAGCACCTGATGGATCCAAAGAAAGATCCCATGCGTGCATCCAAGGCCAAATTGGCACAAAAGCAGTCATCCTGGATGAGGTCTCTCGCCTTCCTCTGTAAGGTTCCTGACCTCCATCAAGTGAGAATAGGGATCCTTTGTGTCAAATGAGTCCTTCAAAGCCATGCAGAGGCTAGCCCATAGGTGCTTGGGTTTTCTCATGACTCCAGTTCACACAAAGAATCTATACCCGGCAGTCAGTAGGCCTCCAATTGGAGAAGTAGAGCAGTATTAAAGGCAGGCCTATTTGATCACTCCAGGTCCAAAGGAAGGGTGTCCAGGCCACCCTGACATTAGGCAAATGAGAGGCAAGGGAGCTTATTGTGGACACTGTCTTGGGCTGTGCCCCTCATGGAAACCTCCAGCCAGAGGTTATGATGAGTGTCTGTATGGAAGAAGATGAGGGCCATGTGGCAGTGTTTTGGTTTGAATTGTGGTGTGGCAGTGGGAAGAGATGACTGGGTCCACCTGGGCTTGAACTCTGGTGTGATTCCCCTTGGAGACTGAGTTCTGGAACTGACCTCAGAGAAGTATTGCCGTGAATTGTGTCGGGATGTTAGGAGGCCACGCATGAGAGTCGCCCTTGGAAACTGAGATCTAGGCCCAGGCTGGCTTTCCACAGAGCACTGGGAATCTCAGCCCGGATATCACATGATTTTATTCTTAAAGACCTGGCAGCCATCGTGGAGAGTCCAAACACACGTGGACCTCACATTGTAGACCTCAATGGGCCTGGCTTCCTGTGACCTTTTGGCCACTCCTTGGGAAGCCTTGTTTGTGAGAGTTCTCCAGAGCTTTCGTTGAAATGAGCTTCCTCACCATTTAATGGTTCCTGAAGGAATGGAAACCCACAGTGCCTCCAACTTCATCCTTTAAAAATGGCTAGCTAGATAAATACCATGACATTTTTGAAATTCCCATGACCAGGTGGCACTGGAGAACCTTTGGATGTCCTGTTGCTGATCATGAGTGTACCAGACAGTGCCTTGATTGACTGGGTTTCATGAAAATGGTGTAGAACAGAGATGCCAGTGAGTTGGGGCCTGCTGAGTAGTGGGCCTAGAGCAGTGGTGTGCAGGTGTGTGATAGAACATCTGTGGTGGGGCCATGTGGATCTGCCATTGGCTTCCAAATGGCTTGTGACTGACATGGTGCAGCGAGCAGACCCTTCTATGTAAAGGCATCTTGTTATATGGAGAGGTTTCAGGGCAATGTTCAGAATCAGGTTGCTATGGTCAAGGGGGCAAGCTCTGTGGGATAGAAGCCTGGCTGGTGCATTCTCCTAGGACCTTGACCCACCACACGTGACAGAACTCCCTCCAGCACTGTGTCCCAGTTGAACTCCTTGTATTTCCTGAAGCAAATTCCAAACTCCCAGTGCAGCAGCAAGAAACACCACGAAAAGTGGAGGATGACCAAATGGCTTCACAGTCCACACAGGGAGACACTTAGACCCCAGTGGCCACAGTTTACCTGCAAAGAGAGAATTCAGCACTTCTGCCTCATGTTCATTGGAAAATCAGAAACCATGTCCTCCAGGTCACATAGATGCAGACCTGGTTTGATGGTCTCACTACAAAGGAAGCTAAAGCTCCTGACAACAACATATATTTCAAGTGCCCAACCTCAGAAGCAGTTTCTCACGAAGTCTTTAGGCCAGCAGAGCTCCACGTTTGTGGAGTGTTTACCCTGTCCCTTACTCATGGAAAGTAGTCTACCACCTCCAAGGTTGTGAACTCCTGAGCATTTTCCATTCCACATATGTATTCACAGCATTTCTAACTCTTCTCCTCAAATTGTGTCTTACTTATTGTGAAGGTAATGTCAAGGCAATGTTCTGGATGAGAGTGGGAAGATTTTTTTGTAGCACATATTGGCCTACACATTGGATTCATTTTCCTATTTTCCGTTCGAAATACTGAATCCCTGACACTAACCCACACCCTACTAGATTGTGACTACGAATACTAATATGATGGAGAAAAATAACTCAAACAGAATAGAAATACAGGCAGTTCAGAGGAGGCCTGGTGTATAGTTGGACTGGCCTTTGGCATTATAAAGGGTAGGTGTTATAAATCTAGTCCAATTTAGTAGAAATAGTTCTCCATGTGTTTTGAATGTTAACAAATATGTGAATTCCTGTCTCCCTTTCTCTGTAGCCTATTCAGCAACATGCATTTTTACATGCACATATAGAATCCTACCTCCTATCCCACGTCCATTCTTGTGAGGTGGCTGACTTGGCAGATACAAACTGTGAGAAGAGATCACTCCTCCTAAACGCTGTTGGAACTGAAAATTCAACCTCCAGGTGAGCTTCCCACATGAACAACATGATACATAAATACATGTTCAGTAAAATAAATATTTTTGGATCTGTGGATGATAAATATTTCATGATGAATTTCGATTGGCATATATATTTCTACTCTTTAATGTCTGTGTTTGTGTGTGTGTTTTTTTTTTGTGTGTATATATATATATATATATATATATATATATATATATATATACATATACACACACACACACACACATACACACACACACACACACACATACACACACTCTCCAGATTTTTCAAAATATGAAATGTATGTGTCATATTATATACTCCCTAAATTCATTCATGTTCATATATGTGGATTTATAATCAACTTTTCACAAGATTATTCTCAGAAATAGTCATCCACCTGAAATACATATTTGTTTCCTAGTGCTGAAATCCTAATATTTCTACAGTAACTGACCCAGTTTAACATGAATGCAAGTAGATTCCTATGGGACATGATGTGTATTTTGACGTTCATTTTTATTCAACACTGGTACATTACTATTTCTTCAGTTGATGCACATCATAGGATATGTATTTCATCCTCAAGTTCACAAATTTCTAGGCATTCATTTCCCTTTCAATCACTTCCTGCTTCAGAACACATGTATTCCTCCACGTTTCTTGACTGGTCTTTTCATGAGACTTCTTTCCAAACACATTCTTTTCCATTTCCATAATCCCTTGTGAAGCAAAACTCACACCCCCTTCATGGTAAACCATAACCCCAATATCACCATTAGATGTATAACTGGTTAGAATGAATGGTTGTGTATCAATATTAGATTTCCTATATATTTTCAGATATCAATGCAATCCATTATTTAAATTGGAACCTGTTATACTATTTATTCACAGTATGGTCTATTCATGCATTATCTCTATATTCATAGACCCAGGGTACACCTATTTGTACCCCCAAAGGCTAATTTATATGTCTTCAACATATTACTCCCAGAAATGGTGGAAGAAACACTCATGTCACCTGATCTACATATACATTTTATCACAGTGATATTCTGGACACAAAATGCAAAGGTCACACTTATGATTGCACCAACGCCTCATTGGAAAGTGAGCATGGATTACTAAAAACATCCTTGTCCAGGTTGCCTAATGCTCTCAAATGTCAATGCTATTGGTGACTACACATTTGTTTCTTCCTAAGATGATATATTCAACCTCAACCCTGTTGAAAATGTCTAATCCACTCACTCACTTTATACTTTGCCTGATTTCCTAATGTCTCTATTGATATCTGCTTTCCTACATATGTTCCCCAGTTCATCATTGTGACTGACTCTTCACATGTGCTGACGTTTACATTCACTCTCTAACCGACACCCTATTGCTAAAGAACTTTTGGTCCAAATTGCATACTCACTCTTCTTCCAAAACTTACCAACTATCTTCCTAATCCTACCTACTATCCCTTTTTGACTGGATGTTCTCTTCTACATTCAATCATCCAAGGTACAAGGTCCTATGCCATTGTGTACCGATTTATCTGAGACATCTGTGCAGAAAGTCATTCAAAGCTAAGTATCCCAATCAAGGGCCCAATGCCCTTCTGGCCTTCAAATCTTACTTGGATTTCTGTTTTCATACATATATTTCACCTATATATTATTATAAATATCCCAGGTTGCCAATACCATTCTTCATCCAGCAGAGTGATTCCTAAGCCACATCAAACAGGTTCTTAACCCTAACCATACACTGTTCCCTCAATCTAACTTTACAGAAGAGCAGGGACAGAGTGGGTCTTACAATACAGGAATGTGGGGGATCTTCCACCTGCTGAGAACCTCAAAGGTCCATGCAGAAATGATCCCTGGAGAAGATGTAGGCAGCTATGAAGGACCTGAGAGAGCAGAAGTCATCTTCCATGGCAAACAACCTGGTCAGGATGAAGGGATGTGTCTGAATGAGCCTCTCTCTTCTTAATGTAGACAAGATGGACCAAAGCAGGCCTGTGTGGAGAGCTGTTCCTTGGTGCCTATGGTTGATATTCCATTCTAACTTGTGAAAGTGTCACAGGAAGGAGGGGCAGCCTCCATCTCATGGGAGCCTTGGAAGCAACTGTTAGGACACAGTGGTTGCCAAGGCAGTGACCTCATTCAGTTCCTGAAGGAAGTGACCTCACCTCACTTCCTTGGTGATGGAACTCTCTGAACTTGGGATCCAGGAAGCCAGGCACCCAGAGCCAGTCCCAGTCCCAGTCCCAGTGGGCTCACTTGTTTGGATTTACCAAGGACAGAGTCAGTCTTTCTTGGTACCCACTGAGGTGAGGATTGCCAAATGCCAGGAAAGCTCTGCAGAGGGGCCTTTCCTGAGAAAGCAGGTAGTGGCTCACCGCTGGCTCCTGACAACTTCACAGAGTTGGCCAAGGAGGCCAGATGTGAGACAGGACAGGCCCTTTCGGGGGAACATAGTATGGCCCACCAGTCAGACGACACTCCGGGTAGTCACAGACCAACTTGGAAGGAGGTGCCTTTGTGGGTGTGGGTGTGAGTTTGTGGTTTTGTCTCATGTTCTGAGAATAGGTAGGAAAGGCGGTTTGTTTGGTTTGGAGTGGACTGTTTCTAGTAAGGCTTTTGACAAGGCGAGTGTTTCTATGTTTGTGTATCCCACTGTGTCCCTGGTTGTAGACATTAGAAAAGAGAATGCATCAATGGATGTGTCCTGTCTAGTAGAAAGCTTCCCAGCATTCATCCTGCCCAATTTATGAATGGACTGCGGCTTGCCTTATGGATGGGCAACGCCTACTATCTTCCTAAGTTCCTGTTTTCTTCCTGAATTCTGGCCACTCTCCAGAATAGGCTCATGGTTTTGTGTCCAAGATATGTACCACCTCCAAGCTCGGTGACATGGCCATGTACTGGATAGTTGAAAGAAATGGTGAGCATCTCAGAAAACTCAGATATCAGTGTGATCAGTAAAGTCTCCCTAGAGAAACCCTGCTTTGGGCCTTTGGCTTACCTATCCTTTTGTGGCCCTGAATGTCAGGAAGGCCTTTGCCTCAGGGCACCCCTTTGTGAAGCCTGAAGAAAACAGTTTTCAAATGGAAATGAATGGGCATCACCTGTGGCTCTTTGCTTAATTGCTTTGCAAAGGGATGTGTCTGAATCAGCCTCTTGGCCCTGTGTGAGGCTGTGGCTTACATTGTCAGCACCTGATGGATCCAAAGAAAGATCCCATGCGTGCATCCAAGGCCAAATTGGCACAAAAGCAGTCATCCTGGATGAGGTCTCTCGCCTTCCTCTGTAAGGTTCCTGACCTCCATCAAGTGAGAATAGGGATCCTTTGTGTCAAATGAGTCCTTCAAAGCCATGCAGAGGCTAGCCCATAGGTGCTTGGGTTTTCTCATGACTCCAGTTCACACAAAGAATCTATACCCGGCAGTCAGTAGGCCTCCAATTGGAGAAGTAGAGCAGTATTAAAGGCAGGCCTATTTGATCACTCCAGGTCCAAAGGAAGGGTGTCCAGGCCACCCTGACATTAGGCAAATGAGAGGCAAGGGAGCTTATTGTGGACACTGTCTTGGGCTGTGCCCCTCATGGAAACCTCCAGCCAGAGGTTATGATGAGTGTCTGTATGGAAGAAGATGAGGGCCATGTGGCAGTGTTTTGGTTTGAATTGTGGTGTGGCAGTGGGAAGAGATGACTGGGTCCACCTGGGCTTGAACTCTGGTGTGATTCCCCTTGGAGACTGAGTTCTGGAACTGACCTCAGAGAAGTATTGCCGTGAATTGTGTCGGGATGTTAGGAGGCCACGCATGAGAGTCGCCCTTGGAAACTGAGATCTAGGCCCAGGCTGGCTTTCCACAGAGCACTGGGAATCTCAGCCCGGATATCACATGATTTTATTCTTAAAGACCTGGCAGCCATCGTGGAGAGTCCAAACACACGTGGACCTCACATTGTAGACCTCAATGGGCCTGGCTTCCTGTGACCTTTTGGCCACTCCTTGGGAAGCCTTGTTTGTGAGAGTTCTCCAGAGCTTTCGTTGAAATGAGCTTCCTCACCATTTAATGGTTCCTGAAGGAATGGAAACCCACAGTGCCTCCAACTTCATCCTTTAAAAATGGCTAGCTAGATAAATACCATGACATTTTTGAAATTCCCATGACCAGGTGGCACTGGAGAACCTTTGGATGTCCTGTTGCTGATCATGAGTGTACCAGACAGTGCCTTGATTGACTGGGTTTCATGAAAATGGTGTAGAACAGAGATGCCAGTGAGTTGGGGCCTGCTGAGTAGTGGGCCTAGAGCAGTGGTGTGCAGGTGTGTGATAGAACATCTGTGGTGGGGCCATGTGGATCTGCCATTGGCTTCCAAATGGCTTGTGACTGACATGGTGCAGCGAGCAGACCCTTCTATGTAAAGGCATCTTGTTATATGGAGAGGTTTCAGGGCAATGTTCAGAATCAGGTTGCTATGGTCAAGGGGGCAAGCTCTGTGGGATAGAAGCCTGGCTGGTGCATTCTCCTAGGACCTTGACCCACCACACGTGACAGAACTCCCTCCAGCACTGTGTCCCAGTTGAACTCCTTGTATTTCCTGAAGCAAATTCCAAACTCCCAGTGCAGCAGCAAGAAACACCACGAAAAGTGGAGGATGACCAAATGGCTTCACAGTCCACACAGGGAGACACTTAGACCCCAGTGGCCACAGTTTACCTGCAAAGAGAGAATTCAGCACTTCTGCCTCATGTTCATTGGAAAATCAGAAACCATGTCCTCCAGGTCACATAGATGCAGACCTGGTTTGATGGTCTCACTACAAAGGAAGCTAAAGCTCCTGACAACAACATATATTTCAAGTGCCCAACCTCAGAAGCAGTTTCTCACGAAGTCTTTAGGCCAGCAGAGCTCCACGTTTGTGGAGTGTTTACCCTGTCCCTTACTCATGGAAAGTAGTCTACCACCTCCAAGGTTGTGAACTCCTGAGCATTTTCCATTCCACATATGTATTCACAGCATTTCTAACTCTTCTCCTCAAATTGTGTCTTACTTATTGTGAAGGTAATGTCAAGGCAATGTTCTGGATGAGAGTGGGAAGATTTTTTTGTAGCACATATTGGCCTACACATTGGATTCATTTTCCTATTTTCCGTTCGAAATACTGAATCCCTGACACTAACCCATACCCTACTAGATTGTGACTACGAATACTAATATGATGGAGAAAAATAACTCAAACAGAATAGAAATACAGGCAGTTCAGAGGAGGCCTGGTGTATAGTTGGACTGGCCTTTGGCATTATAAAGGGTAGGTGTTATAAATCTAGTCCAATTTAGTAGAAATAGTTCTCCATGTGTTTTGAATGTTAACAAATATGTGAATTCCTGTCTCCCTTTCTCTGTAGCCTATTCAGCAACATGCATTTTTACATGCACATATAGAATCCTACCTCCTATCCCACGTCCATTCTTGTGAGGTGGCTGACTTGGCAGATACAAACTGTGAGAAGAGATCACTCCTCCTAAACGCTGTTGGAACTGAAAATTCAACCTCCAGGTGAGCTTCCCACATGAACAACATGATACATAAATACATGTTCAGTAAAATAAATATTTTTGGATCTGTGGATGATAAATATTTCATGATGAATTTCGATTGGCATATATATTTCTACTCTTTAATGTCTGTGTTTGTGTGTGTGTTTTTTTTTTGTGTGTATATATATATATATATATATATATATATATATATATACATATACACACACACACACACACATACACACACACACACACACACATACACACACTCTCCAGATTTTTCAAAATATGAAATGTATGTGTCATATTATATACTCCCTAAATTCATTCATGTTCATATATGTGGATTTATAATCAACTTTTCACAAGATTATTCTCAGAAATAGTCATCCACCTGAAATACATATTTGTTTCCTAGTGCTGAAATCCTAATATTTCTACAGTAACTGACCCAGTTTAACATGAATGCAAGTAGATTCCTATGGGACATGATGTGTATTTTGACGTTCATTTTTATTCAACACTGGTACATTACTATTTCTTCAGTTGATGCACATCATAGGATATGTATTTCATCCTCAAGTTCACAAATTTCTAGGCATTCATTTCCCTTTCAATCACTTCCTGCTTCAGAACACATGTATTCCTCCACGTTTCTTGACTGGTCTTTTCATGAGACTTCTTTCCAAACACATTCTTTTCCATTTCCATAATCCCTTGTGAAGCAAAACTCACACCCCCTTCATGGTAAACCATAACCCCAATATCACCATTAGATGTATAACTGGTTAGAATGAATGGTTGTGTATCAATATTAGATTTCCTATATATTTTCAGATATCAATGCAATCCATTATTTAAATTGGAACCTGTTATACTATTTATTCACAGTATGGTCTATTCATGCATTATCTCTATATTCATAGACCCAGGGTACACCTATTTGTACCCCCAAAGGCTAATTTATATGTCTTCAACATATTACTCCCAGAAATGGTGGAAGAAACACTCATGTCACCTGATCTACATATACATTTTATCACAGTGATATTCTGGACACAAAATGCAAAGGTCACACTTATGATTGCACCAATGCCTCATTGGAAAGTGAGCATGGATTACTAAAAACATCCTTGTCCAGGTTGCCTAATGCTCTCAAATGTCAATGCTATTGGTGACTACACATTTGTTTCTTCCTAAGATGATATATTCAACCTCAACCCTGTTGAAAATGTCTAATCCACTCACTCACTTTATACTTTGCCTGATTTCCTAATGTCTCTATTGATATCTGCTTTCCTACATATGTTCCCCAGTTCATCATTGTGACTGACTCTTCACATGTGCTGACGTTTACATTCACTCTCTAACCGACACCCTATTGCTAAAGAACTTTTGGTCCAAATTGCATACTCACTCTTCTTCCAAAACTTACCAACTATCTTCCTAATCCTACCTACTATCCCTTTTTGACTGGATGTTCTCTTCTACATTCAATCATCCAAGGTACAAGGTCCTATGCCATTGTGTACCGATTTATCTGAGACATCTGTGCAGAAAGTCATTCAAAGCTAAGTATCCCAATCAAGGGCCCAATGCCCTTCTGGCCTTCAAATCTTACTTGGATTTCTGTTTTCATACATATATTTCACCTATATATTATTATAAATATCCCAGGTTGCCAATACCATTCTTCATCCAGCAGAGTGATTCCTAAGCCACATCAAACAGGTTCTTAACCCTAACCATACACTGTTCCCTCAATCTAACTTTACAGAAGAGCAGGGACAGAGTGGGTCTTACAATACAGGAATGTGGGGGATCTTCCACCTGCTGAGAACCTCAAAGGTCCATGCAGAAATGATCCCTGGAGAAGATGTAGGCAGCTATGAAGGACCTGAGAGAGCAGAAGTCATCTTCCATGGCAAACAACCTGGTCAGGATGAAGGGATGTGTCTGAATGAGCCTCTCTCTTCTTAATGTAGACAAGATGGACCAAAGCAGGCCTGTGTGGAGAGCTGTTCCTTGGTGCCTATGGTTGATATTCCATTCTAACTTGTGAAAGTGTCACAGGAAGGAGGGGCAGCCTCCATCTCATGGGAGCCTTGGAAGCAACTGTTAGGACACAGTGGTTGCCAAGGCAGTGACCTCATTCAGTTCCTGAAGGAAGTGACCTCACCTCACTTCCTTGGTGATGGAACTCTCTGAACTTGGGATCCAGGAAGCCAGGCACCCAGAGCCAGTCCCAGTCCCAGTCCCAGTGGGCTCACTTGTTTGGATTTACCAAGGACAGAGTCAGTCTTTCTTGGTACCCACTGAGGTGAGGATTGCCAAATGCCAGGAAAGCTCTGCAGAGGGGCCTTTCCTGAGAAAGCAGGTAGTGGCTCACCGCTGGCTCCTGACAACTTCACAGAGTTGGCCAAGGAGGCCAGATGTGAGACAGGACAGGCCCTTTCGGGGGAACATAGTATGGCCCACCAGTCAGACGACACTCCGGGTAGTCACAGACCAACTTGGAAGGAGGTGCCTTTGTGGGTGTGGGTGTGAGTTTGTGGTTTTGTCTCATGTTCTGAGAATAGGTAGGAAAGGCGGTTTGTTTGGGTTGGAGTGGACTGTTTCTAGTAAGGCTTTTGACAAGGCGAGTGTTTCTATGTTTGTGTATCCCACTGTGTCCCTGGTTGTAGACATTAGAAAAGAGAATGCATCAATGGATGTGTCCTGTCTAGTAGAAAGCTTCCCAGCATTCATCCTGCCCAATTTATGAATGGACTGCGGCTTGCCTTATGGATGGGCAACGCCTACTATCTTCCTAAGTTCCTGTTTTCTTCCTGAATTCTGGCCACTCTCCAGAATAGGCTCATGGTTTTGTGTCCAAGATATGTACCACCTCCAAGCTCGGTGACATGGCCATGTACTGGATAGTTGAAAGAAATGGTGAGCATCTCAGAAAACTCAGATATCAGTGTGATCAGTAAAGTCTCCCTAGAGAAACCCTGCTTTGGGCCTTTGGCTTACCTATCCTTTTGTGGCCCTGAATGTCAGGAAGGCCTTTGCCTCAGGGCACCCCTTTGTGAAGCCTGAAGAAAACAGTTTTCAAATGGAAATGAATGGGCATCACCTGTGGCTCTTTGCTTAATTGCTTTGCAAAGGGATGTGTCTGAATCAGCCTCTTGGCCCTGTGTGAGGCTGTGGCTTACATTGTCAGCACCTGATGGATCCAAAGAAAGATCCCATGCGTGCATCCAAGGCCAAATTGGCACAAAAGCAGTCATCCTGGATGAGGTCTCTCGCCTTCCTCTGTAAGGTTCCTGACCTCCATCAAGTGAGAATAGGGATCCTTTGTGTCAAATGAGTCCTTCAAAGCCATGCAGAGGCTAGCCCATAGGTGCTTGGGTTTTCTCATGACTCCAGTTCACACAAAGAATCTATACCCGGCAGTCAGTAGGCCTCCAATTGGAGAAGTAGAGCAGTATTAAAGGCAGGCCTATTTGATCACTCCAGGTCCAAAGGAAGGGTGTCCAGGCCACCCTGACATTAGGCAAATGAGAGGCAAGGGAGCTTATTGTGGACACTGTCTTGGGCTGTGCCCCTCATGGAAACCTCCAGCCAGAGGTTATGATGAGTGTCTGTATGGAAGAAGATGAGGGCCATGTGGCAGTGTTTTGGTTTGAATTGTGGTGTGGCAGTGGGAAGAGATGACTGGGTCCACCTGGGCTTGAACTCTGGTGTGATTCCCCTTGGAGACTGAGTTCTGGAACTGACCTCAGAGAAGTATTGCCGTGAATTGTGTCGGGATGTTAGGAGGCCACGCATGAGAGTCGCCCTTGGAAACTGAGATCTAGGCCCAGGCTGGCTTTCCACAGAGCACTGGGAATCTCAGCCCGGATATCACATGATTTTATTCTTAAAGACCTGGCAGCCATCGTGGAGAGTCCAAACACACGTGGACCTCACATTGTAGACCTCAATGGGCCTGGCTTCCTGTGACCTTTTGGCCACTCCTTGGGAAGCCTTGTTTGTGAGAGTTCTCCAGAGCTTTCGTTGAAATGAGCTTCCTCACCATTTAATGGTTCCTGAAGGAATGGAAACCCACAGTGCCTCCAACTTCATCCTTTAAAAATGGCTAGCTAGATAAATACCATGACATTTTTGAAATTCCCATGACCAGGTGGCACTGGAGAACCTTTGGATGTCCTGTTGCTGATCATGAGTGTACCAGACAGTGCCTTGATTGACTGGGTTTCATGAAAATGGTGTAGAACAGAGATGCCAGTGAGTTGGGGCCTGCTGAGTAGTGGGCCTAGAGCAGTGGCGTGCAGGTGTGTGATAGAACATCTGTGGTGGGGCCATGTGGATCTGCCATTGGCTTCCAAATGGCTTGTGACTGACATGGTGCAGCGAGCAGACCCTTCTATGTAAAGGCATCTTGTTATATGGAGAGGTTTCAGGGCAATGTTCAGAATCAGGTTGCTATGGTCAAGGGGGCAAGCTCTGTGGGATAGAAGCCTGGCTGGTGCATTCTCCTAGGACCTTGACCCACCACACGTGACAGAACTCCCTCCAGCACTGTGTCCCAGTGGAACTCCTTGTATTTCCTGAAGCAAATTCCAAACTCCCAGTGCAGCAGCAAGAAACACCACGAAAAGTGGAGGATGACCAAATGGCTTCACAGTCCACACAGGGAGACACTTAGACCCCAGTGGCCACAGTTTACCTGCAAAGAGAGAATTCAGCACTTCTGCCTCATGTTCATTGGAAAATCAGAAACCATGTCCTCCAGGTCACATAGATGCAGACCTGGTTTGATGGTCTCACTACAAAGGAAGCTAAAGCTCCTGACAACAACATATATTTCAAGTGCCCAACCTCAGAAGCAGTTTCTCACGAAGTCTTTAGGCCAGCAGAGCTCCACGTTTGTGGAGTGTTTACCCTGTCCCTTACTCATGGAAAGTAGTCTACCACCTCCAAGGTTGTGAACTCCTGAGCATTTTCCATTCCACATATGTATTCACAGCATTTCTAACTCTTCTCCTCAAATTGTGTCTTACTTATTGTGAAGGTAATGTCAAGGCAATGTTCTGGATGAGAGTGGGAAGATTTTTTTGTAGCACATATTGGCCTACACATTGGATTCATTTTCCTATTTTCCGTTCGAAATACTGAATCCCTGACACTAACCCATACCCTACTAGATTGTGACTACGAATACTAATATGATGGAGAAAAATAACTCAAACAGAATAGAAATACAGGCAGTTCAGAGGAGGCCTGGTGTATAGTTGGACTGGCCTTTGGCATTATAAAGGGTAGGTGTTATAAATCTAGTCCAATTTAGTAGAAATAGTTCTCCATGTGTTTTGAATGTTAACAAATATGTGAATTCCTGTCTCCCTTTCTCTGTAGCCTATTCAGCAACATGCATTTTTACATGCACATATAGAATCCTACCTCCTATCCCACGTCCATTCTTGTGAGGTGGCTGACTTGGCAGATACAAACTGTGAGAAGAGATCACTCCTCCTAAACGCTGTTGGAACTGAAAATTCAACCTCCAGGTGAGCTTCCCACATGAACAACATGATACATAAATACATGTTCAGTAAAATAAATATTTTTGGATCTGTGGATGATAAATATTTCATGATGAATTTCGATTGGCATATATATTTCTACTCTTTAATGTCTGTGTTTGTGTGTGTGTTTTTCTTTTGTGTGTATATATATATATATATATATATATATATATATATATACATATACACACACACACACACACATACACACACACACACACACACATACACACACTCTCCAGATTTTTCAAAATATGAAATGTATGTGTCATATTATATACTCCCTAAATTCATTCATGTTCATATATGTGGATTTATAATCAACTTTTCACAAGATTATTCTCAGAAATAGTCATCCACCTGAAATACATATTTGTTTCCTAGTGCTGAAATCCTAATATTTCTACAGTAACTGACCCAGTTTAACATGAATGCAAGTAGATTCCTATGGGACATGATGTGTATTTTGACGTTCATTTTTATTCAACACTGGTACATTACTATTTCTTCAGTTGATGCACATCATAGGATATGTATTTCATCCGCAAGTTCACAAATTTCTAGGCATTCATTTCCCTTTCAATCACTTCCTGCTTCAGAACACATGTATTCCTCCACGTTTCTTGACTGGTCTTTTCATGAGACTTCTTTCCAAACACATTCTTTTCCATTTCCATAATCCCTTGTGAAGCAAAACTCACACCCCCTTCATGGTAAACCATAACCCCAATATCACCATTAGATGTATAACTGGTTAGAATGAATGGTTGTGTATCAATATTAGATTTCCTATATATTTTCAGATATCAATGCAATCCATTATTTAAATTGGAACCTGTTATACTATTTATTCACAGTATGGTCTATTCATGCATTATCTCTATATTCATAGACCCAGGGTACACCTATTTGTACCCCCAAAGGCTAATTTATATGTCTTCAACATATTACTCCCAGAAATGGTGGAAGAAACACTCATGTCACCTGATCTACATATACATTTTATCACAGTGATATTCTGGACACAAAATGCAAAGGTCACACTTATGATTGCACCAAAGCCTCATTGGAAAGTGAGCATGGATTACTAAAAACATCCTTGTCCAGGTTGCCTAATGCTCTCAAATGTCAATGCTATTGGTGACTACACATTTGTTTCTTCCTAAGATGATATATTCAACCTCAACCCTGTTGAAAATGTCTAATCCACTCACTCACTTTATACTTTGCCTGATTTCCTAATGTCTCTATTGATATCTGCTTTCCTACATATGTTCCCCAGTTCATCATTGTGACTGACTCTTCACATGTGCTGACGTTTACATTCACTCTCTAACCGACACCCTATTGCTAAAGAACTTTTGGTCCAAATTGCATACTCACTCTTCTTCCAAAACTTACCAACTATCTTCCTAATCCTACCTACTATCCCTTTTTGACTGGATGTTCTCTTCTACATTCAATCATCCAAGGTACAAGGTCCTATGCCATTGTGTACCGATTTATCTGAGACATCTGTGCAGAAAGTCATTCAAAGCTAAGTATCCCAATCAAGGGCCCAATGCCCTTCTGGCCTTCAAATCTTACTTGGATTTCTGTTTTCATACATATATTTCACCTATATATTATTATAAATATCCCAGGTTGCCAATACCATTCTTCATCCAGCAGAGTGATTCCTAAGCCACATCAAACAGGTTCTTAACCCTAACCATACACTGTTCCCTCAATCTAACTTTACAGAAGAGCAGGGACAGAGTGGGTCTTACAATACAGGAATGTGGGGGATCTTCCACCTGCTGAGAACCTCAAAGGTCCATGCAGAAATGATCCCTGGAGAAGATGTAGGCAGCTATGAAGGACCTGAGAGAGCAGAAGTCATCTTCCATGGCAAACAACCTGGTCAGGATGAAGGGATGTGTCTGAATGAGCCTCTCTCTTCTTAATGTAGACAAGATGGACCAAAGCAGGCCTGTGTGGAGAGCTGTTCCTTGGTGCCTATGGTTGATATTCCATTCTAACTTGTGAAAGTGTCACAGGAAGGAGGGGCAGCCTCCATCTCATGGGAGCCTTGGAAGCAACTGTTAGGACACAGTGGTTGCCAAGGCAGTGACCTCATTCAGTTCCTGAAGGAAGTGACCTCACCTCACTTCCTTGGTGATGGAACTCTCTGAACTTGGGATCCAGGAAGCCAGGCACCCAGAGCCAGTCCCAGTCCTAGTCCCAGTGGGCTCACTTGTTTGGATTTACCAAGGACAGAGTCAGTCTTTCTTGGTACCCACTGAGGTGAGGATTGCCAAATGCCAGGAAAGCTCTGCAGAGGGGCCTTTCCTGAGAAAGCAGGTAGTGGCTCACCGCTGGCTCCTGACAACTTCACAGAGTTGGCCAAGGAGGCCAGATGTGAGACAGGACAGGCCCTTTCGGGGGAACATAGTATGGCCCACCAGTCAGACGACACTCCGGGTAGTCACAGACCAACTTGGAAGGAGGTGCCTTTGTGGGTGTGGGTGTGAGTTTGTGGTTTTGTCTCATGTTCTGAGAATAGGTAGGAAAGGCGGTTTGTTTGGGTTGGAGTGGACTGTTTCTAGTAAGGCTTTTGACAAGGCGAGTGTTTCTATGTTTGTGTATCCCACTGTGTCCCTGGTTGTAGACATTAGAAAAGAGAATGCATCAATGGATGTGTCCTGTCTAGTAGAAAGCTTCCCAGCATTCATCCTGCCCAATTTATGAATGGACTGCGGCTTGCCTTATGGATGGGCAACGCCTACTATCTTCCTAAGTTCCTGTTTTCTTCCTGAATTCTGGCCACTCTCCAGAATAGGCTCATGGTTTTGTGTCCAAGATATGTACCACCTCCAAGCTCGGTGACATGGCCATGTACTGGATAGTTGAAAGAAATGGTGAGCATCTCAGAAAACTCAGATATCAGTGTGATCAGTAAAGTCTCCCTAGAGAAACCCTGCTTTGGGCCTTTGGCTTACCTATCCTTTTGTGGCCCTGAATGTCAGGAAGGCCTTTGCCTCAGGGCACCCCTTTGTGAAGCCTGAAGAAAACAGTTTTCAAATGGAAATGAATGGGCATCACCTGTGGCTCTTTGCTTAATTGCTTTGCAAAGGGATGTGTCTGAATCAGCCTCTTGGCCCTGTGTGAGGCTGTGGCTTACATTGTCAGCACCTGATGGATCCAAAGAAAGATCCCATGCGTGCATCCAAGGCCAAATTGGCACAAAAGCAGTCATCCTGGATGAGGTCTCTCGCCTTCCTCTGTAAGGTTCCTGACCTCCATCAAGTGAGAATAGGGATCCTTTGTGTCAAATGAGTCCTTCAAAGCCATGCAGAGGCTAGCCCATAGGTGCTTGGGTTTTCTCATGACTCCAGTTCACACAAAGAATCTATACCCGGCAGTCAGTAGGCCTCCAATTGGAGAAGTAGAGCAGTATTAAAGGCAGGCCTATTTGATCACTCCAGGTCCAAAGGAAGGGTGTCCAGGCCACCCTGACATTAGGCAAATGAGAGGCAAGGGAGCTTATTGTGGACACTGTCTTGGGCTGTGCCCCTCATGGAAACCTCCAGCCAGAGGTTATGATGAGTGTCTGTATGGAAGAAGATGAGGGCCATGTGGCAGTGTTTTGGTTTGAATTGTGGTGTGGCAGTGGGAAGAGATGACTGGGTCCACCTGGGCTTGAACTTTGGTGTGATTCCCCTTGGAGACTGAGTTCTGGAACTGACCTCAGAGAAGTATTGCCGTGAATTGTGTCGGGATGTTAGGAGGCCACGCATGAGAGTCGCCCTTGGAAACTGAGATCTAGGCCCAGGCTGGCTTTCCACAGAGCACTGGGAATCTCAGCCCGGATATCACATGATTTTATTCTTAAAGACCTGGCAGCCATCGTGGAGAGTCCAAACACACGTGGACCTCACATTGTAGACCTCAATGGGCCTGGCTTCCTGTGACCTTTTGGCCACTCCTTGGGAAGCCTTGTTTGTGAGAGTTCTCCAGAGCTTTCGTTGAAATGAGCTTCCTCACCATTTAATGGTTCCTGAAGGAATGGAAACCCACAGTGCCTCCAACTTCATCCTTTAAAAATGGCTAGCTAGATAAATACCATGACATTTTTGAAATTCCCATGACCAGGTGGCACTGGAGAACCTTTGGATGTCCTGTTGCTGATCATGAGTGTACCAGACAGTGCCTTGATTGACTGGGTTTCATGAAAATGGTGTAGAACAGAGATGCCAGTGAGTTGGGGCCTGCTGAGTAGTGGGCCTAGAGCAGTGGTGTGCAGGTGTGTGATAGAACATCTGTGGTGGGGCCATGTGGATCTGCCATTGGCTTCCAAATGGCTTGTGACTGACATGGTGCAGCGAGCAGACCCTTCTATGTAAAGGCATCTTGTTATATGGAGAGGTTTCAGGGCAATGTTCAGAATCAGGTTGCTATGGTCAAGGGGGCAAGCTCTGTGGGATAGAAGCCTGGCTGGTGCATTCTCCTAGGACCTTGACCCACCACACGTGACAGAACTCCCTCCAGCACTGTGTCCCAGTGGAACTCCTTGTATTTCCTGAAGCAAATTCCAAACTCCCAGTGCAGCAGCAAGAAACACCACGAAAAGTGGAGGATGACCAAATGGCTTCACAGTCCACACAGGGAGACACTTAGACCCCAGTGGCCACAGTTTACCTGCAAAGAGAGAATTCAGCACTTCTGCCTCATGTTCATTGGAAAATCAGAAACCATGTCCTCCAGGTCACATAGATGCAGACCTGGTTTGATGGTCTCACTACAAAGGAAGCTAAAGCTCCTGACAACAACATATATTTCAAGTGCCCAACCTCAGAAGCAGTTTCTCACGAAGTCTTTAGGCCAGCAGAGCTCCACGTTTGTGGAGTGTTTACCCTGTCCCTTACTCATGGAAAGTAGTCTACCACCTCCAAGGTTGTGAACTCCTGAGCATTTTCCATTCCACATATGTATTCACAGCATTTCTAACTCTTCTCCTCAAATTGTGTCTTACTTATTGTGAAGGTAATGTCAAGGCAATGTTCTGGATGAGAGTGGGAAGATTTTTTTGTAGCACATATTGGCCTACACATTGGATTCATTTTCCTATTTTCCGTTCGAAATACTGAATCCCTGACACTAACCCATACCCTACTAGATTGTGACTACGAATACTAATATGATGGAGAAAAATAACTCAAACAGAATAGAAATACAGGCAGTTCAGAGGAGGCCTGGTGTATAGTTGGACTGGCCTTTGGCATTATAAAGGGTAGGTGTTATAAATCTAGTCCAATTTAGTAGAAATAGTTCTCCATGTGTTTTGAATGTTAACAAATATGTGAATTCCTGTCTCCCTTTCTCTGTAGCCTATTCAGCAACATGCATTTTTACATGCACATATAGAATCCTACCTCCTATCCCACGTCCATTCTTGTGAGGTGGCTGACTTGGCAGATACAAACTGTGAGAAGAGATCACTCCTCCTAAACGCTGTTGGAACTGAAAATTCAACCTCCAGGTGAGCTTCCCACATGAACAACATGATACATAAATACATGTTCAGTAAAATAAATATTTTTGGATCTGTGGATGATAAATATTTCATGATGAATTTCGATTGGCATATATATTTCTACTCTTTAATGTCTGTGTTTGTGTGTGTGTTTTTCTTTTGTGTGTATATATATATATATATATATATATATATATATATATACATACATATACACACACACACACACACATACACACACTCTCCAGATTTTTCAAAATATGAAATGTATGTGTCATATTATATACTCCCTAAATTCATTCATGTTCATATATGTGGATTTATAATCAACTTTTCACAAGATTATTCTCAGAAATAGTCATCCACCTGAAATACATATTTGTTTCCTAGTGCTGAAATCCTAATATTTCTACAGTAACTGACCCAGTTTAACATGAATGCAAGTAGATTCCTATGGGACATGATGTGTATTTTGACGTTCATTTTTATTCAACACTGGTACATTACTATTTCTTCAGTTGATGCACATCATAGGATATGTATTTCATCCGCAAGTTCACAAATTTCTAGGCATTCATTTCCCTTTCAATCACTTCCTGCTTCAGAACACATGTATTCCTCCACGTTTCTTGACTGGTCTTTTCATGAGACTTCTTTCCAAACACATTCTTTTCCATTTCCATAATCCCTTGTGAAGCAAAACTCACACCCCCTTCATGGTAAACCATAACCCCAATATCACCATTAGATGTATAACTGGTTAGAATGAATGGTTGTGTATCAATATTAGATTTCCTATATATTTTCAGATATCAATGCAATCCATTATTTAAATTGGAACCTGTTATACTATTTATTCACAGTATGGTCTATTCATGCATTATCTCTATATTCATAGACCCAGGGTACACCTATTTGTACCCCCAAAGGCTAATTTATATGTCTTCAACATATTACTCCCAGAAATGGTGGAAGAAACACTCATGTCACCTGATCTACATATACATTTTATCACAGTGATATTCTGGACACAAAATGCAAAGGTCACACTTATGATTGCACCAAAGCCTCATTGGAAAGTGAGCATGGATTACTAAAAACATCCTTGTCCAGGTTGCCTAATGCTCTCAAATGTCAATGCTATTGGTGACTACACATTTGTTTCTTCCTAAGATGATATATTCAACCTCAACCCTGTTGAAAATGTCTAATCCACTCACTCACTTTATACTTTGCCTGATTTCCTAATGTCTCTATTGATATCTGCTTTCCTACATATGTTCCCCAGTTCATCATTGTGACTGACTCTTCACATGTGCTGACGTTTACATTCACTCTCTAACCGACACCCTATTGCTAAAGAACTTTTGGTCCAAATTGCATACTCACTCTTCTTCCAAAACTTACCAACTATCTTCCTAATCCTACCTACTATCCCTTTTTGACTGGATGTTCTCTTCTACATTCAATCATCCAAGGTACAAGGTCCTATGCCATTGTGTACCGATTTATCTGAGACATCTGTGCAGAAAGTCATTCAAAGCTAAGTATCCCAATCAAGGGCCCAATGCCCTTCTGGCCTTCAAATCTTACTTGGATTTCTGTTTTCATACATATATTTCACCTATATATTATTATAAATATCCCAGGTTGCCAATACCATTCTTCATCCAGCAGAGTGATTCCTAAGCCACATCAAACAGGTTCTTAACCCTAACCATACACTGTTCCCTCAATCTAACTTTACAGAAGAGCAGGGACAGAGTGGGTCTTACAATACAGGAATGTGGGGGATCTTCCACCTGCTGAGAACCTCAAAGGTCCATGCAGAAATGATCCCTGGAGAAGATGTAGGCAGCTATGAAGGACCTGAGAGAGCAGAAGTCATCTTCCATGGCAAACAACCTGGTCAGGATGAAGGGATGTGTCTGAATGAGCCTCTCTCTTCTTAATGTAGACAAGATGGACCAAAGCAGGCCTGTGTGGAGAGCTGTTCCTTGGTGCCTATGGTTGATATTCCATTCTAACTTGTGAAAGTGTCACAGGAAGGAGGGGCAGCCTCCATCTCATGGGAGCCTTGGAAGCAACTGTTAGGACACAGTGGTTGCCAAGGCAGTGACCTCATTCAGTTCCTGAAGGAAGTGACCTCACCTCACTTCCTTGGTGATGGAACTCTCTGAACTTGGGATCCAGGAAGCCAGGCACCCAGAGCCAGTCCCAGTCCCAGTCCCAGTGGGCTCACTTGTTTGGATTTACCAAGGACAGAGTCAGTCTTTCTTGGTACCCACTGAGGTGAGGATTGCCAAATGCCAGGAAAGCTCTGCAGAGGGGCCTTTCCTGAGAAAGCAGGTAGTGGCTCACCGCTGGCTCCTGACAACTTCACAGAGTTGGCCAAGGAGGCCAGATGTGAGACAGGACAGGCCCTTTCGGGGGAACATAGTATGGCCCACCAGTCAGACGACACTCCGGGTAGTCACAGACCAACTTGGAAGGAGGTGCCTTTGTGGGTGTGGGTGTGAGTTTGTGGTTTTGTCTCATGTTCTGAGAATAGGTAGGAAAGGCGGTTTGTTTGGGTTGGAGTGGACTGTTTCTAGTAAGGCTTTTGACAAGGCGAGTGTTTCTATGTTTGTGTATCCCACTGTGTCCCTGGTTGTAGACATTAGAAAAGAGAATGCATCAATGGATGTGTCCTGTCTAGTAGAAAGCTTCCCAGCATTCATCCTGCCCAATTTATGAATGGACTGCGGCTTGCCTTATGGATGGGCAACGCCTACTATCTTCCTAAGTTCCTGTTTTCTTCCTGAATTCTGGCCACTCTCCAGAATAGGCTCATGGTTTTGTGTCCAAGATATGTACCACCTCCAAGCTCGGTGACATGGCCATGTACTGGATAGTTGAAAGAAATGGTGAGCATCTCAGAAAACTCAGATATCAGTGTGATCAGTAAAGTCTCCCTAGAGAAACCCTGCTTTGGGCCTTTGGCTTACCTATCCTTTTGTGGCCCTGAATGTCAGGAAGGCCTTTGCCTCAGGGCACCCCTTTGTGAAGCCTGAAGAAAACAAACAGTTTTCAAATGGAAATGAATGGGCATCACCTGTGGCTCTTTGCTTAATTGCTTTGCAAAGGGATGTGTCTGAATCAGCCTCTTGGCCCTGTGTGAGGCTGTGGCTTACATTGTCAGCACCTGGTGGATCCAAAGAAAGATCCCATGCGTGCATCCAAGGCCAAATTGGCACAAAAGCAGTCATCCTGGATGAGGTCTCTCGCCTTCCTCTGTAAGGTTCCTGACCTCCATCAAGTGAGAATAGGGATCCTTTGTGTCAAATGAGTCCTTCAAAGCCATGCAGAGGCTAGCCCATAGGTGCTTGGGTTTTCTCATGACTCCAGTTCACACAAAGAATCTATACCCGGCAGTCAGTAGGCCTCCAATTGGAGAAGTAGAGCAGTATTAAAGGCAGGCCTATTTGATCACTCCAGGTCCAAAGGAAGGGTGTCCAGGCCACCCTGACATTAGGCAAATGAGAGGCAAGGGAGCTTATTGTGGACACTGTCTTGGGCTGTGCCCCTCATGGAAACCTCCAGCCAGAGGTTATGATGAGTGTCTGTATGGAAGAAGATGAGGGCCATGTGGCAGTGTTTTGGTTTGAATTGTGGTGTGGCAGTGGGAAGAGATGACTGGGTCCACCTGGGCTTGAACTCTGGTGTGATTCCCCTTGGAGACTGAGTTCTGGAACTGACCTCAGAGAAGTATTGCCGTGAATTGTGTCGGGATGTTAGGAGGCCACGCATGAGAGTCGCCCTTGGAAACTGAGATCTAGGCCCAGGCTGGCTTTCCACAGAGCACTGGGAATCTCAGCCCGGATATCACATGATTTTATTCTTAAAGACCTGGCAGCCATCGTGGAGAGTCCAAACACACGTGGACCTCACATTGTAGACCTCAATGGGCCTGGCTTCCTGTGACCTTTTGGCCACTCCTTGGGAAGCCTTGTTTGTGAGAGTTCTCCAGAGCTTTCGTTGAAATGAGCTTCCTCACCATTTAATGGTTCCTGAAGGAATGGAAACCCACAGTGCCTCCAACTTCATCCTTTAAAAATGGCTAGCTAGATAAATACCATGACATTTTTGAAATTCCCATGACCAGGTGGCACTGGAGAACCTTTGGATGTCCTGTTGCTGATCATGAGTGTACCAGACAGTGCCTTGATTGACTGGGTTTCATGAAAATGGTGTAGAACAGAGATGCCAGTGAGTTGGGGCCTGCTGAGTAGTGGGCCTAGAGCAGTGGTGTGCAGGTGTGTGATAGAACATCTGTGGTGGGGCCATGTGGATCTGCCATTGGCTTCCAAATGGCTTGTGACTGACATGGTGCAGCGAGCAGACCCTTCTATGTAAAGGCATCTTGTTATATGGAGAGGTTTCAGGGCAATGTTCAGAATCAGGTTGCTATGGTCAAGGGGGCAAGCTCTGTGGGATAGAAGCCTGGCTGGTGCATTCTCCTAGGACCTTGACCCACCACACGTGACAGAACTCCCTCCAGCACTGTGTCCCAGTGGAACTCCTTGTATTTCCTGAAGCAAATTCCAAACTCCCAGTGCAGCAGCAAGAAACACCACGAAAAGTGGAGGATGACCAAATGGCTTCACAGTCCACACAGGGAGACACTTAGACCCCAGTGGCCACAGTTTACCTGCAAAGAGAGAATTCAGCACTTCTGCCTCATGTTCATTGGAAAATCAGAAACCATGTCCTCCAGGTCACATAGATGCAGACCTGGTTTGATGGTCTCACTACAAAGGAAGCTAAAGCTCCTGACAACAACATATATTTCAAGTGCCCAACCTCAGAAGCAGTTTCTCACGAAGTCTTTAGGCCAGCAGAGCTCCACGTTTGTGGAGTGTTTACCCTGTCCTTTACTCATGGAAAGTAGTCTACCACCTCCAAGGTTGTGAACTCCTGAGCATTTTCCATTCCACATATGTATTCACAGCATTTCTAACTCTTCTCCTCAAATTGTGTCTTACTTATTGTGAAGGTAATGTCAAGGCAATGTTCTGGATGAGAGTGGGAAGATTTTTTTGTAGCACATATTGGCCTACACATTGGATTCATTTTCCTATTTTCCGTTCGAAATACTGAATCCCTGACACTAACCCATACCCTACTAGATTGTGACTACGAATACTAATATGATGGAGAAAAATAACTCAAACAGAATAGAAATACAGGCAGTTCAGAGGAGGCCTGGTGTATAGTTGGACTGGCCTTTGGCATTATAAAGGGTAGGTGTTATAAATCTAGTCCAATTTAGTAGAAATAGTTCTCCATGTGTTTTGAATGTTAACAAATATGTGAATTCCTGTCTCCCTTTCTCTGTAGCCTATTCAGCAACATGCATTTTTACATGCACATATAGAATCCTACCTCCTATCCCACGTCCATTCTTGTGAGGTGGCTGACTTGGCAGATACAAACTGTGAGAAGAGATCACTCCTCCTAAACGCTGTTGGAACTGAAAATTCAACCTCCAGGTGAGCTTCCCACATGAACAACATGATACATAAATACATGTTCAGTAAAATAAATATTTTTGGATCTGTGGATGATAAATATTTCATGATGAATTTCGATTGGCATATATATTTCTACTCTTTAATGTCTGTGTTTGTGTGTGTGTTTTTCTTTTGTGTGTATATATATATATATATATATATATATATATATATATATATATACATATACACACACACACACACACATACACACACTCTCCAGATTTTTCAAAATATGAAATGTATGTGTCATATTATATACTCCCTAAATTCATTCATGTTCATATATGTGGATTTATAATCAACTTTTCACAAGATTATTCTCAGAAATAGTCATCCACCTGAAATACATATTTGTTTCCTAGTGCTGAAATCCTAATATTTCTACAGTAACTGACCCAGTTTAACATGAATGCAAGTAGATTCCTATGGGACATGATGTGTATTTTGACGTTCATTTTTATTCAACACTGGTACATTACTATTTCTTCAGTTGATGCACATCATAGGATATGTATTTCATCCTCAAGTTCACAAATTTCTAGGCATTCATTTCCCTTTCAATCACTTCCTGCTTCAGAACACATGTATTCCTCCACGTTTCTTGACTGGTCTTTTCATGAGACTTCTTTCCAAACACATTCTTTTCCATTTCCATAATCCCTTGTGAAGCAAAACTCACACCCCCTTCATGGTAAACCATAACCCCAATATCACCATTAGATGTATAACTGGTTAGAATGAATGGTTGTGTATCAATATTAGATTTCCTATATATTTTCAGATATCAATGCAATCCATTATTTAAATTGGAACCTGTTATACTATTTATTCACAGTATGGTCTATTCATGCATTATCTCTATATTCATAGACCCAGGGTACACCTATTTGTACCCCCAAAGGCTAATTTATATGTCTTCAACATATTACTCCCAGAAATGGTGGAAGAAACACTCATGTCACCTGATCTACATATACATTTTATCACAGTGATATTCTGGACACAAAATGCAAAGGTCACACTTATGATTGCACCAACGCCTCATTGGAAAGTGAGCATGGATTACTAAAAACATCCTTGTCCAGGTTGCCTAATGCTCTCAAATGTCAATGCTATTGGTGACTACACATTTGTTTCTTCCTAAGATGATATATTCAACCTCAACCCTGTTGAAAATGTCTAATCCACTCACTCACTTTATACTTTGCCTGATTTCCTAATGTCTCTATTGATATCTGCTTTCCTACATATGTTCCCCAGTTCATCATTGTGACTGACTCTTCACATGTGCTGACGTTTACATTCACTCTCTAACCGACACCCTATTGCTAAAGAACTTTTGGTCCAAATTGCATACTCACTCTTCTTCCAAAACTTACCAACTATCTTCCTAATCCTACCTACTATCCCTTTTTGACTGGATGTTCTCTTCTACATTCAATCATCCAAGGTACAAGGTCCTATGCCATTGTGTACCGATTTATCTGAGACATCTGTGCAGAAAGTCATTCAAAGCTAAGTATCCCAATCAAGGGCCCAATGCCCTTCTGGCCTTCAAATCTTACTTGGATTTCTGTTTTCATACATATATTTCACCTATATATTATTATAAATATCCCAGGTTCCCAATACCATTCTTCATCCAGCAGAGTGATTCCTAAGCCACATCAAACAGGTTCTTAACCCTAACCATACACTGTTCCCTCAATCTAACTTTACAGAAGAGCAGGGACAGAGTGGGTCTTACAATACAGGAATGTGGGGGATCTTCCACCTGCTGAGAACCTCAAAGGTCCATGCAGAAATGATCCCTGGAGAAGATGTAGGCAGCTATGAAGGACCTGAGAGAGCAGAAGTCATCTTCCATGGCAAACAACCTGGTCAGGATGAAGGGATGTGTCTGAATGAGCCTCTCTCTTCTTAATGTAGACAAGATGGACCAAAGCAGGCCTGTGTGGAGAGCTGTTCCTTGGTGCCTATGGTTGATATTCCATTCTAACTTGTGAAAGTGTCACAGGAAGGAGGGGCAGCCTCCATCTCATGGGAGCCTTGGAAGCAACTGTTAGGACACAGTGGTTGCCAAGGCAGTGACCTCATTCAGTTCCTGAAGGAAGTGACCTCACCTCACTTCCTTGGTGATGGAACTCTCTGAACTTGGGATCCAGGAAGCCAGGCACCCAGAGCCAGTCCCAGTCCCAGTCCCAGTGGGCTCACTTGTTTGGATTTACCAAGGACAGAGTCAGTCTTTCTTGGTACCCACTGAGGTGAGGATTGCCAAATGCCAGGAAAGCTCTGCAGAGGGGCCTTTCCTGAGAAAGCAGGTAGTGGCTCACCGCTGGCTCCTGACAACTTCACAGAGTTGGCCAAGGAGGCCAGATGTGAGACAGGACAGGCCCTTTCGGGGGAACATAGTATGGCCCACCAGTCAGACGACACTCCGGGTAGTCACAGACCAACTTGGAAGGAGGTGCCTTTGTGGGTGTGGGTGTGAGTTTGTGGTTTTGTCTCATGTTCTGAGAATAGGTAGGAAAGGCGGTTTGTTTGGGTTGGAGTGGACTGTTTCTAGTAAGGCTTTTGACAAGGCGAGTGTTTCTATGTTTGTGTATCCCACTGTGTCCCTGGTTGTAGACATTAGAAAAGAGAATGCATCAATGGATGTGTCCTGTCTAGTAGAAAGCTTCCCAGCATTCATCCTGCCCAATTTATGAATGGACTGCGGCTTGCCTTATGGATGGGCAACGCCTACTATCTTCCTAAGTTCCTGTTTTCTTCCTGAATTCTGGCCACTCTCCAGAATAGGCTCATGGTTTTGTGTCCAAGATATGTACCACCTCCAAGCTCGGTGACATGGCCATGTACTGGATAGTTGAAAGAAATGGTGAGCATCTCAGAAAACTCAGATATCAGTGTGATCAGTAAAGTCTCCCTAGAGAAACCCTGCTTTGGGCCTTTGGCTTACCTATCCTTTTGTGGCCCTGAATGTCAGGAAGGCCTTTGCCTCAGGGCACCCCTTTGTGAAGCCTGAAGAAAACAGTTTTCAAATGGAAATGAATGGGCATCACCTGTGGCTCTTTGCTTAATTGCTTTGCAAAGGGATGTGTCTGAATCAGCCTCTTGGCCCTGTGTGAGGCTGTGGCTTACATTGTCAGCACCTGATGGATCCAAAGAAAGATCCCATGCGTGCATCCAAGGCCAAATTGGCACAAAAGCAGTCATCCTGGATGAGGTCTCTCGCCTTCCTCTGTAAGGTTCCTGACCTCCATCAAGTGAGAATAGGGATCCTTTGTGTCAAATGAGTCCTTCAAAGCCATGCAGAGGCTAGCCCATAGGTGCTTGGGTTTTCTCATGACTCCAGTTCACACAAAGAATCTATACCCGGCAGTCAGTAGGCCTCCAATTGGAGAAGTAGAGCAGTATTAAAGGCAGGCCTATTTGATCACTCCAGGTCCAAAGGAAGGGTGTCCAGGCCACCCTGACATTAGGCAAATGAGAGGCAAGGGAGCTTATTGTGGACACTGTCTTGGGCTGTGCCCCTCATGGAAACCTCCAGCCAGAGGTTATGATGAGTGTCTGTATGGAAGAAGATGAGGGCCATGTGGCAGTGTTTTGGTTTGAATTGTGGTGTGGCAGTGGGAAGAGATGACTGGGTCCACCTGGGCTTGAACTCTGGTGTGATTCCCCTTGGAGACTGAGTTCTGGAACTGACCTCAGAGAAGTATTGCCGTGAATTGTGTCGGGATGTTAGGAGGCCACGCATGAGAGTCGCCCTTGGAAACTGAGATCTAGGCCCAGGCTGGCTTTCCACAGAGCACTGGGAATCTCAGCCCGGATATCACATGATTTTATTCTTAAAGACCTGGCAGCCATCGTGGAGAGTCCAAACACACGTGGACCTCACATTGTAGACCTCAATGGGCCTGGCTTCCTGTGACCTTTTGGCCACTCCTTGGGAAGCCTTGTTTGTGAGAGTTCTCCAGAGCTTTCGTTGAAATGAGCTTCCTCACCATTTAATGGTTCCTGAAGGAATGGAAACCCACAGTGCCTCCAACTTCATCCTTTAAAAATGGCTAGCTAGATAAATACCATGACATTTTTGAAATTCCCATGACCAGGTGGCACTGGAGAACCTTTGGATGTCCTGTTGCTGATCATGAGTGTACCAGACAGTGCCTTGATTGACTGGGTTTCATGAAAATGGTGTAGAACAGAGATGCCAGTGAGTTGGGGCCTGCTGAGTAGTGGGCCTAGAGCAGTGGTGTGCAGGTGTGTGATAGAACATCTGTGGTGGGGCCATGTGGATCTGCCATTGGCTTCCAAATGGCTTGTGACTGACATGGTGCAGCGAGCAGACCCTTCTATGTAAAGGCATCTTGTTATATGGAGAGGTTTCAGGGCAATGTTCAGAATCAGGTTGCTATGGTCAAGGGGGCAAGCTCTGTGGGATAGAAGCCTGGCTGGTGCATTCTCCTAGGACCTTGACCCACCACACGTGACAGAACTCCCTCCAGCACTGTGTCCCAGTTGAACTCCTTGTATTTCCTGAAGCAAATTCCAAACTCCCAGTGCAGCAGCAAGAAACACCACGAAAAGTGGAGGATGACCAAATGGCTTCACAGTCCACACAGGGAGACACTTAGACCCCAGTGGCCACAGTTTACCTGCAAAGAGAGAATTCAGCACTTCTGCCTCATGTTCATTGGAAAATCAGAAACCATGTCCTCCAGGTCACATAGATGCAGACCTGGTTTGATGGTCTCACTACAAAGGAAGCTAAAGCTCCTGACAACAACATATATTTCAAGTGCCCAACCTCAGAAGCAGTTTCTCACGAAGTCTTTAGGCCAGCAGAGCTCCACGTTTGTGGAGTGTTTACCCTGTCCCTTACTCATGGAAAGTAGTCTACCACCTCCAAGGTTGTGAACTCCTGAGCATTTTCCATTCCACATATGTATTCACAGCATTTCTAACTCTTCTCCTCAAATTGTGTCTTACTTATTGTGAAGGTAATGTCAAGGCAATGTTCTGGATGAGAGTGGGAAGATTTTTTTGTAGCACATATTGGCCTACACATTGGATTCATTTTCCTATTTTCCGTTCGAAATACTGAATCCCTGACACTAACCCATACCCTACTAGATTGTGACTACGAATACTAATATGATGGAGAAAAATAACTCAAACAGAATAGAAATACAGGCAGTTCAGAGGAGGCCTGGTGTATAGTTGGACTGGCCTTTGGCATTATAAAGGGTAGGTGTTATAAATCTAGTCCAATTTAGTAGAAATAGTTCTCCATGTGTTTTGAATGTTAACAAATATGTGAATTCCTGTCTCCCTTTCTCTGTAGCCTATTCAGCAACATGCATTTTTACATGCACATATAGAATCCTACCTCCTATCCCACGTCCATTCTTGTGAGGTGGCTGACTTGGCAGATACAAACTGTGAGAAGAGATCACTCCTCCTAAACGCTGTTGGAACTGAAAATTCAACCTCCAGGTGAGCTTCCCACATGAACAACATGATACATAAATACATGTTCAGTAAAATAAATATTTTTGGATCTGTGGATGATAAATATTTCATGATGAATTTCGATTGGCATATATATTTCTACTCTTTAATGTCTGTGTTTGTGTGTGTGTTTTTTTTTTGTGTGTATATATATATATATATATATATATACATATACACACACACACACACACATACACACACACACACACACACATACACACACTCTCCAGATTTTTCAAAATATGAAATGTATGTGTCATATTATATACTCCCTAAATTCATTCATGTTCATATATGTGGATTTATAATCAACTTTTCACAAGATTATTCTCAGAAATAGTCATCCACCTGAAATACATATTTGTTTCCTAGTGCTGAAATCCTAATATTTCTACAGTAACTGACCCAGTTTAACATGAATGCAAGTAGATTCCTATGGGACATGATGTGTATTTTGACGTTCATTTTTATTCAACACTGGTACATTACTATTTCTTCAGTTGATGCACATCATAGGATATGTATTTAATCCTCAAGTTCACAAATTTCTAGGCATTCATTTCCCTTTCAATCACTTCCTGCTTCAGAACACATGTATTCCTCCACGTTTCTTGACTGGTCTTTTCATGAGACTTCTTTCCAAACACATTCTTTTCCATTTCCATAATCCCTTGTGAAGCAAAACTCACACCCCCTTCATGGTAAACCATAACCCCAATATCACCATTAGATGTATAACTGGTTAGAATGAATGGTTGTGTATCAATATTAGATTTCCTATATATTTTCAGATATCAATGCAATCCATTATTTAAATTGGAACCTGTTATACTATTTATTCACAGTATGGTCTATTCATGCATTATCTCTATATTCATAGACCCAGGGTACACCTATTTGTACCCCCAAAGGCTAATTTATATGTCTTCAACATATTACTCCCAGAAATGGTGGAAGAAACACTCATGTCACCTGATCTACATATACATTTTATCACAGTGATATTCTGGACACAAAATGCAAAGGTCACACTTATGATTGCACCAACGCCTCATTGGAAAGTGAGCATGGATTACTAAAAACATCCTTGTCCAGGTTGCCTAATGCTCTCAAATGTCAATGCTATTGGTGACTACACATTTGTTTCTTCCTAAGATGATATATTCAACCTCAACCCTGTTGAAAATGTCTAATCCACTCACTCACTTTATACTTTGCCTGATTTCCTAATGTCTCTATTGATATCTGCTTTCCTACATATGTTCCCCAGTTCATCATTGTGACTGACTCTTCACATGTGCTGACGTTTACATTCACTCTCTAACCGACACCCTATTGCTAAAGAACTTTTGGTCCAAATTGCATACTCACTCTTCTTCCAAAACTTACCAACTATCTTCCTAATCCTACCTACTATCCCTTTTTGACTGGATGTTCTCTTCTACATTCAATCATCCAAGGTACAAGGTCCTATGCCATTGTGTACCGATTTATCTGAGACATCTGTGCAGAAAGTCATTCAAAGCTAAGTATCCCAATCAAGGGCCCAATGCCCTTCTGGCCTTCAAATCTTACTTGGATTTCTGTTTTCATACATATATTTCACCTATATATTATTATAAATATCCCAGGTTGCCAATACCATTCTTCATCCAGCAGAGTGATTCCTAAGCCACATCAAACAGGTTCTTAACCCTAACCATACACTGTTCCCTCAATCTAACTTTACAGAAGAGCAGGGACAGAGTGGGTCTTACAATACAGGAATGTGGGGGATCTTCCACCTGCTGAGAACCTCAAAGGTCCATGCAGAAATGATCCCTGGAGAAGATGTAGGCAGCTATGAAGGACCTGAGAGAGCAGAAGTCATCTTCCATGGCAAACAACCTGGTCAGGATGAAGGGATGTGTCTGAATGAGCCTCTCTCTTCTTAATGTAGACAAGATGGACCAAAGCAGGCCTGTGTGGAGAGCTGTTCCTTGGTGCCTATGGTTGATATTCCATTCTAACTTGTGAAAGTGTCACAGGAAGGAGGGGCAGCCTCCATCTCATGGGAGCCTTGGAAGCAACTGTTAGGACACAGTGGTTGCCAAGGCAGTGACCTCATTCAGTTCCTGAAGGAAGTGACCTCACCTCACTTCCTTGGTGATGGAACTCTCTGAACTTGGGATCCAGGAAGCCAGGCACCCAGAGCCAGTCCCAGTCCCAGTCCCAGTGGGCTCACTTGTTTGGATTTACCAAGGACAGAGTCAGTCTTTCTTGGTACCCACTGAGGTGAGGATTGCCAAATGCCAGGAAAGCTCTGCAGAGGGGCCTTTCCTGAGAAAGCAGGCAGTGGCTCACCGCTGGCTCCTGACAACTTCACAGAGTTGGCCAAGGAGGCCAGATGTGAGACAGGACAGGCCCTTTCGGGGGAACATAGTATGGCCCACCAGTCAGACGACACTCCGGGTAGTCACAGACCAACTTGGAAGGAGGTGCCTTTGTGGGTGTGGGTGTGAGTTTGTGGTTTTGTCTCATGTTCTGAGAATAGGTAGGAAAGGCGGTTTGTTTGGGTTGGAGTGGACTGTTTCTAGTAAGGCTTTTGACAAGGCGAGTGTTTCTATGTTTGTGTATCCCACTGTGTCCCTGGTTGTAGACATTAGAAAAGAGAATGCATCAATGGATGTGTCCTGTCTAGTAGAAAGCTTCCCAGCATTCATCCTGCCCAATTTATGAATGGACTGCGGCTTGCCTTATGGATGGGCAACGCCTACTATCTTCCTAAGTTCCTGTTTTCTTCCTGAATTCTGGCCACTCTCCAGAATAGGCTCATGGTTTTGTGTCCAAGATATGTACCACCTCCAAGCTCGGTGACATGGCCATGTACTGGATAGTTGAAAGAAATGGTGAGCATCTCAGAAAACTCAGATATCAGTGTGATCAGTAAAGTCTCCCTAGAGAAACCCTGCTTTGGGCCTTTGGCTTACCTATCCTTTTGTGGCCCTGAATGTCAGGAAGGCCTTTGCCTCAGGGCACCCCTTTGTGAAGCCTGAAGAAAACAAACAGTTTTCAAATGGAAATGAATGGGCATCACCTGTGGCTCTTTGCTTAATTGCTTTGCAAAGGGATGTGTCTGAATCAGCCTCTTGGCCCTGTGTGAGGCTGTGGCTTACATTGTCAGCACCTGGTGGATCCAAAGAAAGATCCCATGCGTGCATCCAAGGCCAAATTGGCACAAAAGCAGTCATCCTGGATGAGGTCTCTCGCCTTCCTCTGTAAGGTTCCTGACCTCCATCAAGTGAGAATAGGGATCCTTTGTGTCAAATGAGTCCTTCAAAGCCATGCAGAGGCTAGCCCATAGGTGCTTGGGTTTTCTCATGACTCCAGTTCACACAAAGAATCTATACCCGGCAGTCAGTAGGCCTCCAATTGGAGAAGTAGAGCAGTATTAAAGGCAGGCCTATTTGATCACTCCAGGTCCAAAGGAAGGGTGTCCAGGCCACCCTGACATTAGGCAAATGAGAGGCAAGGGAGCTTATTGTGGACACTGTCTTGGGCTGTGCCCCTCATGGAAACCTCCAGCCAGAGGTTATGATGAGTGTCTGTATGGAAGAAGATGAGGGCCATGTGGCAGTGTTTTGGTTTGAATTGTGGTGTGGCAGTGGGAAGAGATGACTGGGTCCACCTGGGCTTGAACTCTGGTGTGATTCCCCTTGGAGACTGAGTTCTGGAACTGACCTCAGAGAAGTATTGCCGTGAATTGTGTCGGGATGTTAGGAGGCCACGCATGAGAGTCGCCCTTGGAAACTGAGATCTAGGCCCAGGCTGGCTTTCCACAGAGCACTGGGAATCTCAGCCCGGATATCACATGATTTTATTCTTAAAGACCTGGCAGCCATCGTGGAGAGTCCAAACACACGTGGACCTCACATTGTAGACCTCAATGGGCCTGGCTTCCTGTGACCTTTTGGCCACTCCTTGGGAAGCCTTGTTTGTGAGAGTTCTCCAGAGCTTTCGTTGAAATGAGCTTCCTCACCATTTAATGGTTCCTGAAGGAATGGAAACCCACAGTGCCTCCAACTTCATCCTTTAAAAATGGCTAGCTAGATAAATACCATGACATTTTTGAAATTCCCATGACCAGGTGGCACTGGAGAACCTTTGGATGTCCTGTTGCTGATCATGAGTGTACCAGACAGTGCCTTGATTGACTGGGTTTCATGAAAATGGTGTAGAACAGAGATGCCAGTGAGTTGGGGCCTGCTGAGTAGTGGGCCTAGAGCAGTGGTGTGCAGGTGTGTGATAGAACATCTGTGGTGGGGCCATGTGGATCTGCCATTGGCTTCCAAATGGCTTGTGACTGACATGGTGCAGCGAGCAGACCCTTCTATGTAAAGGCATCTTGTTATATGGAGAGGTTTCAGGGCAATGTTCAGAATCAGGTTGCTATGGTCAAGGGGGCAAGCTCTGTGGGATAGAAGCCTGGCTGGTGCATTCTCCTAGGACCTTGACCCACCACACGTGACAGAACTCCCTCCAGCACTGTGTCCCAGTGGAACTCCTTGTATTTCCTGAAGCAAATTCCAAACTCCCAGTGCAGCAGCAAGAAACACCACGAAAAGTGGAGGATGACCAAATGGCTTCACAGTCCACACAGGGAGACACTTAGACCCCAGTGGCCACAGTTTACCTGCAAAGAGAGAATTCAGCACTTCTGCCTCATGTTCATTGGAAAATCAGAAACCATGTCCTCCAGGTCACATAGATGCAGACCTGGTTTGATGGTCTCACTACAAAGGAAGCTAAAGCTCCTGACAACAACATATATTTCAAGTGCCCAACCTCAGAAGCAGTTTCTCACGAAGTCTTTAGGCCAGCAGAGCTCCACGTTTGTGGAGTGTTTACCCTGTCCCTTACTCATGGAAAGTAGTCTACCACCTCCAAGGTTGTGAACTCCTGAGCATTTTCCATTCCACATATGTATTCACAGCATTTCTAACTCTTCTCCTCAAATTGTGTCTTACTTATTGTGAAGGTAATGTCAAGGCAATGTTCTGGATGAGAGTGGGAAGATTTTTTTGTAGCACATATTGGCCTACACATTGGATTCATTTTCCTATTTTCCGTTCGAAATACTGAATCCCTGACACTAACCCATACCCTACTAGATTGTGACTACGAATACTAATATGATGGAGAAAAATAACTCAAACAGAATAGAAATACAGGCAGTTCAGAGGAGGCCTGGTGTATAGTTGGACTGGCCTTTGGCATTATAAAGGGTAGGTGTTATAAATCTAGTCCAATTTAGTAGAAATAGTTCTCCATGTGTTTTGAATGTTAACAAATATGTGAATTCCTGTCTCCCTTTCTCTGTAGCCTATTCAGCAACATGCATTTTTACATGCACATATAGAATCCTACCTCCTATCCCACGTCCATTCTTGTGAGGTGGCTGACTTGGCAGATACAAACTGTGAGAAGAGATCACTCCTCCTAAACGCTGTTGGAACTGAAAATTCAACCTCCAGGTGAGCTTCCCACATGAACAACATGATACATAAATACATGTTCAGTAAAATAAATATTTTTGGATCTGTGGATGATAAATATTTCATGATGAATTTCGATTGGCATATATATTTCTACTCTTTAATGTCTGTGTTTGTGTGTGTGTTTTTCTTTTGTGTGTATATATATATATATATATATATATATATATATATATATATACATATACACACACACACACACACATACACACACTCTCCAGATTTTTCAAAATATGAAATGTATGTGTCATATTATATACTCCCTAAATTCATTCATGTTCATATATGTGGATTTATAATCAACTTTTCACAAGATTATTCTCAGAAATAGTCATCCACCTGAAATACATATTTGTTTCCTAGTGCTGAAATCCTAATATTTCTACAGTAACTGACCCAGTTTAACATGAATGCAAGTAGATTCCTATGGGACATGATGTGTATTTTGACGTTCATTTTTATTCAACACTGGTACATTACTATTTCTTCAGTTGATGCACATCATAGGATATGTATTTCATCCTCAAGTTCACAAATTTCTAGGCATTCATTTCCCTTTCAATCACTTCCTGCTTCAGAACACATGTATTCCTCCACGTTTCTTGACTGGTCTTTTCATGAGACTTCTTTCCAAACACATTCTTTTCCATTTCCATAATCCCTTGTGAAGCAAAACTCACACCCCCTTCATGGTAAACCATAACCCCAATATCACCATTAGATGTATAACTGGTTAGAATGAATGGTTGTGTATCAATATTAGATTTCCTATATATTTTCAGATATCAATGCAATCCATTATTTAAATTGGAACCTGTTATACTATTTATTCACAGTAGGGTCTATTCATGCATTATCTCTATATTCATAGACCCAGGGTACACCTATTTGTACCCCCAAAGGCTAATTTATATGTCTTCAACATATTACTCCCAGAAATGGTGGAAGAAACACTCATGTCACCTGATCTACATATACATTTTATCACAGTGATATTCTGGACACAAAATGCAAAGGTCACACTTATGATTGCACCAACGCCTCATTGGAAAGTGAGCATGGATTACTAAAAACATCCTTGTCCAGGTTGCCTAATGCTCTCAAATGTCAATGCTATTGGTGACTACACATTTGTTTCTTCCTAAGATGATATATTCAACCTCAACCCTGTTGAAAATGTCTAATCCACTCACTCACTTTATACTTTGCCTGATTTCCTAATGTCTCTATTGATATCTGCTTTCCTACATATGTTCCCCAGTTCATCATTGTGACTGACTCTTCACATGTGCTGACGTTTACATTCACTCTCTAACCGACACCCTATTGCTAAAGAACTTTTGGTCCAAATTGCATACTCACTCTTCTTCCAAAACTTACCAACTATCTTCCTAATCCTACCTACTATCCCTTTTTGACTGGATGTTCTCTTCTACATTCAATCATCCAAGGTACAAGGTCCTATGCCATTGTGTACCGATTTATCTGAGACATCTGTGCAGAAAGTCATTCAAAGCTAAGTATCCCAATCAAGGGCCCAATGCCCTTCTGGCCTTCAAATCTTACTTGGATTTCTGTTTTCATACATATATTTCACCTATATATTATTATAAATATCCCAGGTTGCCAATACCATTCTTCATCCAGCAGAGTGATTCCTAAGCCACATCAAACAGGTTCTTAACCCTAACCATACACTGTTCCCTCAATCTAACTTTACAGAAGAGCAGGGACAGAGTGGGTCTTACAATACAGGAATGTGGGGGATCTTCCACCTGCTGAGAACCTCAAAGGTCCATGCAGAAATGATCCCTGGAGAAGATGTAGGCAGCTATGAAGGACCTGAGAGAGCAGAAGTCATCTTCCATGGCAAACAACCTGGTCAGGATGAAGGGATGTGTCTGAATGAGCCTCTCTCTTCTTAATGTAGACAAGATGGACCAAAGCAGGCCTGTGTGGAGAGCTGTTCCTTGGTGCCTATGGTTGATATTCCATTCTAACTTGTGAAAGTGTCACAGGAAGGAGGGGCAGCCTCCATCTCATGGGAGCCTTGGAAGCAACTGTTAGGACACAGTGGTTGCCAAGGCAGTGACCTCATTCAGTTCCTGAAGGAAGTGACCTCACCTCACTTCCTTGGTGATGGAACTCTCTGAACTTGGGATCCAGGAAGCCAGGCACCCAGAGCCAGTCCCAGTCCCAGTCCCAGTGGGCTCACTTGTTTGGATTTACCAAGGACAGAGTCAGTCTTTCTTGGTACCCACTGAGGTGAGGATTGCCAAATGCCAGGAAAGCTCTGCAGAGGGGCCTTTCCTGAGAAAGCAGGTAGTGGCTCACCGCTGGCTCCTGACAACTTCACAGAGTTGGCCAAGGAGGCCAGATGTGAGACAGGACAGGCCCTTTCGGGGGAACATAGTATGGCCCACCAGTCAGACGACACTCCGGGTAGTCACAGACCAACTTGGAAGGAGGTGCCTTTGTGGGTGTGGGTGTGAGTTTGTGGTTTTGTCTCATGTTCTGAGAATAGGTAGGAAAGGCGGTTTGTTTGGGTTGGAGTGGACTGTTTCTAGTAAGGCTTTTGACAAGGCGAGTGTTTCTATGTTTGTGTATCCCACTGTGTCCCTGGTTGTAGACATTAGAAAAGAGAATGCATCAATGGATGTGTCCTGTCTAGTAGAAAGCTTCCCAGCATTCATCCTGCCCAATTTATGAATGGACTGCGGCTTGCCTTATGGATGGGCAACGCCTACTATCTTCCTAAGTTCCTGTTTTCTTCCTGAATTCTGGCCACTCTCCAGAATAGGCTCATGGTTTTGTGTCCAAGATATGTACCACCTCCAAGCTCGGTGACATGGCCATGTACTGGATAGTTGAAAGAAATGGTGAGCATCTCAGAAAACTCAGATATCAGTGTGATCAGTAAAGTCTCCCTAGAGAAACCCTGCTTTGGGCCTTTGGCTTACCTATCCTTTTGTGGCCCTGAATGTCAGGAAGGCCTTTGCCTCAGGGCACCCCTTTGTGAAGCCTGAAGAAAACAAACAGTTTTCAAATGGAAATGAATGGGCATCACCTGTGGCTCTTTGCTTAATTGCTTTGCAAAGGGATGTGTCTGAATCAGCCTCTTGGCCCTGTGTGAGGCTGTGGCTTACATTGTCAGCACCTGGTGGATCCAAAGAAAGATCCCATGCGTGCATCCAAGGCCAAATTGGCACAAAAGCAGTCATCCTGGATGAGGTCTCTCGCCTTCCTCTGTAAGGTTCCTGACCTCCATCAAGTGAGAATAGGGATCCTTTGTGTCAAATGAGTCCTTCAAAGCCATGCAGAGGCTAGCCCATAGGTGCTTGGGTTTTCTCATGACTCCAGTTCACACAAAGAATCTATACCCGGCAGTCAGTAGGCCTCCAATTGGAGAAGTAGAGCAGTATTAAAGGCAGGCCTATTTGATCACTCCAGGTCCAAAGGAAGGGTGTCCAGGCCACCCTGACATTAGGCAAATGAGAGGCAAGGGAGCTTATTGTGGACACTGTCTTGGGCTGTGCCCCTCATGGAAACCTCCAGCCAGAGGTTATGATGAGTGTCTGTATGGAAGAAGATGAGGGCCATGTGGCAGTGTTTTGGTTTGAATTGTGGTGTGGCAGTGGGAAGAGATGACTGGGTCCACCTGGGCTTGAACTCTGGTGTGATTCCCCTTGGAGACTGAGTTCTGGAACTGACCTCAGAGAAGTATTGCCGTGAATTGTGTCGGGATGTTAGGAGGCCACGCATGAGAGTCGCCCTTGGAAACTGAGATCTAGGCCCAGGCTGGCTTTCCACAGAGCACTGGGAATCTCAGCCCGGATATCACATGATTTTATTCTTAAAGACCTGGCAGCCATCGTGGAGAGTCCAAACACACGTGGACCTCACATTGTAGACCTCAATGGGCCTGGCTTCCTGTGACCTTTTGGCCACTCCTTGGGAAGCCTTGTTTGTGAGAGTTCTCCAGAGCTTTCGTTGAAATGAGCTTCCTCACCATTTAATGGTTCCTGAAGGAATGGAAACCCACAGTGCCTCCAACTTCATCCTTTAAAAATGGCTAGCTAGATAAATACCATGACATTTTTGAAATTCCCATGACCAGGTGGCACTGGAGAACCTTTGGATGTCCTGTTGCTGATCATGAGTGTACCAGACAGTGCCTTGATTGACTGGGTTTCATGAAAATGGTGTAGAACAGAGATGCCAGTGAGTTGGGGCCTGCTGAGTAGTGGGCCTAGAGCAGTGGTGTGCAGGTGTGTGATAGAACATCTGTGGTGGGGCCATGTGGATCTGCCATTGGCTTCCAAATGGCTTGTGACTGACATGGTGCAGCGAGCAGACCCTTCTATGTAAAGGCATCTTGTTATATGGAGAGGTTTCAGGGCAATGTTCAGAATCAGGTTGCTATGGTCAAGGGGGCAAGCTCTGTGGGATAGAAGCCTGGCTGGTGCATTCTCCTAGGACCTTGACCCACCACACGTGACAGAACTCCCTCCAGCACTGTGTCCCAGTTGAACTCCTTGTATTTCCTGAAGCAAATTCCAAACTCCCAGTGCAGCAGCAAGAAACACCACGAAAAGTGGAGGATGACCAAATGGCTTCACAGTCCACACAGGGAGACACTTAGACCCCAGTGGCCACAGTTTACCTGCAAAGAGAGAATTCAGCACTTCTGCCTCATGTTCATTGGAAAATCAGAAACCATGTCCTCCAGGTCACATAGATGCAGACCTGGTTTGATGGTCTCACTACAAAGGAAGCTAAAGCTCCTGACAACAACATATATTTCAAGTGCCCAACCTCAGAAGCAGTTTCTCACGAAGTCTTTAGGCCAGCAGAGCTCCACGTTTGTGGAGTGTTTACCCTGTCCCTTACTCATGGAAAGTAGTCTACCACCTCCAAGGTTGTGAACTCCTGAGCATTTTCCATTCCACATATGTATTCACAGCATTTCTAACTCTTCTCCTCAAATTGTGTCTTACTTATTGTGAAGGTAATGTCAAGGCAATGTTCTGGATGAGAGTGGGAAGATTTTTTTGTAGCACATATTGGCCTACACATTGGATTCATTTTCCTATTTTCCGTTCGAAATACTGAATCCCTGACACTAACCCATACCCTACTAGATTGTGACTACGAATACTAATATGATGGAGAAAAATAACTCAAACAGAATAGAAATACAGGCAGTTCAGAGGAGGCCTGGTGTATAGTTGGACTGGCCTTTGGCATTATAAAGGGTAGGTGTTATAAATCTAGTCCAATTTAGTAGAAATAGTTCTCCATGTGTTTTGAATGTTAACAAATATGTGAATTCCTGTCTCCCTTTCTCTGTAGCCTATTCAGCAACATGCATTTTTACATGCACATATAGAATCCTACCTCCTATCCCACGTCCATTCTTGTGAGGTGGCTGACTTGGCAGATACAAACTGTGAGAAGAGATCACTCCTCCTAAACGCTGTTGGAACTGAAAATTCAACCTCCAGGTGAGCTTCCCACATGAACAACATGATACATAAATACATGTTCAGTAAAATAAATATTTTTGGATCTGTGGATGATAAATATTTCATGATGAATTTCGATTGGCATATATATTTCTACTCTTTAATGTCTGTGTTTGTGTGTGTGTTTTTCTTTTGTGTATATATATATATATATATATATATATATATATATATACAAATATATATATATATATACATACACACACACACACACACACATACACACACTCTCCAGATTTTTCAAAATATGAAATGTATGTGTCATATTATATACTCCCTAAATTCATTCATGTTCATATATGTGGATTTATAATCAACTTTTCACAAGATTATTCTCAGAAATAGTCATCCACCTGAAATACATATTTGTTTCCTAGTGCTGAAATCCTAATATTTCTACAGTAACTGACCCAGTTTAACATGAATGCAAGTAGATTCCTATGGGACATGATGTGTATTTTGACGTTCATTTTTATTCAACACTGGTACATTACTATTTCTTCAGTTGATGCACATCATAGGATATGTATTTCATCCTCAAGTTCACAAATTTCTAGGCATTCATTTCCCTTTCAATCACTTCCTGCTTCAGAACACATGTATTCCTCCACGTTTCTTGACTGGTCTTTTCATGAGACTTCTTTCCAAACACATTCTTTTCCATTTCCATAATCCCTTGTGAAGCAAAACTCACACCCCCTTCATGGTAAACCATAACCCCAATATCACCATTAGATGTATAACTGGTTAGAATGAATGGTTGTGTATCAATATTAGATTTCCTATATATTTTCAGATATCAATGCAATCCATTATTTAAATTGGAACCTGTTATACTATTTATTCACAGTATGGTCTATTCATGCATTATCTCTATATTCATAGACCCAGGGTACACCTATTTGTACCCCCAAAGGCTAATTTATATGTCTTCAACATATTACTCCCAGAAATGGTGGAAGAAACACTCATGTCACCTGATCTACATATACATTTTATCACAGTGATATTCTGGACACAAAATGCAAAGGTCACACTTATGATTGCACCAACGCCTCATTGGAAAGTGAGCATGGATTACTAAAAACATCCTTGTCCAGGTTGCCTAATGCTCTCAAATGTCAATGCTATTGGTGACTACACATTTGTTTCTTCCTAAGATGATATATTCAACCTCAACCCTGTTGAAAATGTCTAATCCACTCACTCACTTTATACTTTGCCTGATTTCCTAATGTCTCTATTGATATCTGCTTTCCTACATATGTTCCCCAGTTCATCATTGTGACTGACTCTTCACATGTGCTGACGTTTACATTCACTCTCTAACCGACACCCTATTGCTAAAGAACTTTTGGTCCAAATTGCATACTCACTCTTCTTCCAAAACTTACCAACTATCTTCCTAATCCTACCTACTATCCCTTTTTGACTGGATGTTCTCTTCTACATTCAATCATCCAAGGTACAAGGTCCTATGCCATTGTGTACCGATTTATCTGAGACATCTGTGCAGAAAGTCATTCAAAGCTAAGTATCCCAATCAAGGGCCCAATGCCCTTCTGGCCTTCAAATCTTACTTGGATTTCTGTTTTCATACATATATTTCACCTATATATTATTATAAATATCCCAGGTTGCCAATACCATTCTTCATCCAGCAGAGTGATTCCTAAGCCACATCAAACAGGTTCTTAACCCTAACCATACACTGTTCCCTCAATCTAACTTTACAGAAGAGCAGGGACAGAGTGGGTCTTACAATACAGGAATGTGGGGGATCTTCCACCTGCTGAGAACCTCAAAGGTCCATGCAGAAATGATCCCTGGAGAAGATGTAGGCAGCTATGAAGGACCTGAGAGAGCAGAAGTCATCTTCCATGGCAAACAACCTGGTCAGGATGAAGGGATGTGTCTGAATGAGCCTCTCTCTTCTTAATGTAGACAAGATGGACCAAAGCAGGCCTGTGTGGAGAGCTGTTCCTTGGTGCCTATGGTTGATATTCCATTCTAACTTGTGAAAGTGTCACAGGAAGGAGGGGCAGCCTCCATCTCATGGGAGCCTTGGAAGCAACTGTTAGGACACAGTGGTTGCCAAGGCAGTGACCTCATTCAGTTCCTGAAGGAAGTGACCTCACCTCACTTCCTTGGTGATGGAACTCTCTGAACTTGGGATCCAGGAAGCCAGGCACCCAGAGCCAGTCCCAGTCCCAGTCCCAGTGGGCTCACTTGTTTGGATTTACCAAGGACAGAGTCAGTCTTTCTTGGTACCCACTGAGGTGAGGATTGCCAAATGCCAGGAAAGCTCTGCAGAGGGGCCTTTCCTGAGAAAGCAGGCAGTGGCTCACCGCTGGCTCCTGACAACTTCACAGAGTTGGCCAAGGAGGCCAGATGTGAGACAGGACAGGCCCTTTCGGGGGAACATAGTATGGCCCACCAGTCAGACGACACTCCGGGTAGTCACAGACCAACTTGGAAGGAGGTGCCTTTGTGGGTGTGGGTGTGAGTTTGTGGTTTTGTCTCATGTTCTGAGAATAGGTAGGAAAGGCGGTTTGTTTGGGTTGGAGTGGACTGTTTCTAGTAAGGCTTTTGACAAGGCGAGTGTTTCTATGTTTGTGTATCCCACTGTGTCCCTGGTTGTAGACATTAGAAAAGAGAATGCATCAATGGATGTGTCCTGTCTAGTAGAAAGCTTCCCAGCATTCATCCTGCCCAATTTATGAATGGACTGCGGCTTGCCTTATGGATGGGCAACGCCTACTATCTTCCTAAGTTCCTGTTTTCTTCCTGAATTCTGGCCACTCTCCAGAATAGGCTCATGGTTTTGTGTCCAAGATATGTACCACCTCCAAGCTCGGTGACATGGCCATGTACTGGATAGTTGAAAGAAATGGTGAGCATCTCAGAAAACTCAGATATCAGTGTGATCAGTAAAGTCTCCCTAGAGAAACCCTGCTTTGGGCCTTTGGCTTACCTATCCTTTTGTGGCCCTGAATGTCAGGAAGGCCTTTGCCTCAGGGCACCCCTTTGTGAAGCCTGAAGAAAACAGTTTTCAAATGGAAATGAATGGGCATCACCTGTGGCTCTTTGCTTAATTGCTTTGCAAAGGGATGTGTCTGAATCAGCCTCTTGGCCCTGTGTGAGGCTGTGGCTTACATTGTCAGCACCTGATGGATCCAAAGAAAGATCCCATGCGTGCATCCAAGGCCAAATTGGCACAAAAGCAGTCATCCTGGATGAGGTCTCTCGCCTTCCTCTGTAAGGTTCCTGACCTCCATCAAGTGAGAATAGGGATCCTTTGTGTCAAATGAGTCCTTCAAAGCCATGCAGAGGCTAGCCCATAGGTGCTTGGGTTTTCTCATGACTCCAGTTCACACAAAGAATCTATACCCGGCAGTCAGTAGGCCTCCAATTGGAGAAGTAGAGCAGTATTAAAGGCAGGCCTATTTGATCACTCCAGGTCCAAAGGAAGGGTGTCCAGGCCACCCTGACATTAGGCAAATGAGAGGCAAGGGAGCTTATTGTGGACACTGTCTTGGGCTGTGCCCCTCATGGAAACCTCCAGCCAGAGGTTATGATGAGTGTCTGTATGGAAGAAGATGAGGGCCATGTGGCAGTGTTTTGGTTTGAATTGTGGTGTGGCAGTGGGAAGAGATGACTGGGTCCACCTGGGCTTGAACTCTGGTGTGATTCCCCTTGGAGACTGAGTTCTGGAACTGACCTCAGAGAAGTATTGCCGTGAATTGTGTCGGGATGTTAGGAGGCCACGCATGAGAGTCGCCCTTGGAAACTGAGATCTAGGCCCAGGCTGGCTTTCCACAGAGCACTGGGAATCTCAGCCCGGATATCACATGATTTTATTCTTAAAGACCTGGCAGCCATCGTGGAGAGTCCAAACACACGTGGACCTCACATTGTAGACCTCAATGGGCCTGGCTTCCTGTGACCTTTTGGCCACTCCTTGGGAAGCCTTGTTTGTGAGAGTTCTCCAGAGCTTTCGTTGAAATGAGCTTCCTCACCATTTAATGGTTCCTGAAGGAATGGAAACCCACAGTGCCTCCAACTTCATCCTTTAAAAATGGCTAGCTAGATAAATACCATGACATTTTTGAAATTCCCATGACCAGGTGGCACTGGAGAACCTTTGGATGTCCTGTTGCTGATCATGAGTGTACCAGACAGTGCCTTGATTGACTGGGTTTCATGAAAATGGTGTAGAACAGAGATGCCAGTGAGTTGGGGCCTGCTGAGTAGTGGGCCTAGAGCAGTGGTGTGCAGGTGTGTGATAGAACATCTGTGGTGGGGCCATGTGGATCTGCCATTGGCTTCCAAATGGCTTGTGACTGACATGGTGCAGCGAGCAGACCCTTCTATGTAAAGGCATCTTGTTATATGGAGAGGTTTCAGGGCAATGTTCAGAATCAGGTTGCTATGGTCAAGGGGGCAAGCTCTGTGGGATAGAAGCCTGGCTGGTGCATTCTCCTAGGACCTTGACCCACCACACGTGACAGAACTCCCTCCAGCACTGTGTCCCAGTGGAACTCCTTGTATTTCCTGAAGCAAATTCCAAACTCCCAGTGCAGCAGCAAGAAACACCACGAAAAGTGGAGGATGACCAAATGGCTTCACAGTCCACACAGGGAGACACTTAGACCCCAGTGGCCACAGTTTACCTGCAAAGAGAGAATTCAGCACTTCTGCCTCATGTTCATTGGAAAATCAGAAACCATGTCCTCCAGGTCACATAGATGCAGACCTGGTTTGATGGTCTCACTACAAAGGAAGCTAAAGCTCCTGACAACAACATATATTTCAAGTGCCCAACCTCAGAAGCAGTTTCTCACGAAGTCTTTAGGCCAGCAGAGCTCCACGTTTGTGGAGTGTTTACCCTGTCCCTTACTCATGGAAAGTAGTCTACCACCTCCAAGGTTGTGAACTCCTGAGCATTTTCCATTCCACATATGTATTCACAGCATTTCTAACTCTTCTCCTCAAATTGTGTCTTACTTATTGTGAAGGTAATGTCAAGGCAATGTTCTGGATGAGAGTGGGAAGATTTTTTTGTAGCACATATTGGCCTACACATTGGATTCATTTTCCTATTTTCCGTTCGAAATACTGAATCCCTGACACTAACCCATACCCTACTAGATTGTGACTACGAATACTAATATGATGGAGAAAAATAACTCAAACAGAATAGAAATACAGGCAGTTCAGAGGAGGCCTGGTGTATAGTTGGACTGGCCTTTGGCATTATAAAGGGTAGGTGTTATAAATCTAGTCCAATTTAGTAGAAATAGTTCTCCATGTGTTTTGAATGTTAACAAATATGTGAATTCCTGTCTCCCTTTCTCTGTAGCCTATTCAGCAACATGCATTTTTACATGCACATATAGAATCCTACCTCCTATCCCACGTCCATTCTTGTGAGGTGGCTGACTTGGCAGATACAAACTGTGAGAAGAGATCACTCCTCCTAAACGCTGTTGGAACTGAAAATTCAACCTCCAGGTGAGCTTCCCACATGAACAACATGATACATAAATACATGTTCAGTAAAATAAATATTTTTAGATCTGTGGATGATAAATATTTCATGATGAATTTCGATTGGCATATATATTTCTACTCTTTAATGTCTGTGTTTGTGTGTGTTTTTCTTTTGTGTATATATATATATATATATATATATATATATATATATATATACACACACACACACACACACACACACACACACATACACACACTCTCCAGATTTTTCAAAATATGAAATGTATGTGTCATATTATATACTCCCTAAATTCATTCATGTTCATATATGTGGATTTATAATCAACTTTTCACAAGATTATTCTCAGAAATAGTCATCCACCTGAAATACATATTTGTTTCCTAGTGCTGAAATCCTAATATTTCTACAGTAACTGACCCAGTTTAACATGAATGCAAGTAGATTCCTATGGGACATGATGTGTATTTTGACGTTCATTTTTATTCAACACTGGTACATTACTATTTCTTCAGTTGATGCACATCATAGGATATGTATTTCATCCTCAAGTTCACAAATTTCTAGGCATTCATTTCCCTTTCAATCACTTCCTGCTTCAGAACACATGTATTCCTCCACGTTTCTTGACTGGTCTTTTCATGAGACTTCTTTCCAAACACATTCTTTTCCATTTCCATAATCCCTTGTGAAGCAAAACTCACACCCCCTTCATGGTAAACCATAACCCCAATATCACCATTAGATGTATAACTGGTTAGAATGAATGGTTGTGTATCAATATTAGATTTCCTATATATTTTCAGATATCAATGCAATCCATTATTTAAATTGGAACCTGTTATACTATTTATTCACAGTAGGGTCTATTCATGCATTATCTCTATATTCATAGACCCAGGGTACACCTATTTGTACCCCCAAAGGCTAATTTATATGTCTTCAACATATTACTCCCAGAAATGGTGGAAGAAACACTCATGTCACCTGATCCACATATACATTTTATCACAGTGATATTCTGGACACAAAATGCAAAGGTCACACTTATGATTGCACCAACGCCTCATTGGAAAGTGAGCATGGATTACTAAAAACATCCTTGTCCAGGTTGCCTAATGCTCTCAAATGTCAATGCTATTGGTGACTACACATTTGTTTCTTCCTAAGATGATATATTCAACCTCAACCCTGTTGAAAATGTCTAATCCACTCACTCACTTTGTACTTTGCCTGATTTCCTAATGTCTCTATTGATATCTGCTTTCCTACATATGTTCCCCAGTTCATCATTGTGACTGACTCTTCACATGTGCTGACGTTTACATTCACTCTCTAACCGACACCCTATTGCTAAAGAACTTTTGGTCCAAATTGCATACTCACTCTTCTTCCAAAACTTACCAACTATCTTCCTAATCCTACCTACTATCCCTTTTTGACTGGATGTTCTCTTCTACATTCAATCATCCAAGGTACAAGGTCCTATGCCATTGTGTACCGATTTATCTGAGACATCTGTGCAGAAAGTCATTCAAAGCTAAGTATCCCAATCAAGGGCCCAATGCCCTTCTGGCCTTCAAATCTTACTTGGATTTCTGTTTTCATACATATATTTCACCTATATATTATTATAAATATCCCAGGTTCCCAATACCATTCTTCATCCAGCAGAGTGATTCCTAAGCCACATCAAACAGGTTCTTAACCCTAACCATACACTGTTCCCTCAATCTAACTTTACAGAAGAGCAGGGACAGAGTGGGTCTTACAATACAGGAATGTGGGGGATCTTCCACCTGCTGAGAACCTCAAAGGTCCATGCAGAAATGATCCCTGGAGAAGATGTAGGCAGCTATGAAGGACCTGAGAGAGCAGAAGTCATCTTCCATGGCAAACAACCTGGTCAGGATGAAGGGATGTGTCTGAATGAGCCTCTCTCTTCTTAATGTAGACAAGATGGACCAAAGCAGGCCTGTGTGGAGAGCTGTTCCTTGGTGCCTATGGTTGATATTCCATTCTAACTTGTGAAAGTGTCACAGGAAGGAGGGGCAGCCTCCATCTCATGGGAGCCTTGGAAGCAACTGTTAGGACACAGTGGTTGCCAAGGCAGTGACCTCATTCAGTTCCTGAAGGAAGTGACCTCACCTCACTTCCTTGGTGATGGAACTCTCTGAACTTGGGATCCAGGAAGCCAGGCACCCAGAGCCAGTCCCAGTCCCAGTCCCAGTGGGCTCACTTGTTTGGATTTACCAAGGACAGAGTCAGTCTTTCTTGGTACCCACTGAGGTGAGGATTGCCAAATGCCAGGAAAGCTCTGCAGAGGGGCCTTTCCTGAGAAAGCAGGTAGTGGCTCACCGCTGGCTCCTGACAACTTCACAGAGTTGGCCAAGGAGGCCAGATGTGAGACAGGACAGGCCCTTTCGGGGGAACATAGTATGGCCCACCAGTCAGACGACACTCCGGGTAGTCACAGACCAACTTGGAAGGAGGTGCCTTTGTGGGTGTGGGTGTGAGTTTGTGGTTTTGTCTCATGTTCTGAGAATAGGTAGGAAAGGCGGTTTGTTTGGTTTGGAGTGGACTGTTTCTAGTAAGGCTTTTGACAAGGCGAGTGTTTCTATGTTTGTGTATCCCACTGTGTCCCTGGTTGTAGACATTAGAAAAGAGAATGCATCAATGGATGTGTCCTGTCTAGTAGAAAGCTTCCCAGCATTCATCCTGCCCAATTTATGAATGGACTGCGGCTTGCCTTATGGATGGGCAACGCCTACTATCTTCCTAAGTTCCTGTTTTCTTCCTGAATTCTGGCCACTCTCCAGAATAGGCTCATGGTTTTGTGTCCAAGATATGTACCACCTCCAAGCTCGGTGACATGGCCATGTACTGGATAGTTGAAAGAAATGGTGAGCATCTCAGAAAACTCAGATATCAGTGTGATCAGTAAAGTCTCCCTAGAGAAACCCTGCTTTGGGCCTTTGGCTTACCTATCCTTTTGTGGCCCTGAATGTCAGGAAGGCCTTTGCCTCAGGGCACCCCTTTGTGAAGCCTGAAGAAAACAAACAGTTTTCAAATGGAAATGAATGGGCATCACCTGTGGCTCTTTGCTTAATTGCTTTGCAAAGGGATGTGTCTGAATCAGCCTCTTGGCCCTGTGTGAGGCTGTGGCTTACATTGTCAGCACCTGGTGGATCCAAAGAAAGATCCCATGCGTGCATCCAAGGCCAAATTGGCACAAAAGCAGTCATCCTGGATGAGGTCTCTCGCCTTCCTCTGTAAGGTTCCTGACCTCCATCAAGTGAGAATAGGGATCCTTTGTGTCAAATGAGTCCTTCAAAGCCATGCAGAGGCTAGCCCATAGGTGCTTGGGTTTTCTCATGACTCCAGTTCACACAAAGAATCTATACCCGGCAGTCAGTAGGCCTCCAATTGGAGAAGTAGAGCAGTATTAAAGGCAGGCCTATTTGATCACTCCAGGTCCAAAGGAAGGGTGTCCAGGCCACCCTGACATTAGGCAAATGAGAGGCAAGGGAGCTTATTGTGGACACTGTCTTGGGCTGTGCCCCTCATGGAAACCTCCAGCCAGAGGTTATGATGAGTGTCTGTATGGAAGAAGATGAGGGCCATGTGGCAGTGTTTTGGTTTGAATTGTGGTGTGGCAGTGGGAAGAGATGACTGGGTCCACCTGGGCTTGAACTCTGGTGTGATTCCCCTTGGAGACTGAGTTCTGGAACTGACCTCAGAGAAGTATTGCCGTGAATTGTGTCGGGATGTTAGGAGGCCACGCATGAGAGTCGCCCTTGGAAACTGAGATCTAGGCCCAGGCTGGCTTTCCACAGAGCACTGGGAATCTCAGCCCGGATATCACATGATTTTATTCTTAAAGACCTGGCAGCCATCGTGGAGAGTCCAAACACACGTGGACCTCACATTGTAGACCTCAATGGGCCTGGCTTCCTGTGACCTTTTGGCCACTCCTTGGGAAGCCTTGTTTGTGAGAGTTCTCCAGAGCTTTCGTTGAAATGAGCTTCCTCACCATTTAATGGTTCCTGAAGGAATGGAAACCCACAGTGCCTCCAACTTCATCCTTTAAAAATGGCTAGCTAGATAAATACCATGACATTTTTGAAATTCCCATGACCAGGTGGCACTGGAGAACCTTTGGATGTCCTGTTGCTGATCATGAGTGTACCAGACAGTGCCTTGATTGACTGGGTTTCATGAAAATGGTGTAGAACAGAGATGCCAGTGAGTTGGGGCCTGCTGAGTAGTGGGCCTAGAGCAGTGGTGTGCAGGTGTGTGATAGAACATCTGTGGTGGGGCCATGTGGATCTGCCATTGGCTTCCAAATGGCTTGTGACTGACATGGTGCAGCGAGCAGACCCTTCTATGTAAAGGCATCTTGTTATATGGAGAGGTTTCAGGGCAATGTTCAGAATCAGGTTGCTATGGTCAAGGGGGCAAGCTCTGTGGGATAGAAGCCTGGCTGGTGCATTCTCCTAGGACCTTGACCCACCACACGTGACAGAACTCCCTCCAGCACTGTGTCCCAGTGGAACTCCTTGTATTTCCTGAAGCAAATTCCAAACTCCCAGTGCAGCAGCAAGAAACACCACGAAAAGTGGAGGATGACCAAATGGCTTCACAGTCCACACAGGGAGACACTTAGACCCCAGTGGCCACAGTTTACCTGCAAAGAGAGAATTCAGCACTTCTGCCTCATGTTCATTGGAAAATCAGAAACCATGTCCTCCAGGTCACATAGATGCAGACCTGGTTTGATGGTCTCACTACAAAGGAAGCTAAAGCTCCTGACAACAACATATATTTCAAGTGCCCAACCTCAGAAGCAGTTTCTCACGAAGTCTTTAGGCCAGCAGAGCTCCACGTTTGTGGAGTGTTTACCCTGTCCCTTACTCATGGAAAGTAGTCTACCACCTCCAAGGTTGTGAACTCCTGAGCATTTTCCATTCCACATATGTATTCACAGCATTTCTAACTCTTCTCCTCAAATTGTGTCTTACTTATTGTGAAGGTAATGTCAAGGCAATGTTCTGGATGAGAGTGGGAAGATTTTTTTGTAGCACATATTGGCCTACACATTGGATTCATTTTCCTATTTTCCGTTCGAAATACTGAATCCCTGACACTAACCCATACCCTACTAGATTGTGACTACGAATACTAATATGATGGAGAAAAATAACTCAAACAGAATAGAAATACAGGCAGTTCAGAGGAGGCCTGGTGTATAGTTGGACTGGCCTTTGGCATTATAAAGGGTAGGTGTTATAAATCTAGTCCAATTTAGTAGAAATAGTTCTCCATGTGTTTTGAATGTTAACAAATATGTGAATTCCTGTCTCCCTTTCTCTGTAGCCTATTCAGCAACATGCATTTTTACATGCACATATAGAATCCTACCTCCTATCCCACGTCCATTCTTGTGAGGTGGCTGACTTGGCAGATACAAACTGTGAGAAGAGATCACTCCTCCTAAACGCTGTTGGAACTGAAAATTCAACCTCCAGGTGAGCTTCCCACATGAACAACATGATACATAAATACATGTTCAGTAAAATAAATATTTTTGGATCTGTGGATGATAAATATTTCATGATGAATTTCGATTGGCATATATATTTCTACTCTTTAATGTCTGTGTTTGTGTGTGTGTTTTTCTTTTGTGTGTATATATATATATATATATATATATATACATATATATATATATATACATACACACACACACACACACACATACACACACTCTCCAGATTTTTCAAAATATGAAATGTATGTGTCATATTATATACTCCCTAAATTCATTCATGTTCATATATGTGGATTTATAATCAACTTTTCACAAGATTATTCTCAGAAATAGTCATCCACCTGAAATACATATTTGTTTCCTAGTGCTGAAATCCTAATATTTCTACAGTAACTGACCCAGTTTAACATGAATGCAAGTAGATTCCTATGGGACATGATGTGTATTTTGACGTTCATTTTTATTCAACACTGGTACATTACTATTTCTTCAGTTGATGCACATCATAGGATATGTATTTCATCCTCAAGTTCACAAATTTCTAGGCATTCATTTCCCTTTCAATCACTTCCTGCTTCAGAACACATGTATTCCTCCACGTTTCTTGACTGGTCTTTTCATGAGACTTCTTTCCAAACACATTCTTTTCCATTTCCATAATCCCTTGTGAAGCAAAACTCACACCCCCTTCATGGTAAACCATAACCCCAATATCACCATTAGATGTATAACTGGTTAGAATGAATGGTTGTGTATCAATATTAGATTTCCTATATATTTTCAGATATCAATGCAATCCATTATTTAAATTGGAACCTGTTATACTATTTATTCACAGTATGGTCTATTCATGCATTATCTCTATATTCATAGACCCAGGGTACACCTATTTGTACCCCCAAAGGCTAATTTATATGTCTTCAACATATTACTCCCAGAAATGGTGGAAGAAACACTCATGTCACCTGATCTACATATACATTTTATCACAGTGATATTCTGGACACAAAATGCAAAGGTCACACTTATGATTGCACCAACGCCTCATTGGAAAGTGAGCATGGATTACTAAAAACATCCTTGTCCAGGTTGCCTAATGCTCTCAAATGTCAATGCTATTGGTGACTACACATTTGTTTCTTCCTAAGATGATATATTCAACCTCAACCCTGTTGAAAATGTCTAATCCACTCACTCACTTTATACTTTGCCTGATTTCCTAATGTCTCTATTGATATCTGCTTTCCTACATATGTTCCCCAGTTCATCATTGTGACTGACTCTTCACATGTGCTGACGTTTACATTCACTCTCTAACCGACACCCTATTGCTAAAGAACTTTTGGTCCAAATTGCATACTCACTCTTCTTCCAAAACTTACCAACTATCTTCCTAATCCTACCTACTATCCCTTTTTGACTGGATGTTCTCTTCTACATTCAATCATCCAAGGTACAAGGTCCTATGCCATTGTGTACCGATTTATCTGAGACATCTGTGCAGAAAGTCATTCAAAGCTAAGTATCCCAATCAAGGGCCCAATGCCCTTCTGGCCTTCAAATCTTACTTGGATTTCTGTTTTCATACATATATTTCACCTATATATTATTATAAATATCCCAGGTTCCCAATACCATTCTTCATCCAGCAGAGTGATTCCTAAGCCACATCAAACAGGTTCTTAACCCTAACCATACACTGTTCCCTCAATCTAACTTTACAGAAGAGCAGGGACAGAGTGGGTCTTACAATACAGGAATGTGGGGGATCTTCCACCTGCTGAGAACCTCAAAGGTCCATGCAGAAATGATCCCTGGAGAAGATGTAGGCAGCTATGAAGGACCTGAGAGAGCAGAAGTCATCTTCCATGGCAAACAACCTGGTCAGGATGAAGGGATGTGTCTGAATGAGCCTCTCTCTTCTTAATGTAGACAAGATGGACCAAAGCAGGCCTGTGTGGAGAGCTGTTCCTTGGTGCCTATGGTTGATATTCCATTCTAACTTGTGAAAGTGTCACAGGAAGGAGGGGCAGCCTCCATCTCATGGGAGCCTTGGAAGCAACTGTTAGGACACAGTGGTTGCCAAGGCAGTGACCTCATTCAGTTCCTGAAGGAAGTGACCTCACCTCACTTCCTTGGTGATGGAACTCTCTGAACTTGGGATCCAGGAAGCCAGGCACCCAGAGCCAGTCCCAGTCCCAGTCCCAGTGGGCTCACTTGTTTGGATTTACCAAGGACAGAGTCAGTCTTTCTTGGTACCCACTGAGGTGAGGATTGCCAAATGCCAGGAAAGCTCTGCAGAGGGGCCTTTCCTGAGAAAGCAGGTAGTGGCTCACCGCTGGCTCCTGACAACTTCACAGAGTTGGCCAAGGAGGCCAGATGTGAGACAGGACAGGCCCTTTCGGGGGAACATAGTATGGCCCACCAGTCAGACGACACTCCGGGTAGTCACAGACCAACTTGGAAGGAGGTGCCTTTGTGGGTGTGGGTGTGAGTTTGTGGTTTTGTCTCATGTTCTGAGAATAGGTAGGAAAGGCGGTTTGTTTGGGTTGGAGTGGACTGTTTCTAGTAAGGCTTTTGACAAGGCGAGTGTTTCTATGTTTGTGTATCCCACTGTGTCCCTGGTTGTAGACATTAGAAAAGAGAATGCATCAATGGATGTGTCCTGTCTAGTAGAAAGCTTCCCAGCATTCATCCTGCCCAATTTATGAATGGACTGCGGCTTGCCTTATGGATGGGCAACGCCTACTATCTTCCTAAGTTCCTGTTTTCTTCCTGAATTCTGGCCACTCTCCAGAATAGGCTCATGGTTTTGTGTCCAAGATATGTACCACCTCCAAGCTCGGTGACATGGCCATGTACTGGATAGTTGAAAGAAATGGTGAGCATCTCAGAAAACTCAGATATCAGTGTGATCAGTAAAGTCTCCCTAGAGAAACCCTGCTTTGGGCCTTTGGCTTACCTATCCTTTTGTGGCCCTGAATGTCAGGAAGGCCTTTGCCTCAGGGCACCCCTTTGTGAAGCCTGAAGAAAACAAACAGTTTTCAAATGGAAATGAATGGGCATCACCTGTGGCTCTTTGCTTAATTGCTTTGCAAAGGGATGTGTCTGAATCAGCCTCTTGGCCCTGTGTGAGGCTGTGGCTTACATTGTCAGCACCTGGTGGATCCAAAGAAAGATCCCATGCGTGCATCCAAGGCCAAATTGGCACAAAAGCAGTCATCCTGGATGAGGTCTCTCGCCTTCCTCTGTAAGGTTCCTGACCTCCATCAAGTGAGAATAGGGATCCTTTGTGTCAAATGAGTCCTTCAAAGCCATGCAGAGGCTAGCCCATAGGTGCTTGGGTTTTCTCATGACTCCAGTTCACACAAAGAATCTATACCCGGCAGTCAGTAGGCCTCCAATTGGAGAAGTAGAGCAGTATTAAAGGCAGGCCTATTTGATCACTCCAGGTCCAAAGGAAGGGTGTCCAGGCCACCCTGACATTAGGCAAATGAGAGGCAAGGGAGCTTATTGTGGACACTGTCTTGGGCTGTGCCCCTCATGGAAACCTCCAGCCAGAGGTTATGATGAGTGTCTGTATGGAAGAAGATGAGGGCCATGTGGCAGTGTTTTGGTTTGAATTGTGGTGTGGCAGTGGGAAGAGATGACTGGGTCCACCTGGGCTTGAACTCTGGTGTGATTCCCCTTGGAGACTGAGTTCTGGAACTGACCTCAGAGAAGTATTGCCGTGAATTGTGTCGGGATGTTAGGAGGCCACGCATGAGAGTCGCCCTTGGAAACTGAGATCTAGGCCCAGGCTGGCTTTCCACAGAGCACTGGGAATCTCAGCCCGGATATCACATGATTTTATTCTTAAAGACCTGGCAGCCATCGTGGAGAGTCCAAACACACGTGGACCTCACATTGTAGACCTCAATGGGCCTGGCTTCCTGTGACCTTTTGGCCACTCCTTGGGAAGCCTTGTTTGTGAGAGTTCTCCAGAGCTTTCGTTGAAATGAGCTTCCTCACCATTTAATGGTTCCTGAAGGAATGGAAACCCACAGTGCCTCCAACTTCATCCTTTAAAAATGGCTAGCTAGATAAATACCATGACATTTTTGAAATTCCCATGACCAGGTGGCACTGGAGAACCTTTGGATGTCCTGTTGCTGATCATGAGTGTACCAGACAGTGCCTTGATTGACTGGGTTTCATGAAAATGGTGTAGAACAGAGATGCCAGTGAGTTGGGGCCTGCTGAGTAGTGGGCCTAGAGCAGTGGTGTGCAGGTGTGTGATAGAACATCTGTGGTGGGGCCATGTGGATCTGCCATTGGCTTCCAAATGGCTTGTGACTGACATGGTGCAGCGAGCAGACCCTTCTATGTAAAGGCATCTTGTTATATGGAGAGGTTTCAGGGCAATGTTCAGAATCAGGTTGCTATGGTCAAGGGGGCAAGCTCTGTGGGATAGAAGCCTGGCTGGTGCATTCTCCTAGGACCTTGACCCACCACACGTGACAGAACTCCCTCCAGCACTGTGTCCCAGTTGAACTCCTTGTATTTCCTGAAGCAAATTCCAAACTCCCAGTGCAGCAGCAAGAAACACCACGAAAAGTGGAGGATGACCAAATGGCTTCACAGTCCACACAGGGAGACACTTAGACCCCAGTGGCCACAGTTTACCTGCAAAGAGAGAATTCAGCACTTCTGCCTCATGTTCATTGGAAAATCAGAAACCATGTCCTCCAGGTCACATAGATGCAGACCTGGTTTGATGGTCTCACTACAAAGGAAGCTAAAGCTCCTGACAACAACATATATTTCAAGTGCCCAACCTCAGAAGCAGTTTCTCACGAAGTCTTTAGGCCAGCAGAGCTCCACGTTTGTGGAGTGTTTACCCTGTCCCTTACTCATGGAAAGTAGTCTACCACCTCCAAGGTTGTGAACTCCTGAGCATTTTCCATTCCACATATGTATTCACAGCATTTCTAACTCTTCTCCTCAAATTGTGTCTTACTTATTGTGAAGGTAATGTCAAGGCAATGTTCTGGATGAGAGTGGGAAGATTTTTTTGTAGCACATATTGGCCTACACATTGGATTCATTTTCCTATTTTCCGTTCGAAATACTGAATCCCTGACACTAACCCATACCCTACTAGATTGTGACTACGAATACTAATATGATGGAGAAAAATAACTCAAACAGAATAGAAATACAGGCAGTTCAGAGGAGGCCTGGTGTATAGTTGGACTGGCCTTTGGCATTATAAAGGGTAGGTGTTATAAATCTAGTCCAATTTAGTAGAAATAGTTCTCCATGTGTTTTGAATGTTAACAAATATGTGAATTCCTGTCTCCCTTTCTCTGTAGCCTATTCAGCAACATGCATTTTTACATGCACATATAGAATCCTACCTCCTATCCCACGTCCATTCTTGTGAGGTGGCTGACTTGGCAGATACAAACTGTGAGAAGAGATCACTCCTCCTAAACGCTGTTGGAACTGAAAATTCAACCTCCAGGTGAGCTTCCCACATGAACAACATGATACATAAATACATGTTCAGTAAAATAAATATTTTTGGATCTGTGGATGATAAATATTTCATGATGAATTTCGATTGGCATATATATTTCTACTCTTTAATGTCTGTGTTTGTGTGTGTGTTTTTCTTTTGTGTGTATATATATATATATATATATATATATATATACATATACACACACACACACACACATACACACACACACACACACACATACACACACTCTCCAGATTTTTCAAAATATGAAATGTATGTGTCATATTATATACTCCCTAAATTCATTCATGTTCATATATGTGGATTTATAATCAACTTTTCACAAGATTATTCTCAGAAATAGTCATCCACCTGAAATACATATTTGTTTCCTAGTGCTGAAATCCTAATATTTCTACAGTAACTGACCCAGTTTAACATGAATGCAAGTAGATTCCTATGGGACATGATGTGTATTTTGACGTTCATTTTTATTCAACACTGGTACATTACTATTTCTTCAGTTGATGCACATCATAGGATATGTATTTCATCCTCAAGTTCACAAATTTCTAGGCATTCATTTCCCTTTCAATCACTTCCTGCTTCAGAACACATGTATTCCTCCACGTTTCTTGACTGGTCTTTTCATGAGACTTCTTTCCAAACACATTCTTTTCCATTTCCATAATCCCTTGTGAAGCAAAACTCACACCCCCTTCATGGTAAACCATAACCCCAATATCACCATTAGATGTATAACTGGTTAGAATGAATGGTTGTGTATCAATATTAGATTTCCTATATATTTTCAGATATCAATGCAATCCATTATTTAAATTGGAACCTGTTATACTATTTATTCACAGTATGGTCTATTCATGCATTATCTCTATATTCATAGACCCAGGGTACACCTATTTGTACCCCCAAAGGCTAATTTATATGTCTTCAACATATTACTCCCAGAAATGGTGGAAGAAACACTCATGTCACCTGATCTACATATACATTTTATCACAGTGATATTCTGGACACAAAATGCAAAGGTCACACTTATGATTGCACCAACGCCTCATTGGAAAGTGAGCATGGATTACTAAAAACATCCTTGTCCAGGTTGCCTAATGCTCTCAAATGTCAATGCTATTGGTGACTACACATTTGTTTCTTCCTAAGATGATATATTCAACCTCAACCCTGTTGAAAATGTCTAATCCACTCACTCACTTTATACTTTGCCTGATTTCCTAATGTCTCTATTGATATCTGCTTTCCTACATATGTTCCCCAGTTCATCATTGTGACTGACTCTTCACATGTGCTGACGTTTACATTCACTCTCTAACCGACACCCTATTGCTAAAGAACTTTTGGTCCAAATTGCATACTCACTCTTCTTCCAAAACTTACCAACTATCTTCCTAATCCTACCTACTATCCCTTTTTGACTGGATGTTCTCTTCTACATTCAATCATCCAAGGTACAAGGTCCTATGCCATTGTGTACCGATTTATCTGAGACATCTGTGCAGAAAGTCATTCAAAGCTAAGTATCCCAATCAAGGGCCCAATGCCCTTCTGGCCTTCAAATCTTACTTGGATTTCTGTTTTCATACATATATTTCACCTATATATTATTATAAATATCCCAGGTTCCCAATACCATTCTTCATCCAGCAGAGTGATTCCTAAGCCACATCAAACAGGTTCTTAACCCTAACCATACACTGTTCCCTCAATCTAACTTTACAGAAGAGCAGGGACAGAGTGGGTCTTACAATACAGGAATGTGGGGGATCTTCCACCTGCTGAGAACCTCAAAGGTCCATGCAGAAATGATCCCTGGAGAAGATGTAGGCAGCTATGAAGGACCTGAGAGAGCAGAAGTCATCTTCCATGGCAAACAACCTGGTCAGGATGAAGGGATGTGTCTGAATGAGCCTCTCTCTTCTTAATGTAGACAAGATGGACCAAAGCAGGCCTGTGTGGAGAGCTGTTCCTTGGTGCCTATGGTTGATATTCCATTCTAACTTGTGAAAGTGTCACAGGAAGGAGGGGCAGCCTCCATCTCATGGGAGCCTTGGAAGCAACTGTTAGGACACAGTGGTTGCCAAGGCAGTGACCTCATTCAGTTCCTGAAGGAAGTGACCTCACCTCACTTCCTTGGTGATGGAACTCTCTGAACTTGGGATCCAGGAAGCCAGGCACCCAGAGCCAGTCCCAGTCCCAGTCCCAGTGGGCTCACTTGTTTGGATTTACCAAGGACAGAGTCAGTCTTTCTTGGTACCCACTGAGGTGAGGATTGCCAAATGCCAGGAAAGCTCTGCAGAGGGGCCTTTCCTGAGAAAGCAGGTAGTGGCTCACCGCTGGCTCCTGACAACTTCACAGAGTTGGCCAAGGAGGCCAGATGTGAGACAGGACAGGCCCTTTCGGGGGAACATAGTATGGCCCACCAGTCAGACGACACTCCGGGTAGTCACAGACCAACTTGGAAGGAGGTGCCTTTGTGGGTGTGGGTGTGAGTTTGTGGTTTTGTCTCATGTTCTGAGAATAGGTAGGAAAGGCGGTTTGTTTGGGTTGGAGTGGACTGTTTCTAGTAAGGCTTTTGACAAGGCGAGTGTTTCTATGTTTGTGTATCCCACTGTGTCCCTGGTTGTAGACATTAGAAAAGAGAATGCATCAATGGATGTGTCCTGTCTAGTAGAAAGCTTCCCAGCATTCATCCTGCCCAATTTATGAATGGACTGCGGCTTGCCTTATGGATGGGCAACGCCTACTATCTTCCTAAGTTCCTGTTTTCTTCCTGAATTCTGGCCACTCTCCAGAATAGGCTCATGGTTTTGTGTCCAAGATATGTACCACCTCCAAGCTCGGTGACATGGCCATGTACTGGATAGTTGAAAGAAATGGTGAGCATCTCAGAAAACTCAGATATCAGTGTGATCAGTAAAGTCTCCCTAGAGAAACCCTGCTTTGGGCCTTTGGCTTACCTATCCTTTTGTGGCCCTGAATGTCAGGAAGGCCTTTGCCTCAGGGCACCCCTTTGTGAAGCCTGAAGAAAACAGTTTTCAAATGGAAATGAATGGGCATCACCTGTGGCTCTTTGCTTAATTGCTTTGCAAAGGGATGTGTCTGAATCAGCCTCTCGGCCCTGTGTGAGGCTGTGGCTTACATTGTCAGCACCTGATGGATCCAAAGAAAGATCCCATGCGTGCATCCAAGGCCAAATTGGCACAAAAGCAGTCATCCTGGATGAGGTCTCTCGCCTTCCTCTGTAAGGTTCCTGACCTCCATCAAGTGAGAATAGGGATCCTTTGTGTCAAATGAGTCCTTCAAAGCCATGCAGAGGCTAGCCCATAGGTGCTTGGGTTTTCTCATGACTCCAGTTCACACAAAGAATCTATACCCGGCAGTCAGTAGGCCTCCAATTGGAGAAGTAGAGCAGTATTAAAGGCAGGCCTATTTGATCACTCCAGGTCCAAAGGAAGGGTGTCCAGGCCACCCTGACATTAGGCAAATGAGAGGCAAGGGAGCTTATTGTGGACACTGTCTTGGGCTGTGCCCCTCATGGAAACCTCCAGCCAGAGGTTATGATGAGTGTCTGTATGGAAGAAGATGAGGGCCATGTGGCAGTGTTTTGGTTTGAATTGTGGTGTGGCAGTGGGAAGAGATGACTGGGTCCACCTGGGCTTGAACTCTGGTGTGATTCCCCTTGGAGACTGAGTTCTGGAACTGACCTCAGAGAAGTATTGCCGTGAATTGTGTCGGGATGTTAGGAGGCCACGCATGAGAGTCGCCCTTGGAAACTGAGATCTAGGCCCAGGCTGGCTTTCCACAGAGCACTGGGAATCTCAGCCCGGATATCACATGATTTTATTCTTAAAGACCTGGCAGCCATCGTGGAGAGTCCAAACACACGTGGACCTCACATTGTAGACCTCAATGGGCCTGGCTTCCTGTGACCTTTTGGCCACTCCTTGGGAAGCCTTGTTTGTGAGAGTTCTCCAGAGCTTTCGTTGAAATGAGCTTCCTCACCATTTAATGGTTCCTGAAGGAATGGAAACCCACAGTGCCTCCAACTTCATCCTTTAAAAATGGCTAGCTAGATAAATACCATGACATTTTTGAAATTCCCATGACCAGGTGGCACTGGAGAACCTTTGGATGTCCTGTTGCTGATCATGAGTGTACCAGACAGTGCCTTGATTGACTGGGTTTCATGAAAATGGTGTAGAACAGAGATGCCAGTGAGTTGGGGCCTGCTGAGTAGTGGGCCTAGAGCAGTGGTGTGCAGGTGTGTGATAGAACATCTGTGGTGGGGCCATGTGGATCTGCCATTGGCTTCCAAATGGCTTGTGACTGACATGGTGCAGCGAGCAGACCCTTCTATGTAAAGGCATCTTGTTATATGGAGAGGTTTCAGGGCAATGTTCAGAATCAGGTTGCTATGGTCAAGGGGGCAAGCTCTGTGGGATAGAAGCCTGGCTGGTGCATTCTCCTAGGACCTTGACCCACCACACGTGACAGAACTCCCTCCAGCACTGTGTCCCAGTGGAACTCCTTGTATTTCCTGAAGCAAATTCCAAACTCCCAGTGCAGCAGCAAGAAACACCACGAAAAGTGGAGGATGACCAAATGGCTTCACAGTCCACACAGGGAGACACTTAGACCCCAGTGGCCACAGTTTACCTGCAAAGAGAGAATTCAGCACTTCTGCCTCATGTTCATTGGAAAATCAGAAACCATGTCCTCCAGGTCACATAGATGCAGACCTGGTTTGATGGTCTCACTACAAAGGAAGCTAAAGCTCCTGACAACAACATATATTTCAAGTGCCCAACCTCAGAAGCAGTTTCTCACGAAGTCTTTAGGCCAGCAGAGCTCCACGTTTGTGGAGTGTTTACCCTGTCCCTTACTCATGGAAAGTAGTCTACCACCTCCAAGGTTGTGAACTCCTGAGCATTTTCCATTCCACATATGTATTCACAGCATTTCTAACTCTTCTCCTCAAATTGTGTCTTACTTATTGTGAAGGTAATGTCAAGGCAATGTTCTGGATGAGAGTGGGAAGATTTTTTTGTAGCACATATTGGCCTACACATTGGATTCATTTTCCTATTTTCCGTTCGAAATACTGAATCCCTGACACTAACCCATACCCTACTAGATTGTGACTACGAATACTAATATGATGGAGAAAAATAACTCAAACAGAATAGAAATACAGGCAGTTCAGAGGAGGCCTGGTGTATAGTTGGACTGGCCTTTGGCATTATAAAGGGTAGGTGTTATAAATCTAGTCCAATTTAGTAGAAATAGTTCTCCATGTGTTTTGAATGTTAACAAATATGTGAATTCCTGTCTCCCTTTCTCTGTAGCCTATTCAGCAACATGCATTTTTACATGCACATATAGAATCCTACCTCCTATCCCACGTCCATTCTTGTGAGGTGGCTGACTTGGCAGATACAAACTGTGAGAAGAGATCACTCCTCCTAAACGCTGTTGGAACTGAAAATTCAACCTCCAGGTGAGCTTCCCACATGAACAACATGATACATAAATACATGTTCAGTAAAATAAATATTTTTGGATCTGTGGATGATAAATATTTCATGATGAATTTCGATTGGCATATATATTTCTACTCTTTAATGTCTGTGTTTGTGTGTGTGTTTTTTTTTTTTGTGTATATACATATATATATATATATATATATATATATATATACATATACACACACACACACACACATACACACACACACACACACACATACACACACTCTCCAGATTTTTCAAAATATGAAATGTATGTGTCATATTATATACTCCCTAAATTCATTCATGTTCATATATGTGGATTTATAATCAACTTTTCACAAGATTATTCTCAGAAATAGTCATCCACCTGAAATACATATTTGTTTCCTAGTGCTGAAATCCTAATATTTCTACAGTAACTGACCCAGTTTAACATGAATGCAAGTAGATTCCTATGGGACATGATGTGTATTTTGACGTTCATTTTTATTCAACACTGGTACATTACTATTTCTTCAGTTGATGCACATCATAGGATATGTATTTCATCCTCAAGTTCACAAATTTCTAGGCATTCATTTCCCTTTCAATCACTTCCTGCTTCAGAACACATGTATTCCTCCACGTTTCTTGACTGGTCTTTTCATGAGACTTCTTTCCAAACACATTCTTTTCCATTTCCATAATCCCTTGTGAAGCAAAACTCACACCCCCTTCATGGTAAACCATAACCCCAATATCACCATTAGATGTATAACTGGTTAGAATGAATGGTTGTGTATCAATATTAGATTTCCTATATATTTTCAGATATCAATGCAATCCATTATTTAAATTGGAACCTGTTATACTATTTATTCACAGTAGGGTCTATTCATGCATTATCTCTATATTCATAGACCCAGGGTACACCTATTTGTACCCCCAAAGGCTAATTTATATGTCTTCAACATATTACTCCCAGAAATGGTGGAAGAAACACTCATGTCACCTGATCCACATATACATTTTATCACAGTGATATTCTGGACACAAAATGCAAAGGTCACACTTATGATTGCACCAACGCCTCATTGGAAAGTGAGCATGGATTACTAAAAACATCCTTGTCCAGGTTGCCTAATGCTCTCAAATGTCAATGCTATTGGTGACTACACATTTGTTTCTTCCTAAGATGATATATTCAACCTCAACCCTGTTGAAAATGTCTAATCCACTCACTCACTTTGTACTTTGCCTGATTTCCTAATGTCTCTATTGATATCTGCTTTCCTACATATGTTCCCCAGTTCATCATTGTGACTGACTCTTCACATGTGCTGACGTTTACATTCACTCTCTAACCGACACCCTATTGCTAAAGAACTTTTGGTCCAAATTGCATACTCACTCTTCTTCCAAAACTTACCAACTATCTTCCTAATCCTACCTACTATCCCTTTTTGACTGGATGTTCTCTTCTACATTCAATCATCCAAGGTACAAGGTCCTATGCCTTTGTGTACCGATTTATCTGAGACATCTGTGCAGAAAGTCATTCAAAGCTAAGTATCCCAATCAAGGGCCCAATGCCCTTCTGGCCTTCAAATCTTACTTGGATTTCTGTTTTCATACATATATTTCACCTATATATTATTATAAATATCCCAGGTTCCCAATACCATTCTTCCTCCAGCAGAGTGATTCCTAAGCCACATCAAACAGGTTCTTAACCCTAACCATACACTGTTCCCTCAATCTAACTTTACAGAAGAGCAGGGACAGAGTGGGTCTTACAATACAGGAATGTGGGGGATCTTCCACCTGCTGAGAACCTCAAAGGTCCATGCAGAAATGATCCCTGGAGAAGATGTAGGCAGCTATGAAGGACCTGAGAGAGCAGAAGTCATCTTCCATGGCAAACAACCTGGTCAGGATGAAGGGATGTGTCTGAATGAGCCTCTCTCTTCTTAATGTAGACAAGATGGACCAAAGCAGGCCTGTGTGGAGAGCTGTTCCTTGGTGCCTATGGTTGATATTCCATTCTAACTTGTGAAAGTGTCACAGGAAGGAGGGGCAGCCTCCATCTCATGGGAGCCTTGGAAGCAACTGTTAGGACACAGTGGTTGCCAAGGCAGTGACCTCATTCAGTTCCTGAAGGAAGTGACCTCACCTCACTTCCTTGGTGATGGAACTCTCTGAACTTGGGATCCAGGAAGCCAGGCACCCAGAGCCAGTCCCAGTCCCAGTCCCAGTGGGCTCACTTGTTTGGATTTACCAAGGACAGAGTCAGTCTTTCTTGGTACCCACTGAGGTGAGGATTGCCAAATGCCAGGAAAGCTCTGCAGAGGGGCCTTTCCTGAGAAAGCAGGTAGTGGCTCACCGCTGGCTCCTGACAACTTCACAGAGTTGGCCAAGGAGGCCAGATGTGAGACAGGACAGGCCCTTTCGGGGGAACATAGTATGGCCCACCAGTCAGACGACACTCCGGGTAGTCACAGACCAACTTGGAAGGAGGTGCCTTTGTGGGTGTGGGTGTGAGTTTGTGGTTTTGTCTCATGTTCTGAGAATAGGTAGGAAAGGCGGTTTGTTTGGGTTGGAGTGGACTGTTTCTAGTAAGGCTTTTGACAAGGCGAGTGTTTCTATGTTTGTGTATCCCACTGTGTCCCTGGTTGTAGACATTAGAAAAGAGAATGCATCAATGGATGTGTCCTGTCTAGTAGAAAGCTTCCCAGCATTCATCCTGCCCAATTTATGAATGGACTGCGGCTTGCCTTATGGATGGGCAACGCCTACTATCTTCCTAAGTTCCTGTTTTCTTCCTGAATTCTGGCCACTCTCCAGAATAGGCTCATGGTTTTGTGTCCAAGATATGTACCACCTCCAAGCTCGGTGACATGGCCATGTACTGGATAGTTGAAAGAAATGGTGAGCATCTCAGAAAACTCAGATATCAGTGTGATCAGTAAAGTCTCCCTAGAGAAACCCTGCTTTGGGCCTTTGGCTTACCTATCCTTTTGTGGCCCTGAATGTCAGGAAGGCCTTTGCCTCAGGGCACCCCTTTGTGAAGCCTGAAGAAAACAAACAGTTTTCAAATGGAAATGAATGGGCATCACCTGTGGCTCTTTGCTTAATTGCTTTGCAAAGGGATGTGTCTGAATCAGCCTCTTGGCCCTGTGTGAGGCTGTGGCTTACATTGTCAGCACCTGGTGGATCCAAAGAAAGATCCCATGCGTGCATCCAAGGCCAAATTGGCACAAAAGCAGTCATCCTGGATGAGGTCTCTCGCCTTCCTCTGTAAGGTTCCTGACCTCCATCAAGTGAGAATAGGGATCCTTTGTGTCAAATGAGTCCTTCAAAGCCATGCAGAGGCTAGCCCATAGGTGCTTGGGTTTTCTCATGACTCCAGTTCACACAAAGAATCTATACCCGGCAGTCAGTAGGCCTCCAATTGGAGAAGTAGAGCAGTATTAAAGGCAGGCCTATTTGATCACTCCAGGTCCAAAGGAAGGGTGTCCAGGCCACCCTGACATTAGGCAAATGAGAGGCAAGGGAGCTTATTGTGGACACTGTCTTGGGCTGTGCCCCTCATGGAAACCTCCAGCCAGAGGTTATGATGAGTGTCTGTATGGAAGAAGATGAGGGCCATGTGGCAGTGTTTTGGTTTGAATTGTGGTGTGGCAGTGGGAAGAGATGACTGGGTCCACCTGGGCTTGAACTCTGGTGTGATTCCCCTTGGAGACTGAGTTCTGGAACTGACCTCAGAGAAGTATTGCCGTGAATTGTGTCGGGATGTTAGGAGGCCACGCATGAGAGTCGCCCTTGGAAACTGAGATCTAGGCCCAGGCTGGCTTTCCACAGAGCACTGGGAATCTCAGCCCGGATATCACATGATTTTATTCTTAAAGACCTGGCAGCCATCGTGGAGAGTCCAAACACACGTGGACCTCACATTGTAGACCTCAATGGGCCTGGCTTCCTGTGACCTTTTGGCCACTCCTTGGGAAGCCTTGTTTGTGAGAGTTCTCCAGAGCTTTCGTTGAAATGAGCTTCCTCACCATTTAATGGTTCCTGAAGGAATGGAAACCCACAGTGCCTCCAACTTCATCCTTTAAAAATGGCTAGCTAGATAAATACCATGACATTTTTGAAATTCCCATGACCAGGTGGCACTGGAGAACCTTTGGATGTCCTGTTGCTGATCATGAGTGTACCAGACAGTGCCTTGATTGACTGGGTTTCATGAAAATGGTGTAGAACAGAGATGCCAGTGAGTTGGGGCCTGCTGAGTAGTGGGCCTAGAGCAGTGGTGTGCAGGTGTGTGATAGAACATCTGTGGTGGGGCCATGTGGATCTGCCATTGGCTTCCAAATGGCTTGTGACTGACATGGTGCAGCGAGCAGACCCTTCTATGTAAAGGCATCTTGTTATATGGAGAGGTTTCAGGGCAATGTTCAGAATCAGGTTGCTATGGTCAAGGGGGCAAGCTCTGTGGGATAGAAGCCTGGCTGGTGCATTCTCCTAGGACCTTGACCCACCACACGTGACAGAACTCCCTCCAGCACTGTGTCCCAGTGGAACTCCTTGTATTTCCTGAAGCAAATTCCAAACTCCCAGTGCAGCAGCAAGAAACACCACGAAAAGTGGAGGATGACCAAATGGCTTCACAGTCCACACAGGGAGACACTTAGACCCCAGTGGCCACAGTTTACCTGCAAAGAGAGAATTCAGCACTTCTGCCTCATGTTCATTGGAAAATCAGAAACCATGTCCTCCAGGTCACATAGATGCAGACCTGGTTTGATGGTCTCACTACAAAGGAAGCTAAAGCTCCTGACAACAACATATATTTCAAGTGCCCAACCTCAGAAGCAGTTTCTCACGAAGTCTTTAGGCCAGCAGAGCTCCACGTTTGTGGAGTGTTTACCCTGTCCCTTACTCATGGAAAGTAGTCTACCACCTCCAAGGTTGTGAACTCCTGAGCATTTTCCATTCCACATATGTATTCACAGCATTTCTAACTCTTCTCCTCAAATTGTGTCTTACTTATTGTGAAGGTAATGTCAAGGCAATGTTCTGGATGAGAGTGGGAAGATTTTTTTGTAGCACATATTGGCCTACACATTGGATTCATTTTCCTATTTTCCGTTCGAAATACTGAATCCCTGACACTAACCCATACCCTACTAGATTGTGACTACGAATACTAATATGATGGAGAAAAATAACTCAAACAGAATAGAAATACAGGCAGTTCAGAGGAGGCCTGGTGTATAGTTGGACTGGCCTTTGGCATTATAAAGGGTAGGTGTTATAAATCTAGTCCAATTTAGTAGAAATAGTTCTCCATGTGTTTTGAATGTTAACAAATATGTGAATTCCTGTCTCCCTTTCTCTGTAGCCTATTCAGCAACATGCATTTTTACATGCACATATAGAATCCTACCTCCTATCCCACGTCCATTCTTGTGAGGTGGCTGACTTGGCAGATACAAACTGTGAGAAGAGATCACTCCTCCTAAACGCTGTTGGAACTGAAAATTCAACCTCCAGGTGAGCTTCCCACATGAACAACATGATACATAAATACATGTTCAGTAAAATAAATATTTTTGGATCTGTGGATGATAAATATTTCATGATGAATTTCGATTGGCATATATATTTCTACTCTTTAATGTCTGTGTTTGTGTGTGTGTTTTTCTTTTGTGTGTATACATACATATACACACACACACACACACATACACACACTCTCCAGATTTTTCAAAATATGAAATGTATGTGTCATATTATATACTCCCTAAATTCATTCATGTTCATATATGTGGATTTATAATCAACTTTTCACAAGATTATTCTCAGAAATAGTCATCCACCTGAAATACATATTTGTTTTCTAGTGCTGAAATCCTAATATTTCTACAGTAACTGACCCAGTTTAACATGAATGCAAGTAGATTCCTATGGGACATGATGTGTATTTTGACGTTCATTTTTATTCAACACTGGTACATTACTATTTCTTCAGTTGATGCACATCATAGGATATGTATTTCATCCTCAAGTTCACAAATTTCTAGGCATTCATTTCCCTTTCAATCACTTCCTGCTTCAGAACACATGTATTCCTCCACGTTTCTTGACTGGTCTTTTCATGAGACTTCTTTCCAAACACATTCTTTTCCATTTCCATAATCCCTTGTGAAGCAAAACTCACACCCCCTTCATGGTAAACCATAACCCCAATATCACCATTAGATGTATAACTGGTTAGAATGAATGGTTGTGTATCAATATTAGATTTCCTATATATTTTCAGATATCAATGCAATCCATTATTTAAATTGGAACCTGTTATACTATTTATTCACAGTATGGTCTATTCATGCATTATCTCTATATTCATAGACCCAGGGTACACCTATTTGTACCCCCAAAGGCTAATTTATATGTCTTCAACATATTACTCCCAGAAATGGTGGAAGAAACACTCATGTCACCTGATCTACATATACATTTTATCACAGTGATATTCTGGACACAAAATGCAAAGGTCACACTTATGATTGCACCAACGCCTCATTGGAAAGTGAGCATGGATTACTAAAAACATCCTTGTCCAGGTTGCCTAATGCTCTCAAATGTCAATGCTATTGGTGACTACACATTTGTTTCTTCCTAAGATGATATATTCAACCTCAACCCTGTTGAAAATGTCTAATCCACTCACTCACTTTATACTTTGCCTGATTTCCTAATGTCTCTATTGATATCTGCTTTCCTACATATGTTCCCCAGTTCATCATTGTGACTGACTCTTCACATGTGCTGACGTTTACATTCACTCTCTAACCGACACCCTATTGCTAAAGAACTTTTGGTCCAAATTGCATACTCACTCTTCTTCCAAAACTTACCAACTATCTTCCTAATCCTACCTACTATCCCTTTTTGACTGGATGTTCTCTTCTACATTCAATCATCCAAGGTACAAGGTCCTATGCCATTGTGTACCGATTTATCTGAGACATCTGTGCAGAAAGTCATTCAAAGCTAAGTATCCCAATCAAGGGCCCAATGCCCTTCTGGCCTTCAAATCTTACTTGGATTTCTGTTTTCATACATATATTTCACCTATATATTATTATAAATATCCCAGGTTCCCAATACCATTCTTCATCCAGCAGAGTGATTCCTAAGCCACATCAAACAGGTTCTTAACCCTAACCATACACTGTTCCCTCAATCTAACTTTACAGAAGAGCAGGGACAGAGTGGGTCTTACAATACAGGAATGTGGGGGATCTTCCACCTGCTGAGAACCTCAAAGGTCCATGCAGAAATGATCCCTGGAGAAGATGTAGGCAGCTATGAAGGACCTGAGAGAGCAGAAGTCATCTTCCATGGCAAACAACCTGGTCAGGATGAAGGGATGTGTCTGAATGAGCCTCTCTCTTCTTAATGTAGACAAGATGGACCAAAGCAGGCCTGTGTGGAGAGCTGTTCCTTGGTGCCTATGGTTGATATTCCATTCTAACTTGTGAAAGTGTCACAGGAAGGAGGGGCAGCCTCCATCTCATGGGAGCCTTGGAAGCAACTGTTAGGACACAGTGGTTGCCAAGGCAGTGACCTCATTCAGTTCCTGAAGGAAGTGACCTCACCTCACTTCCTTGGTGATGGAACTCTCTGAACTTGGGATCCAGGAAGCCAGGCACCCAGAGCCAGTCCCAGTCCCAGTCCCAGTGGGCTCACTTGTTTGGATTTACCAAGGACAGAGTCAGTCTTTCTTGGTACCCACTGAGGTGAGGATTGCCAAATGCCAGGAAAGCTCTGCAGAGGGGCCTTTCCTGAGAAAGCAGGTAGTGGCTCACCGCTGGCTCCTGACAACTTCACAGAGTTGGCCAAGGAGGCCAGATGTGAGACAGGACAGGCCCTTTCGGGGGAACATAGTATGGCCCACCAGTCAGACGACACTCCGGGTAGTCACAGACCAACTTGGAAGGAGGTGCCTTTGTGGGTGTGGGTGTGAGTTTGTGGTTTTGTCTCATGTTCTGAGAATAGGTAGGAAAGGCGGTTTGTTTGGTTTGGAGTGGACTGTTTCTAGTAAGGCTTTTGACAAGGCGAGTGTTTCTATGTTTGTGTATCCCACTGTGTCCCTGGTTGTAGACATTAGAAAAGAGAATGCATCAATGGATGTGTCCTGTCTAGTAGAAAGCTTCCCAGCATTCATCCTGCCCAATTTATGAATGGACTGCGGCTTGCCTTATGGATGGGCAACGCCTACTATCTTCCTAAGTTCCTGTTTTCTTCCTGAATTCTGGCCACTCTCCAGAATAGGCTCATGGTTTTGTGTCCAAGATATGTACCACCTCCAAGCTCGGTGACATGGCCATGTACTGGATAGTTGAAAGAAATGGTGAGCATCTCAGAAAACTCAGATATCAGTGTGATCAGTAAAGTCTCCCTAGAGAAACCCTGCTTTGGGCCTTTGGCTTACCTATCCTTTTGTGGCCCTGAATGTCAGGAAGGCCTTTGCCTCAGGGCACCCCTTTGTGAAGCCTGAAGAAAACAAACAGTTTTCAAATGGAAATGAATGGGCATCACCTGTGGCTCTTTGCTTAATTGCTTTGCAAAGGGATGTGTCTGAATCAGCCTCTTGGCCCTGTGTGAGGCTGTGGCTTACATTGTCAGCACCTGGTGGATCCAAAGAAAGATCCCATGCGTGCATCCAAGGCCAAATTGGCACAAAAGCAGTCATCCTGGATGAGGTCTCTCGCCTTCCTCTGTAAGGTTCCTGACCTCCATCAAGTGAGAATAGGGATCCTTTGTGTCAAATGAGTCCTTCAAAGCCATGCAGAGGCTAGCCCATAGGTGCTTGGGTTTTCTCATGACTCCAGTTCACACAAAGAATCTATACCCGGCAGTCAGTAGGCCTCCAATTGGAGAAGTAGAGCAGTATTAAAGGCAGGCCTATTTGATCACTCCAGGTCCAAAGGAAGGGTGTCCAGGCCACCCTGACATTAGGCAAATGAGAGGCAAGGGAGCTTATTGTGGACACTGTCTTGGGCTGTGCCCCTCATGGAAACCTCCAGCCAGAGGTTATGATGAGTGTCTGTATGGAAGAAGATGAGGGCCATGTGGCAGTGTTTTGGTTTGAATTGTGGTGTGGCAGTGGGAAGAGATGACTGGGTCCACCTGGGCTTGAACTCTGGTGTGATTCCCCTTGGAGACTGAGTTCTGGAACTGACCTCAGAGAAGTATTGCCGTGAATTGTGTCGGGATGTTAGGAGGCCACGCATGAGAGTCGCCCTTGGAAACTGAGATCTAGGCCCAGGCTGGCTTTCCACAGAGCACTGGGAATCTCAGCCCGGATATCACATGATTTTATTCTTAAAGACCTGGCAGCCATCGTGGAGAGTCCAAACACACGTGGACCTCACATTGTAGACCTCAATGGGCCTGGCTTCCTGTGACCTTTTGGCCACTCCTTGGGAAGCCTTGTTTGTGAGAGTTCTCCAGAGCTTTCGTTGAAATGAGCTTCCTCACCATTTAATGGTTCCTGAAGGAATGGAAACCCACAGTGCCTCCAACTTCATCCTTTAAAAATGGCTAGCTAGATAAATACCATGACATTTTTGAAATTCCCATGACCAGGTGGCACTGGAGAACCTTTGGATGTCCTGTTGCTGATCATGAGTGTACCAGACAGTGCCTTGATTGACTGGGTTTCATGAAAATGGTGTAGAACAGAGATGCCAGTGAGTTGGGGCCTGCTGAGTAGTGGGCCTAGAGCAGTGGTGTGCAGGTGTGTGATAGAACATCTGTGGTGGGGCCATGTGGATCTGCCATTGGCTTCCAAATGGCTTGTGACTGACATGGTGCAGCGAGCAGACCCTTCTATGTAAAGGCATCTTGTTATATGGAGAGGTTTCAGGGCAATGTTCAGAATCAGGTTGCTATGGTCAAGGGGGCAAGCTCTGTGGGATAGAAGCCTGGCTGGTGCATTCTCCTAGGACCTTGACCCACCACACGTGACAGAACTCCCTCCAGCACTGTGTCCCAGTGGAACTCCTTGTATTTCCTGAAGCAAATTCCAAACTCCCAGTGCAGCAGCAAGAAACACCACGAAAAGTGGAGGATGACCAAATGGCTTCACAGTCCACACAGGGAGACACTTAGACCCCAGTGGCCACAGTTTACCTGCAAAGAGAGAATTCAGCACTTCTGCCTCATGTTCATTGGAAAATCAGAAACCATGTCCTCCAGGTCACATAGATGCAGACCTGGTTTGATGGTCTCACTACAAAGGAAGCTAAAGCTCCTGACAACAACATATATTTCAAGTGCCCAACCTCAGAAGCAGTTTCTCACGAAGTCTTTAGGCCAGCAGAGCTCCACGTTTGTGGAGTGTTTACCCTGTCCCTTACTCATGGAAAGTAGTCTACCACCTCCAAGGTTGTGAACTCCTGAGCATTTTCCATTCCACATATGTATTCACAGCATTTCTAACTCTTCTCCTCAAATTGTGTCTTACTTATTGTGAAGGTAATGTCAAGGCAATGTTCTGGATGAGAGTGGGAAGATTTTTTTGTAGCACATATTGGCCTACACATTGGATTCATTTTCCTATTTTCCGTTCGAAATACTGAATCCCTGACACTAACCCATACCCTACTAGATTGTGACTACGAATACTAATATGATGGAGAAAAATAACTCAAACAGAATAGAAATACAGGCAGTTCAGAGGAGGCCTGGTGTATAGTTGGACTGGCCTTTGGCATTATAAAGGGTAGGTGTTATAAATCTAGTCCAATTTAGTAGAAATAGTTCTCCATGTGTTTTGAATGTTAACAAATATGTGAATTCCTGTCTCCCTTTCTCTGTAGCCTATTCAGCAACATGCATTTTTACATGCACATATAGAATCCTACCTCCTATCCCACGTCCATTCTTGTGAGGTGGCTGACTTGGCAGATACAAACTGTGAGAAGAGATCACTCCTCCTAAACGCTGTTGGAACTGAAAATTCAACCTCCAGGTGAGCTTCCCACATGAACAACATGATACATAAATACATGTTCAGTAAAATAAATATTTTTGGATCTGTGGATGATAAATATTTCATGATGAATTTCGATTGGCATATATATTTCTACTCTTTAATGTCTGTGTTTGTGTGTGTGTTTTTCTTTTGTGTGTATATATATATATATATATATATATATATATATATATATATATATACATATACACACACACACACACACATACACACACTCTCCAGATTTTTCAAAATATGAAATGTATGTGTCATATTATATACTCCCTAAATTCATTCATGTTCATATATGTGGATTTATAATCAACTTTTCACAAGATTATTCTCAGAAATAGTCATCCACCTGAAATACATATTTGTTTCCTAGTGCTGAAATCCTAATATTTCTACAGTAACTGACCCAGTTTAACATGAATGCAAGTAGATTCCTATGGGACATGATGTGTATTTTGACGTTCATTTTTATTCAACACTGGTACATTACTATTTCTTCAGTTGATGCACATCATAGGATATGTATTTCATCCTCAAGTTCACAAATTTCTAGGCATTCATTTCCCTTTCAATCACTTCCTGCTTCAGAACACATGTATTCCTCCACGTTTCTTGACTGGTCTTTTCATGAGACTTCTTTCCAAACACATTCTTTTCCATTTCCATAATCCCTTGTGAAGCAAAACTCACACCCCCTTCATGGTAAACCATAACCCCAATATCACCATTAGATGTATAACTGGTTAGAATGAATGGTTGTGTATCAATATTAGATTTCCTATATATTTTCAGATATCAATGCAATCCATTATTTAAATTGGAACCTGTTATACTATTTATTCACAGTATGGTCTATTCATGCATTATCTCTATATTCATAGACCCAGGGTACACCTATTTGTACCCCCAAAGGCTAATTTATATGTCTTCAACATATTACTCCCAGAAATGGTGGAAGAAACACTCATGTCACCTGATCTACATATACATTTTATCACAGTGATATTCTGGACACAAAATGCAAAGGTCACACTTATGATTGCACCAACGCCTCATTGGAAAGTGAGCATGGATTACTAAAAACATCCTTGTCCAGGTTGCCTAATGCTCTCAAATGTCAATGCTATTGGTGACTACACATTTGTTTCTTCCTAAGATGATATATTCAACCTCAACCCTGTTGAAAATGTCTAATCCACTCACTCACTTTATACTTTGCCTGATTTCCTAATGTCTCTATTGATATCTGCTTTCCTACATATGTTCCCCAGTTCATCATTGTGACTGACTCTTCACATGTGCTGACGTTTACATTCACTCTCTAACCGACACCCTATTGCTAAAGAACTTTTGGTCCAAATTGCATACTCACTCTTCTTCCAAAACTTACCAACTATCTTCCTAATCCTACCTACTATCCCTTTTTGACTGGATGTTCTCTTCTACATTCAATCATCCAAGGTACAAGGTCCTATGCCATTGTGTACCGATTTATCTGAGACATCTGTGCAGAAAGTCATTCAAAGCTAAGTATCCCAATCAAGGGCCCAATGCCCTTCTGGCCTTCAAATCTTACTTGGATTTCTGTTTTCATACATATATTTCACCTATATATTATTATAAATATCCCAGGTTGCCAATACCATTCTTCATCCAGCAGAGTGATTCCTAAGCCACATCAAACAGGTTCTTAACCCTAACCATACACTGTTCCCTCAATCTAACTTTACAGAAGAGCAGGGACAGAGTGGGTCTTACAATACAGGAATGTGGGGGATCTTCCACCTGCTGAGAACCTCAAAGGTCCATGCAGAAATGATCCCTGGAGAAGATGTAGGCAGCTATGAAGGACCTGAGAGAGCAGAAGTCATCTTCCATGGCAAACAACCTGGTCAGGATGAAGGGATGTGTCTGAATGAGCCTCTCTCTTCTTAATGTAGACAAGATGGACCAAAGCAGGCCTGTGTGGAGAGCTGTTCCTTGGTGCCTATGGTTGATATTCCATTCTAACTTGTGAAAGTGTCACAGGAAGGAGGGGCAGCCTCCATCTCATGGGAGCCTTGGAAGCAACTGTTAGGACACAGTGGTTGCCAAGGCAGTGACCTCATTCAGTTCCTGAAGGAAGTGACCTCACCTCACTTCCTTGGTGATGGAACTCTCTGAACTTGGGATCCAGGAAGCCAGGCACCCAGAGCCAGTCCCAGTCCCAGTCCCAGTGGGCTCACTTGTTTGGATTTACCAAGGACAGAGTCAGTCTTTCTTGGTACCCACTGAGGTGAGGATTGCCAAATGCCAGGAAAGCTCTGCAGAGGGGCCTTTCCTGAGAAAGCAGGTAGTGGCTCACCGCTGGCTCCTGACAACTTCACAGAGTTGGCCAAGGAGGCCAGATGTGAGACAGGACAGGCCCTTTCGGGGGAACATAGTATGGCCCACCAGTCAGACGACACTCCGGGTAGTCACAGACCAACTTGGAAGGAGGTGCCTTTGTGGGTGTGGGTGTGAGTTTGTGGTTTTGTCTCATGTTCTGAGAATAGGTAGGAAAGGCGGTTTGTTTGGGTTGGAGTGGACTGTTTCTAGTAAGGCTTTTGACAAGGCGAGTGTTTCTATGTTTGTGTATCCCACTGTGTCCCTGGTTGTAGACATTAGAAAAGAGAATGCATCAATGGATGTGTCCTGTCTAGTAGAAAGCTTCCCAGCATTCATCCTGCCCAATTTATGAATGGACTGCGGCTTGCCTTATGGATGGGCAACGCCTACTATCTTCCTAAGTTCCTGTTTTCTTCCTGAATTCTGGCCACTCTCCAGAATAGGCTCATGGTTTTGTGTCCAAGATATGTACCACCTCCAAGCTCGGTGACATGGCCATGTACTGGATAGTTGAAAGAAATGGTGAGCATCTCAGAAAACTCAGATATCAGTGTGATCAGTAAAGTCTCCCTAGAGAAACCCTGCTTTGGGCCTTTGGCTTACCTATCCTTTTGTGGCCCTGAATGTCAGGAAGGCCTTTGCCTCAGGGCACCCCTTTGTGAAGCCTGAAGAAAACAAACAGTTTTCAAATGGAAATGAATGGGCATCACCTGTGGCTCTTTGCTTAATTGCTTTGCAAAGGGATGTGTCTGAATCAGCCTCTTGGCCCTGTGTGAGGCTGTGGCTTACATTGTCAGCACCTGGTGGATCCAAAGAAAGATCCCATGCGTGCATCCAAGGCCAAATTGGCACAAAAGCAGTCATCCTGGATGAGGTCTCTCGCCTTCCTCTGTAAGGTTCCTGACCTCCATCAAGTGAGAATAGGGATCCTTTGTGTCAAATGAGTCCTTCAAAGCCATGCAGAGGCTAGCCCATAGGTGCTTGGGTTTTCTCATGACTCCAGTTCACACAAAGAATCTATACCCGGCAGTCAGTAGGCCTCCAATTGGAGAAGTAGAGCAGTATTAAAGGCAGGCCTATTTGATCACTCCAGGTCCAAAGGAAGGGTGTCCAGGCCACCCTGACATTAGGCAAATGAGAGGCAAGGGAGCTTATTGTGGACACTGTCTTGGGCTGTGCCCCTCATGGAAACCTCCAGCCAGAGGTCATGATGAGTGTCTGTATGGAAGAAGATGAGGGCCATGTGGCAGTGTTTTGGTTTGAATTGTGGTGTGGCAGTGGGAAGAGATGACTGGGTCCACCTGGGCTTGAACTCTGGTGTGATTCCCCTTGGAGACTGAGTTCTGGAACTGACCTCAGAGAAGTATTGCCGTGAATTGTGTCGGGATGTTAGGAGGCCACGCATGAGAGTCGCCCTTGGAAACTGAGATCTAGGCCCAGGCTGGCTTTCCACAGAGCACTGGGAATCTCAGCCCGGATATCACATGATTTTATTCTTAAAGACCTGGCAGCCATCGTGGAGAGTCCAAACACACGTGGACCTCACATTGTAGACCTCAATGGGCCTGGCTTCCTGTGACCTTTTGGCCACTCCTTGGGAAGCCTTGTTTGTGAGAGTTCTCCAGAGCTTTCGTTGAAATGAGCTTCCTCACCATTTAATGGTTCCTGAAGGAATGGAAACCCACAGTGCCTCCAACTTCATCCTTTAAAAATGGCTAGCTAGATAAATACCATGACATTTTTGAAATTCCCATGACCAGGTGGCACTGGAGAACCTTTGGATGTCCTGTTGCTGATCATGAGTGTACCAGACAGTGCCTTGATTGACTGGGTTTCATGAAAATGGTGTAGAACAGAGATGCCAGTGAGTTGGGGCCTGCTGAGTAGTGGGCCTAGAGCAGTGGTGTGCAGGTGTGTGATAGAACATCTGTGGTGGGGCCATGTGGATCTGCCATTGGCTTCCAAATGGCTTGTGACTGACATGGTGCAGCGAGCAGACCCTTCTATGTAAAGGCATCTTGTTATATGGAGAGGTTTCAGGGCAATGTTCAGAATCAGGTTGCTATGGTCAAGGGGGCAAGCTCTGTGGGATAGAAGCCTGGCTGGTGCATTCTCCTAGGACCTTGACCCACCACACGTGACAGAACTCCCTCCAGCACTGTGTCCCAGTGGAACTCCTTGTATTTCCTGAAGCAAATTCCAAACTCCCAGTGCAGCAGCAAGAAACACCACGAAAAGTGGAGGATGACCAAATGGCTTCACAGTCCACACAGGGAGACACTTAGACCCCAGTGGCCACAGTTTACCTGCAAAGAGAGAATTCAGCACTTCTGCCTCATGTTCATTGGAAAATCAGAAACCATGTCCTCCAGGTCACATAGATGCAGACCTGGTTTGATGGTCTCACTACAAAGGAAGCTAAAGCTCCTGACAACAACATATATTTCAAGTGCCCAACCTCAGAAGCAGTTTCTCACGAAGTCTTTAGGCCAGCAGAGCTCCACGTTTGTGGAGTGTTTACCCTGTCCCTTACTCATGGAAAGTAGTCTACCACCTCCAAGGTTGTGAACTCCTGAGCATTTTCCATTCCACATATGTATTCACAGCATTTCTAACTCTTCTCCTCAAATTGTGTCTTACTTATTGTGAAGGTAATGTCAAGGCAATGTTCTGGATGAGAGTGGGAAGATTTTTTTGTAGCACATATTGGCCTACACATTGGATTCATTTTCCTATTTTCCGTTCGAAATACTGAATCCCTGACACTAACCCATACCCTACTAGATTGTGACTACGAATACTAATATGATGGAGAAAAATAACTCAAACAGAATAGAAATACAGGCAGTTCAGAGGAGGCCTGGTGTATAGTTGGACTGGCCTTTGGCATTATAAAGGGTAGGTGTTATAAATCTAGTCCAATTTAGTAGAAATAGTTCTCCATGTGTTTTGAATGTTAACAAATATGTGAATTCCTGTCTCCCTTTCTCTGTAGCCTATTCAGCAACATGCATTTTTACATGCACATATAGAATCCTACCTCCTATCCCACGTCCATTCTTGTGAGGTGGCTGACTTGGCAGATACAAACTGTGAGAAGAGATCACTCCTCCTAAACGCTGTTGGAACTGAAAATTCAACCTCCAGGTGAGCTTCCCACATGAACAACATGATACATAAATACATGTTCAGTAAAATAAATATTTTTGGATCTGTGGATGATAAATATTTCATGATGAATTTCGATTGGCATATATATTTCTACTCTTTAATGTCTGTGTTTGTGTGTGTGTTTTTCTTTTGTGTGTATATATATATATATATATATATATATATATATACATATACACACACACACACACACATACACACACACACACACACACATACACACACTCTCCAGATTTTTCAAAATATGAAATGTATGTGTCATATTATATACTCCCTAAATTCATTCATGTTCATATATGTGGATTTATAATCAACTTTTCACAAGATTATTCTCAGAAATAGTCATCCACCTGAAATACATATTTGTTTCCTAGTGCTGAAATCCTAATATTTCTACAGTAACTGACCCAGTTTAACATGAATGCAAGTAGATTCCTATGGGACATGATGTGTATTTTGACGTTCATTTTTATTCAACACTGGTACATTACTATTTCTTCAGTTGATGCACATCATAGGATATGTATTTCATCCTCAAGTTCACAAATTTCTAGGCATTCATTTCCCTTTCAATCACTTCCTGCTTCAGAACACATGTATTCCTCCACGTTTCTTGACTGGTCTTTTCATGAGACTTCTTTCCAAACACATTCTTTTCCATTTCCATAATCCCTTGTGAAGCAAAACTCACACCCCCTTCATGGTAAACCATAACCCCAATATCACCATTAGATGTATAACTGGTTAGAATGAATGGTTGTGTATCAATATTAGATTTCCTATATATTTTCAGATATCAATGCAATCCATTATTTAAATTGGAACCTGTTATACTATTTATTCACAGTATGGTCTATTCATGCATTATCTCTATATTCATAGACCCAGGGTACACCTATTTGTACCCCCAAAGGCTAATTTATATGTCTTCAACATATTACTCCCAGAAATGGTGGAAGAAACACTCATGTCACCTGATCTACATATACATTTTATCACAGTGATATTCTGGACACAAAATGCAAAGGTCACACTTATGATTGCACCAACGCCTCATTGGAAAGTGAGCATGGATTACTAAAAACATCCTTGTCCAGGTTGCCTAATGCTCTCAAATGTCAATGCTATTGGTGACTACACATTTGTTTCTTCCTAAGATGATATATTCAACCTCAACCCTGTTGAAAATGTCTAATCCACTCACTCACTTTATACTTTGCCTGATTTCCTAATGTCTCTATTGATATCTGCTTTCCTACATATGTTCCCCAGTTCATCATTGTGACTGACTCTTCACATGTGCTGACGTTTACATTCACTCTCTAACCGACACCCTATTGCTAAAGAACTTTTGGTCCAAATTGCATACTCACTCTTCTTCCAAAACTTACCAACTATCTTCCTAATCCTACCTACTATCCCTTTTTGACTGGATGTTCTCTTCTACATTCAATCATCCAAGGTACAAGGTCCTATGCCATTGTGTACCGATTTATCTGAGACATCTGTGCAGAAAGTCATTCAAAGCTAAGTATCCCAATCAAGGGCCCAATGCCCTTCTGGCCTTCAAATCTTACTTGGATTTCTGTTTTCATACATATATTTCACCTATATATTATTATAAATATCCCAGGTTGCCAATACCATTCTTCATCCAGCAGAGTGATTCCTAAGCCACATCAAACAGGTTCTTAACCCTAACCATACACTGTTCCCTCAATCTAACTTTACAGAAGAGCAGGGACAGAGTGGGTCTTACAATACAGGAATGTGGGGGATCTTCCACCTGCTGAGAACCTCAAAGGTCCATGCAGAAATGATCCCTGGAGAAGATGTAGGCAGCTATGAAGGACCTGAGAGAGCAGAAGTCATCTTCCATGGCAAACAACCTGGTCAGGATGAAGGGATGTGTCTGAATGAGCCTCTCTCTTCTTAATGTAGACAAGATGGACCAAAGCAGGCCTGTGTGGAGAGCTGTTCCTTGGTGCCTATGGTTGATATTCCATTCTAACTTGTGAAAGTGTCACAGGAAGGAGGGGCAGCCTCCATCTCATGGGAGCCTTGGAAGCAACTGTTAGGACACAGTGGTTGCCAAGGCAGTGACCTCATTCAGTTCCTGAAGGAAGTGACCTCACCTCACTTCCTTGGTGATGGAACTCTCTGAACTTGGGATCCAGGAAGCCAGGCACCCAGAGCCAGTCCCAGTCCCAGTCCCAGTGGGCTCACTTGTTTGGATTTACCAAGGACAGAGTCAGTCTTTCTTGGTACCCACTGAGGTGAGGATTGCCAAATGCCAGGAAAGCTCTGCAGAGGGGCCTTTCCTGAGAAAGCAGGTAGTGGCTCACCGCTGGCTCCTGACAACTTCACAGAGTTGGCCAAGGAGGCCAGATGTGAGACAGGACAGGCCCTTTCGGGGGAACATAGTATGGCCCACCAGTCAGACGACACTCCGGGTAGTCACAGACCAACTTGGAAGGAGGTGCCTTTGTGGGTGTGGGTGTGAGTTTGTGGTTTTGTCTCATGTTCTGAGAATAGGTAGGAAAGGCGGTTTGTTTGGGTTGGAGTGGACTGTTTCTAGTAAGGCTTTTGACAAGGCGAGTGTTTCTATGTTTGTGTATCCCACTGTGTCCCTGGTTGTAGACATTAGAAAAGAGAATGCATCAATGGATGTGTCCTGTCTAGTAGAAAGCTTCCCAGCATTCATCCTGCCCAATTTATGAATGGACTGCGGCTTGCCTTATGGATGGGCAACGCCTACTATCTTCCTAAGTTCCTGTTTTCTTCCTGAATTCTGGCCACTCTCCAGAATAGGCTCATGGTTTTGTGTCCAAGATATGTACCACCTCCAAGCTCGGTGACATGGCCATGTACTGGATAGTTGAAAGAAATGGTGAGCATCTCAGAAAACTCAGATATCAGTGTGATCAGTAAAGTCTCCCTAGAGAAACCCTGCTTTGGGCCTTTGGCTTACCTATCCTTTTGTGGCCCTGAATGTCAGGAAGGCCTTTGCCTCAGGGCACCCCTTTGTGAAGCCTGAAGAAAACAAACAGTTTTCAAATGGAAATGAATGGGCATCACCTGTGGCTCTTTGCTTAATTGCTTTGCAAAGGGATGTGTCTGAATCAGCCTCTTGGCCCTGTGTGAGGCTGTGGCTTACATTGTCAGCACCTGGTGGATCCAAAGAAAGATCCCATGCGTGCATCCAAGGCCAAATTGGCACAAAAGCAGTCATCCTGGATGAGGTCTCTCGCCTTCCTCTGTAAGGTTCCTGACCTCCATCAAGTGAGAATAGGGATCCTTTGTGTCAAATGAGTCCTTCAAAGCCATGCAGAGGCTAGCCCATAGGTGCTTGGGTTTTCTCATGACTCCAGTTCACACAAAGAATCTATACCCGGCAGTCAGTAGGCCTCCAATTGGAGAAGTAGAGCAGTATTAAAGGCAGGCCTATTTGATCACTCCAGGTCCAAAGGAAGGGTGTCCAGGCCACCCTGACATTAGGCAAATGAGAGGCAAGGGAGCTTATTGTGGACACTGTCTTGGGCTGTGCCCCTCATGGAAACCTCCAGCCAGAGGTTATGATGAGTGTCTGTATGGAAGAAGATGAGGGCCATGTGGCAGTGTTTTGGTTTGAATTGTGGTGTGGCAGTGGGAAGAGATGACTGGGTCCACCTGGGCTTGAACTCTGGTGTGATTCCCCTTGGAGACTGAGTTCTGGAACTGACCTCAGAGAAGTATTGCCGTGAATTGTGTCGGGATGTTAGGAGGCCACGCATGAGAGTCGCCCTTGGAAACTGAGATCTAGGCCCAGGCTGGCTTTCCACAGAGCACTGGGAATCTCAGCCCGGATATCACATGATTTTATTCTTAAAGACCTGGCAGCCATCGTGGAGAGTCCAAACACACGTGGACCTCACATTGTAGACCTCAATGGGCCTGGCTTCCTGTGACCTTTTGGCCACTCCTTGGGAAGCCTTGTTTGTGAGAGTTCTCCAGAGCTTTCGTTGAAATGAGCTTCCTCACCATTTAATGGTTCCTGAAGGAATGGAAACCCACAGTGCCTCCAACTTCATCCTTTAAAAATGGCTAGCTAGATAAATACCATGACATTTTTGAAATTCCCATGACCAGGTGGCACTGGAGAACCTTTGGATGTCCTGTTGCTGATCATGAGTGTACCAGACAGTGCCTTGATTGACTGGGTTTCATGAAAATGGTGTAGAACAGAGATGCCAGTGAGTTGGGGCCTGCTGAGTAGTGGGCCTAGAGCAGTGGTGTGCAGGTGTGTGATAGAACATCTGTGGTGGGGCCATGTGGATCTGCCATTGGCTTCCAAATGGCTTGTGACTGACATGGTGCAGCGAGCAGACCCTTCTATGTAAAGGCATCTTGTTATATGGAGAGGTTTCAGGGCAATGTTCAGAATCAGGTTGCTATGGTCAAGGGGGCAAGCTCTGTGGGATAGAAGCCTGGCTGGTGCATTCTCCTAGGACCTTGACCCACCACACGTGACAGAACTCCCTCCAGCACTGTGTCCCAGTGGAACTCCTTGTATTTCCTGAAGCAAATTCCAAACTCCCAGTGCAGCAGCAAGAAACACCACGAAAAGTGGAGGATGACCAAATGGCTTCACAGTCCACACAGGGAGACACTTAGACCCCAGTGGCCACAGTTTACCTGCAAAGAGAGAATTCAGCACTTCTGCCTCATGTTCATTGGAAAATCAGAAACCATGTCCTCCAGGTCACATAGATGCAGACCTGGTTTGATGGTCTCACTACAAAGGAAGCTAAAGCTCCTGACAACAACATATATTTCAAGTGCCCAACCTCAGAAGCAGTTTCTCACGAAGTCTTTAGGCCAGCAGAGCTCCACGTTTGTGGAGTGTTTACCCTGTCCCTTACTCATGGAAAGTAGTCTACCACCTCCAAGGTTGTGAACTCCTGAGCATTTTCCATTCCACATATGTATTCACAGCATTTCTAACTCTTCTCCTCAAATTGTGTCTTACTTATTGTGAAGGTAATGTCAAGGCAATGTTCTGGATGAGAGTGGGAAGATTTTTTTGTAGCACATATTGGCCTACACATTGGATTCATTTTCCTATTTTCCGTTCGAAATACTGAATCCCTGACACTAACCCATACCCTACTAGATTGTGACTACGAATACTAATATGATGGAGAAAAATAACTCAAACAGAATAGAAATACAGGCAGTTCAGAGGAGGCCTGGTGTATAGTTGGACTGGCCTTTGGCATTATAAAGGGTAGGTGTTATAAATCTAGTCCAATTTAGTAGAAATAGTTCTCCATGTGTTTTGAATGTTAACAAATATGTGAATTCCTGTCTCCCTTTCTCTGTAGCCTATTCAGCAACATGCATTTTTACATGCACATATAGAATCCTACCTCCTATCCCACGTCCATTCTTGTGAGGTGGCTGACTTGGCAGATACAAACTGTGAGAAGAGATCACTCCTCCTAAACGCTGTTGGAACTGAAAATTCAACCTCCAGGTGAGCTTCCCACATGAACAACATGATACATAAATACATGTTCAGTAAAATAAATATTTTTGGATCTGTGGATGATAAATATTTCATGATGAATTTCGATTGGCATATATATTTCTACTCTTTAATGTCTGTGTTTGTGTGTGTGTTTTTCTTTTGTGTGTATATATATATATATATATACATATATATATATACATATACACACACACACACACACATACACACACACACACACACACATACACACACTCTCCAGATTTTTCAAAATATGAAATGTATGTGTCATATTATATACTCCCTAAATTCATTCATGTTCATATATGTGGATTTATAATCAACTTTTCACAAGATTATTCTCAGAAATAGTCATCCACCTGAAATACATATTTGTTTCCTAGTGCTGAAATCCTAATATTTCTACAGTAACTGACCCAGTTTAACATGAATGCAAGTAGATTCCTATGGGACATGATGTGTATTTTGACGTTCATTTTTATTCAACACTGGTACATTACTATTTCTTCAGTTGATGCACATCATAGGATATGTATTTCATCCTCAAGTTCACAAATTTCTAGGCATTCATTTCCCTTTCAATCACTTCCTGCTTCAGAACACATGTATTCCTCCACGTTTCTTGACTGGTCTTTTCATGAGACTTCTTTCCAAACACATTCTTTTCCATTTCCATAATCCCTTGTGAAGCAAAACTCACACCCCCTTCATGGTAAACCATAACCCCAATATCACCATTAGATGTATAACTGGTTAGAATGAATGGTTGTGTATCAATATTAGATTTCCTATATATTTTCAGATATCAATGCAATCCATTATTTAAATTGGAACCTGTTATACTATTTATTCACAGTATGGTCTATTCATGCATTATCTCTATATTCATAGACCCAGGGTACACCTATTTGTACCCCCAAAGGCTAATTTATATGTCTTCAACATATTACTCCCAGAAATGGTGGAAGAAACACTCATGTCACCTGATCTACATATACATTTTATCACAGTGATATTCTGGACACAAAATGCAAAGGTCACACTTATGATTGCACCAAAGCCTCATTGGAAAGTGAGCATGGATTACTAAAAACATCCTTGTCCAGGTTGCCTAATGCTCTCAAATGTCAATGCTATTGGTGACTACACATTTGTTTCTTCCTAAGATGATATATTCAACCTCAACCCTGTTGAAAATGTCTAATCCACTCACTCACTTTATACTTTGCCTGATTTCCTAATGTCTCTATTGATATCTGCTTTCCTACATATGTTCCCCAGTTCATCATTGTGACTGACTCTTCACATGTGCTGACGTTTACATTCACTCTCTAACCGACACCCTATTGCTAAAGAACTTTTGGTCCAAATTGCATACTCACTCTTCTTCCAAAACTTACCAACTATCTTCCTAATCCTACCTACTATCCCTTTTTGACTGGATGTTCTCTTCTACATTCAATCATCCAAGGTACAAGGTCCTATGCCATTGTGTACCGATTTATCTGAGACATCTGTGCAGAAAGTCATTCAAAGCTAAGTATCCCAATCAAGGGCCCAATGCCCTTCTGGCCTTCAAATCTTACTTGGATTTCTGTTTTCATACATATATTTCACCTATATATTATTATAAATATCCCAGGTTCCCAATACCATTCTTCATCCAGCAGAGTGATTCCTAAGCCACATCAAACAGGTTCTTAACCCTAACCATACACTGTTCCCTCAATCTAACTTTACAGAAGAGCAGGGACAGAGTGGGTCTTACAATACAGGAATGTGGGGGATCTTCCACCTGCTGAGAACCTCAAAGGTCCATGCAGAAATGATCCCTGGAGAAGATGTAGGCAGCTATGAAGGACCTGAGAGAGCAGAAGTCATCTTCCATGGCAAACAACCTGGTCAGGATGAAGGGATGTGTCTGAATGAGCCTCTCTCTTCTTAATGTAGACAAGATGGACCAAAGCAGGCCTGTGTGGAGAGCTGTTCCTTGGTGCCTATGGTTGATATTCCATTCTAACTTGTGAAAGTGTCACAGGAAGGAGGGGCAGCCTCCATCTCATGGGAGCCTTGGAAGCAACTGTTAGGACACAGTGGTTGCCAAGGCAGTGACCTCATTCAGTTCCTGAAGGAAGTGACCTCACCTCACTTCCTTGGTGATGGAACTCTCTGAACTTGGGATCCAGGAAGCCAGGCACCCAGAGCCAGTCCCAGTCCCAGTCCCAGTGGGCTCACTTGTTTGGATTTACCAAGGACAGAGTCAGTCTTTCTTGGTACCCACTGAGGTGAGGATTGCCAAATGCCAGGAAAGCTCTGCAGAGGGGCCTTTCCTGAGAAAGCAGGTAGTGGCTCACCGCTGGCTCCTGACAACTTCACAGAGTTGGCCAAGGAGGCCAGATGTGAGACAGGACAGGCCCTTTCGGGGGAACATAGTATGGCCCACCAGTCAGACGACACTCCGGGTAGTCACAGACCAACTTGGAAGGAGGTGCCTTTGTGGGTGTGGGTGTGAGTTTGTGGTTTTGTCTCATGTTCTGAGAATAGGTAGGAAAGGCGGTTTGTTTGGGTTGGAGTGGACTGTTTCTAGTAAGGCTTTTGACAAGGCGAGTGTTTCTATGTTTGTGTATCCCACTGTGTCCCTGGTTGTAGACATTAGAAAAGAGAATGCATCAATGGATGTGTCCTGTCTAGTAGAAAGCTTCCCAGCATTCATCCTGCCCAATTTATGAATGGACTGCGGCTTGCCTTATGGATGGGCAACGCCTACTATCTTCCTAAGTTCCTGTTTTCTTCCTGAATTCTGGCCACTCTCCAGAATAGGCTCATGGTTTTGTGTCCAAGATATGTACCACCTCCAAGCTCGGTGACATGGCCATGTACTGGATAGTTGAAAGAAATGGTGAGCATCTCAGAAAACTCAGATATCAGTGTGATCAGTAAAGTCTCCCTAGAGAAACCCTGCTTTGGGCCTTTGGCTTACCTATCCTTTTGTGGCCCTGAATGTCAGGAAGGCCTTTGCCTCAGGGCACCCCTTTGTGAAGCCTGAAGAAAACAAACAGTTTTCAAATGGAAATGAATGGGCATCACCTGTGGCTCTTTGCTTAATTGCTTTGCAAAGGGATGTGTCTGAATCAGCCTCTTGGCCCTGTGTGAGGCTGTGGCTTACATTGTCAGCACCTGGTGGATCCAAAGAAAGATCCCATGCGTGCATCCAAGGCCAAATTGGCACAAAAGCAGTCATCCTGGATGAGGTCTCTCGCCTTCCTCTGTAAGGTTCCTGACCTCCATCAAGTGAGAATAGGGATCCTTTGTGTCAAATGAGTCCTTCAAAGCCATGCAGAGGCTAGCCCATAGGTGCTTGGGTTTTCTCATGACTCCAGTTCACACAAAGAATCTATACCCGGCAGTCAGTAGGCCTCCAATTGGAGAAGTAGAGCAGTATTAAAGGCAGGCCTATTTGATCACTCCAGGTCCAAAGGAAGGGTGTCCAGGCCACCCTGACATTAGGCAAATGAGAGGCAAGGGAGCTTATTGTGGACACTGTCTTGGGCTGTGCCCCTCATGGAAACCTCCAGCCAGAGGTTATGATGAGTGTCTGTATGGAAGAAGATGAGGGCCATGTGGCAGTGTTTTGGTTTGAATTGTGGTGTGGCAGTGGGAAGAGATGACTGGGTCCACCTGGGCTTGAACTCTGGTGTGATTCCCCTTGGAGACTGAGTTCTGGAACTGACCTCAGAGAAGTATTGCCGTGAATTGTGTCGGGATGTTAGGAGGCCACGCATGAGAGTCGCCCTTGGAAACTGAGATCTAGGCCCAGGCTGGCTTTCCACAGAGCACTGGGAATCTCAGCCCGGATATCACATGATTTTATTCTTAAAGACCTGGCAGCCATCGTGGAGAGTCCAAACACACGTGGACCTCACATTGTAGACCTCAATGGGCCTGGCTTCCTGTGACCTTTTGGCCACTCCTTGGGAAGCCTTGTTTGTGAGAGTTCTCCAGAGCTTTCGTTGAAATGAGCTTCCTCACCATTTAATGGTTCCTGAAGGAATGGAAACCCACAGTGCCTCCAACTTCATCCTTTAAAAATGGCTAGCTAGATAAATACCATGACATTTTTGAAATTCCCATGACCAGGTGGCACTGGAGAACCTTTGGATGTCCTGTTGCTGATCATGAGTGTACCAGACAGTGCCTTGATTGACTGGGTTTCATGAAAATGGTGTAGAACAGAGATGCCAGTGAGTTGGGGCCTGCTGAGTAGTGGGCCTAGAGCAGTGGTGTGCAGGTGTGTGATAGAACATCTGTGGTGGGGCCATGTGGATCTGCCATTGGCTTCCAAATGGCTTGTGACTGACATGGTGCAGCGAGCAGACCCTTCTATGTAAAGGCATCTTGTTATATGGAGAGGTTTCAGGGCAATGTTCAGAATCAGGTTGCTATGGTCAAGGGGGCAAGCTCTGTGGGATAGAAGCCTGGCTGGTGCATTCTCCTAGGACCTTGACCCACCACACGTGACAGAACTCCCTCCAGCACTGTGTCCCAGTGGAACTCCTTGTATTTCCTGAAGCAAATTCCAAACTCCCAGTGCAGCAGCAAGAAACACCACGAAAAGTGGAGGATGACCAAATGGCTTCACAGTCCACACAGGGAGACACTTAGACCCCAGTGGCCACAGTTTACCTGCAAAGAGAGAATTCAGCACTTCTGCCTCATGTTCATTGGAAAATCAGAAACCATGTCCTCCAGGTCACATAGATGCAGACCTGGTTTGATGGTCTCACTACAAAGGAAGCTAAAGCTCCTGACAACAACATATATTTCAAGTGCCCAACCTCAGAAGCAGTTTCTCACGAAGTCTTTAGGCCAGCAGAGCTCCACGTTTGTGGAGTGTTTACCCTGTCCCTTACTCATGGAAAGTAGTCTACCACCTCCAAGGTTGTGAACTCCTGAGCATTTTCCATTCCACATATGTATTCACAGCATTTCTAACTCTTCTCCTCAAATTGTGTCTTACTTATTGTGAAGGTAATGTCAAGGCAATGTTCTGGATGAGAGTGGGAAGATTTTTTTGTAGCACATATTGGCCTACACATTGGATTCATTTTCCTATTTTCCGTTCGAAATACTGAATCCCTGACACTAACCCATACCCTACTAGATTGTGACTACGAATACTAATATGATGGAGAAAAATAACTCAAACAGAATAGAAATACAGGCAGTTCAGAGGAGGCCTGGTGTATAGTTGGACTGGCCTTTGGCATTATAAAGGGTAGGTGTTATAAATCTAGTCCAATTTAGTAGAAATAGTTCTCCATGTGTTTTGAATGTTAACAAATATGTGAATTCCTGTCTCCCTTTCTCTGTAGCCTATTCAGCAACATGCATTTTTACATGCACATATAGAATCCTACCTCCTATCCCACGTCCATTCTTGTGAGGTGGCTGACTTGGCAGATACAAACTGTGAGAAGAGATCACTCCTCCTAAACGCTGTTGGAACTGAAAATTCAACCTCCAGGTGAGCTTCCCACATGAACAACATGATACATAAATACATGTTCAGTAAAATAAATATTTTTGGATCTGTGGATGATAAATATTTCATGATGAATTTCGATTGGCATATATATTTCTACTCTTTAATGTCTGTGTTTGTGTGTGTGTTTTTCTTTTGTGTATATATATATATATATATATATATATATATATATATATATATATATACATATACACACACACACACACACATACACACACTCTCCAGATTTTTCAAAATATGAAATGTATGTGTCATATTATATACTCCCTAAATTCATTCATGTTCATATATGTGGATTTATAATCAACTTTTCACAAGATTATTCTCAGAAATAGTCATCCACCTGAAATACATATTTGTTTCCTAGTGCTGAAATCCTAATATTTCTACAGTAACTGACCCAGTTTAACATGAATGCAAGTAGATTCCTATGGGACATGATGTGTATTTTGACGTTCATTTTTATTCAACACTGGTACATTACTATTTCTTCAGTTGATGCACATCATAGGATATGTATTTCATCCTCAAGTTCACAAATTTCTAGGCATTCATTTCCCTTTCAATCACTTCCTGCTTCAGAACACATGTATTCCTCCACGTTTCTTGACTGGTCTTTTCATGAGACTTCTTTCCAAACACATTCTTTTCCATTTCCATAATCCCTTGTGAAGCAAAACTCACACCCCCTTCATGGTAAACCATAACCCCAATATCACCATTAGATGTATAACTGGTTAGAATGAATGGTTGTGTATCAATATTAGATTTCCTATATATTTTCAGATATCAATGCAATCCATTATTTAAATTGGAACCTGTTATACTATTTATTCACAGTATGGTCTATTCATGCATTATCTCTATATTCATAGACCCAGGGTACACCTATTTGTACCCCCAAAGGCTAATTTATATGTCTTCAACATATTACTCCCAGAAATGGTGGAAGAAACACTCATGTCACCTGATCTACATATACATTTTATCACAGTGATATTCTGGACACAAAATGCAAAGGTCACACTTATGATTGCACCAACGCCTCATTGGAAAGTGAGCATGGATTACTAAAAACATCCTTGTCCAGGTTGCCTAATGCTCTCAAATGTCAATGCTATTGGTGACTACACATTTGTTTCTTCCTAAGATGATATATTCAACCTCAACCCTGTTGAAAATGTCTAATCCACTCACTCACTTTATACTTTGCCTGATTTCCTAATGTCTCTATTGATATCTGCTTTCCTACATATGTTCCCCAGTTCATCATTGTGACTGACTCTTCACATGTGCTGACGTTTACATTCACTCTCTAACCGACACCCTATTGCTAAAGAACTTTTGGTCCAAATTGCATACTCACTCTTCTTCCAAAACTTACCAACTATCTTCCTAATCCTACCTACTATCCCTTTTTGACTGGATGTTCTCTTCTACATTCAATCATCCAAGGTACAAGGTCCTATGCCATTGTGTACCGATTTATCTGAGACATCTGTGCAGAAAGTCATTCAAAGCTAAGTATCCCAATCAAGGGCCCAATGCCCTTCTGGCCTTCAAATCTTACTTGGATTTCTGTTTTCATACATATATTTCACCTATATATTATTATAAATATCCCAGGTTGCCAATACCATTCTTCATCCAGCAGAGTGATTCCTAAGCCACATCAAACAGGTTCTTAACCCTAACCATACACTGTTCCCTCAATCTAACTTTACAGAAGAGCAGGGACAGAGTGGGTCTTACAATACAGGAATGTGGGGGATCTTCCACCTGCTGAGAACCTCAAAGGTCCATGCAGAAATGATCCCTGGAGAAGATGTAGGCAGCTATGAAGGACCTGAGAGAGCAGAAGTCATCTTCCATGGCAAACAACCTGGTCAGGATGAAGGGATGTGTCTGAATGAGCCTCTCTCTTCTTAATGTAGACAAGATGGACCAAAGCAGGCCTGTGTGGAGAGCTGTTCCTTGGTGCCTATGGTTGATATTCCATTCTAACTTGTGAAAGTGTCACAGGAAGGAGGGGCAGCCTCCATCTCATGGGAGCCTTGGAAGCAACTGTTAGGACACAGTGGTTGCCAAGGCAGTGACCTCATTCAGTTCCTGAAGGAAGTGACCTCACCTCACTTCCTTGGTGATGGAACTCTCTGAACTTGGGATCCAGGAAGCCAGGCACCCAGAGCCAGTCCCAGTCCCAGTCCCAGTGGGCTCACTTGTTTGGATTTACCAAGGACAGAGTCAGTCTTTCTTGGTACCCACTGAGGTGAGGATTGCCAAATGCCAGGAAAGCTCTGCAGAGGGGCCTTTCCTGAGAAAGCAGGTAGTGGCTCACCGCTGGCTCCTGACAACTTCACAGAGTTGGCCAAGGAGGCCAGATGTGAGACAGGACAGGCCCTTTCGGGGGAACATAGTATGGCCCACCAGTCAGACGACACTCCGGGTAGTCACAGACCAACTTGGAAGGAGGTGCCTTTGTGGGTGTGGGTGTGAGTTTGTGGTTTTGTCTCATGTTCTGAGAATAGGTAGGAAAGGCGGTTTGTTTGGGTTGGAGTGGACTGTTTCTAGTAAGGCTTTTGACAAGGCGAGTGTTTCTATGTTTGTGTATCCCACTGTGTCCCTGGTTGTAGACATTAGAAAAGAGAATGCATCAATGGATGTGTCCTGTCTAGTAGAAAGCTTCCCAGCATTCATCCTGCCCAATTTATGAATGGACTGCGGCTTGCCTTATGGATGGGCAACGCCTACTATCTTCCTAAGTTCCTGTTTTCTTCCTGAATTCTGGCCACTCTCCAGAATAGGCTCATGGTTTTGTGTCCAAGATATGTACCACCTCCAAGCTCGGTGACATGGCCATGTACTGGATAGTTGAAAGAAATGGTGAGCATCTCAGAAAACTCAGATATCAGTGTGATCAGTAAAGTCTCCCTAGAGAAACCCTGCTTTGGGCCTTTGGCTTACCTATCCTTTTGTGGCCCTGAATGTCAGGAAGGCCTTTGCCTCAGGGCACCCCTTTGTGAAGCCTGAAGAAAACAAACAGTTTTCAAATGGAAATGAATGGGCATCACCTGTGGCTCTTTGCTTAATTGCTTTGCAAAGGGATGTGTCTGAATCAGCCTCTTGGCCCTGTGTGAGGCTGTGGCTTACATTGTCAGCACCTGGTGGATCCAAAGAAAGATCCCATGCGTGCATCCAAGGCCAAATTGGCACAAAAGCAGTCATCCTGGATGAGGTCTCTCGCCTTCCTCTGTAAGGTTCCTGACCTCCATCAAGTGAGAATAGGGATCCTTTGTGTCAAATGAGTCCTTCAAAGCCATGCAGAGGCTAGCCCATAGGTGCTTGGGTTTTCTCATGACTCCAGTTCACACAAAGAATCTATACCCGGCAGTCAGTAGGCCTCCAATTGGAGAAGTAGAGCAGTATTAAAGGCAGGCCTATTTGATCACTCCAGGTCCAAAGGAAGGGTGTCCAGGCCACCCTGACATTAGGCAAATGAGAGGCAAGGGAGCTTATTGTGGACACTGTCTTGGGCTGTGCCCCTCATGGAAACCTCCAGCCAGAGGTCATGATGAGTGTCTGTATGGAAGAAGATGAGGGCCATGTGGCAGTGTTTTGGTTTGAATTGTGGTGTGGCAGTGGGAAGAGATGACTGGGTCCACCTGGGCTTGAACTCTGGTGTGATTCCCCTTGGAGACTGAGTTCTGGAACTGACCTCAGAGAAGTATTGCCGTGAATTGTGTCGGGATGTTAGGAGGCCACGCATGAGAGTCGCCCTTGGAAACTGAGATCTAGGCCCAGGCTGGCTTTCCACAGAGCACTGGGAATCTCAGCCCGGATATCACATGATTTTATTCTTAAAGACCTGGCAGCCATCGTGGAGAGTCCAAACACACGTGGACCTCACATTGTAGACCTCAATGGGCCTGGCTTCCTGTGACCTTTTGGCCACTCCTTGGGAAGCCTTGTTTGTGAGAGTTCTCCAGAGCTTTCGTTGAAATGAGCTTCCTCACCATTTAATGGTTCCTGAAGGAATGGAAACCCACAGTGCCTCCAACTTCATCCTTTAAAAATGGCTAGCTAGATAAATACCATGACATTTTTGAAATTCCCATGACCAGGTGGCACTGGAGAACCTTTGGATGTCCTGTTGCTGATCATGAGTGTACCAGACAGTGCCTTGATTGACTGGGTTTCATGAAAATGGTGTAGAACAGAGATGCCAGTGAGTTGGGGCCTGCTGAGTAGTGGGCCTAGAGCAGTGGTGTGCAGGTGTGTGATAGAACATCTGTGGTGGGGCCATGTGGATCTGCCATTGGCTTCCAAATGGCTTGTGACTGACATGGTGCAGCGAGCAGACCCTTCTATGTAAAGGCATCTTGTTATATGGAGAGGTTTCAGGGCAATGTTCAGAATCAGGTTGCTATGGTCAAGGGGGCAAGCTCTGTGGGATAGAAGCCTGGCTGGTGCATTCTCCTAGGACCTTGACCCACCACACGTGACAGAACTCCCTCCAGCACTGTGTCCCAGTTGAACTCCTTGTATTTCCTGAAGCAAATTCCAAACTCCCAGTGCAGCAGCAAGAAACACCACGAAAAGTGGAGGATGACCAAATGGCTTCACAGTCCACACAGGGAGACACTTAGACCCCAGTGGCCACAGTTTACCTGCAAAGAGAGAATTCAGCACTTCTGCCTCATGTTCATTGGAAAATCAGAAACCATGTCCTCCAGGTCACATAGATGCAGACCTGGTTTGATGGTCTCACTACAAAGGAAGCTAAAGCTCCTGACAACAACATATATTTCAAGTGCCCAACCTCAGAAGCAGTTTCTCACGAAGTCTTTAGGCCAGCAGAGCTCCACGTTTGTGGAGTGTTTACCCTGTCCCTTACTCATGGAAAGTAGTCTACCACCTCCAAGGTTGTGAACTCCTGAGCATTTTCCATTCCACATATGTATTCACAGCATTTCTAACTCTTCTCCTCAAATTGTGTCTTACTTATTGTGAAGGTAATGTCAAGGCAATGTTCTGGATGAGAGTGGGAAGATTTTTTTGTAGCACATATTGGCCTACACATTGGATTCATTTTCCTATTTTCCGTTCGAAATACTGAATCCCTGACACTAACCCATACCCTACTAGATTGTGACTACGAATACTAATATGATGGAGAAAAATAACTCAAACAGAATAGAAATACAGGCAGTTCAGAGGAGGCCTGGTGTATAGTTGGACTGGCCTTTGGCATTATAAAGGGTAGGTGTTATAAATCTAGTCCAATTTAGTAGAAATAGTTCTCCATGTGTTTTGAATGTTAACAAATATGTGAATTCCTGTCTCCCTTTCTCTGTAGCCTATTCAGCAACATGCATTTTTACATGCACATATAGAATCCTACCTCCTATCCCACGTCCATTCTTGTGAGGTGGCTGACTTGGCAGATACAAACTGTGAGAAGAGATCACTCCTCCTAAACGCTGTTGGAACTGAAAATTCAACCTCCAGGTGAGCTTCCCACATGAACAACATGATACATAAATACATGTTCAGTAAAATAAATATTTTTGGATCTGTGGATGATAAATATTTCATGATGAATTTCGATTGGCATATATATTTCTACTCTTTAATGTCTGTGTTTGTGTGTGTGTTTTTCTTTTGTGTATATATATATATATATATATATATATATATATATACATATACACACACACACACACACATACACACACACACACACACACATACACACACTCTCCAGATTTTTCAAAATATGAAATGTATGTGTCATATTATATACTCCCTAAATTCATTCATGTTCATATATGTGGATTTATAATCAACTTTTCACAAGATTATTCTCAGAAATAGTCATCCACCTGAAATACATATTTGTTTCCTAGTGCTGAAATCCTAATATTTCTACAGTAACTGACCCAGTTTAACATGAATGCAAGTAGATTCCTATGGGACATGATGTGTATTTTGACGTTCATTTTTATTCAACACTGGTACATTACTATTTCTTCAGTTGATGCACATCATAGGATATGTATTTCATCCTCAAGTTCACAAATTTCTAGGCATTCATTTCCCTTTCAATCACTTCCTGCTTCAGAACACATGTATTCCTCCACGTTTCTTGACTGGTCTTTTCATGAGACTTCTTTCCAAACACATTCTTTTCCATTTCCATAATCCCTTGTGAAGCAAAACTCACACCCCCTTCATGGTAAACCATAACCCCAATATCACCATTAGATGTATAACTGGTTAGAATGAATGGTTGTGTATCAATATTAGATTTCCTATATATTTTCAGATATCAATGCAATCCATTATTTAAATTGGAACCTGTTATACTATTTATTCACAGTATGGTCTATTCATGCATTATCTCTATATTCATAGACCCAGGGTACACCTATTTGTACCCCCAAAGGCTAATTTATATGTCTTCAACATATTACTCCCAGAAATGGTGGAAGAAACACTCATGTCACCTGATCTACATATACATTTTATCACAGTGATATTCTGGACACAAAATGCAAAGGTCACACTTATGATTGCACCAACGCCTCATTGGAAAGTGAGCATGGATTACTAAAAACATCCTTGTCCAGGTTGCCTAATGCTCTCAAATGTCAATGCTATTGGTGACTACACATTTGTTTCTTCCTAAGATGATATATTCAACCTCAACCCTGTTGAAAATGTCTAATCCACTCACTCACTTTATACTTTGCCTGATTTCCTAATGTCTCTATTGATATCTGCTTTCCTACATATGTTCCCCAGTTCATCATTGTGACTGACTCTTCACATGTGCTGACGTTTACATTCACTCTCTAACCGACACCCTATTGCTAAAGAACTTTTGGTCCAAATTGCATACTCACTCTTCTTCCAAAACTTACCAACTATCTTCCTAATCCTACCTACTATCCCTTTTTGACTGGATGTTCTCTTCTACATTCAATCATCCAAGGTACAAGGTCCTATGCCATTGTGTACCGATTTATCTGAGACATCTGTGCAGAAAGTCATTCAAAGCTAAGTATCCCAATCAAGGGCCCAATGCCCTTCTGGCCTTCAAATCTTACTTGGATTTCTGTTTTCATACATATATTTCACCTATATATTATTATAAATATCCCAGGTTGCCAATACCATTCTTCATCCAGCAGAGTGATTCCTAAGCCACATCAAACAGGTTCTTAACCCTAACCATACACTGTTCCCTCAATCTAACTTTACAGAAGAGCAGGGACAGAGTGGGTCTTACAATACAGGAATGTGGGGGATCTTCCACCTGCTGAGAACCTGAAAGGTCCATGCAGAAATGATCCCTGGAGAAGATGTAGGCAGCTATGAAGGACCTGAGAGAGCAGAAGTCATCTTCCATGGCAAACAACCTGGTCAGGATGAAGGGATGTGTCTGAATGAGCCTCTCTCTTCTTAATGTAGACAAGATGGACCAAAGCAGGCCTGTGTGGAGAGCTGTTCCTTGGTGCCTATGGTTGATATTCCATTCTAACTTGTGAAAGTGTCACAGGAAGGAGGGGCAGCCTCCATCTCATGGGAGCCTTGGAAGCAACTGTTAGGACACAGTGGTTGCCAAGGCAGTGACCTCATTCAGTTCCTGAAGGAAGTGACCTCACCTCACTTCCTTGGTGATGGAACTCTCTGAACTTGGGATCCAGGAAGCCAGGCACCCAGAGCCAGTCCCAGTCCCAGTCCCAGTGGGCTCACTTGTTTGGATTTACCAAGGACAGAGTCAGTCTTTCTTGGTACCCACTGAGGTGAGGATTGCCAAATGCCAGGAAAGCTCTGCAGAGGGGCCTTTCCTGAGAAAGCAGGTAGTGGCTCACCGCTGGCTCCTGACAACTTCACAGAGTTGGCCAAGGAGGCCAGATGTGAGACAGGACAGGCCCTTTCGGGGGAACATAGTATGGCCCACCAGTCAGACGACACTCCGGGTAGTCACAGACCAACTTGGAAGGAGGTGCCTTTGTGGGTGTGGGTGTGAGTTTGTGGTTTTGTCTCATGTTCTGAGAATAGGTAGGAAAGGCGGTTTGTTTGGGTTGGAGTGGACTGTTTCTAGTAAGGCTTTTGACAAGGCGAGTGTTTCTATGTTTGTGTATCCCACTGTGTCCCTGGTTGTAGACATTAGAAAAGAGAATGCATCAATGGATGTGTCCTGTCTAGTAGAAAGCTTCCCAGCATTCATCCTGCCCAATTTATGAATGGACTGCGGCTTGCCTTATGGATGGGCAACGCCTACTATCTTCCTAAGTTCCTGTTTTCTTCCTGAATTCTGGCCACTCTCCAGAATAGGCTCATGGTTTTGTGTCCAAGATATGTACCACCTCCAAGCTCGGTGACATGGCCATGTACTGGATAGTTGAAAGAAATGGTGAGCATCTCAGAAAACTCAGATATCAGTGTGATCAGTAAAGTCTCCCTAGAGAAACCCTGCTTTGGGCCTTTGGCTTACCTATCCTTTTGTGGCCCTGAATGTCAGGAAGGCCTTTGCCTCAGGGCACCCCTTTGTGAAGCCTGAAGAAAACAAACAGTTTTCAAATGGAAATGAATGGGCATCACCTGTGGCTCTTTGCTTAATTGCTTTGCAAAGGGATGTGTCTGAATCAGCCTCTTGGCCCTGTGTGAGGCTGTGGCTTACATTGTCAGCACCTGGTGGATCCAAAGAAAGATCCCATGCGTGCATCCAAGGCCAAATTGGCACAAAAGCAGTCATCCTGGATGAGGTCTCTCGCCTTCCTCTGTAAGGTTCCTGACCTCCATCAAGTGAGAATAGGGATCCTTTGTGTCAAATGAGTCCTTCAAAGCCATGCAGAGGCTAGCCCATAGGTGCTTGGGTTTTCTCATGACTCCAGTTCACACAAAGAATCTATACCCGGCAGTCAGTAGGCCTCCAATTGGAGAAGTAGAGCAGTATTAAAGGCAGGCCTATTTGATCACTCCAGGTCCAAAGGAAGGGTGTCCAGGCCACCCTGACATTAGGCAAATGAGAGGCAAGGGAGCTTATTGTGGACACTGTCTTGGGCTGTGCCCCTCATGGAAACCTCCAGCCAGAGGTCATGATGAGTGTCTGTATGGAAGAAGATGAGGGCCATGTGGCAGTGTTTTGGTTTGAATTGTGGTGTGGCAGTGGGAAGAGATGACTGGGTCCACCTGGGCTTGAACTCTGGTGTGATTCCCCTTGGAGACTGAGTTCTGGAACTGACCTCAGAGAAGTATTGCCGTGAATTGTGTCGGGATGTTAGGAGGCCACGCATGAGAGTCGCCCTTGGAAACTGAGATCTAGGCCCAGGCTGGCTTTCCACAGAGCACTGGGAATCTCAGCCCGGATATCACATGATTTTATTCTTAAAGACCTGGCAGCCATCGTGGAGAGTCCAAACACACGTGGACCTCACATTGTAGACCTCAATGGGCCTGGCTTCCTGTGACCTTTTGGCCACTCCTTGGGAAGCCTTGTTTGTGAGAGTTCTCCAGAGCTTTCGTTGAAATGAGCTTCCTCACCATTTAATGGTTCCTGAAGGAATGGAAACCCACAGTGCCTCCAACTTCATCCTTTAAAAATGGCTAGCTAGATAAATACCATGACATTTTTGAAATTCCCATGACCAGGTGGCACTGGAGAACCTTTGGATGTCCTGTTGCTGATCATGAGTGTACCAGACAGTGCCTTGATTGACTGGGTTTCATGAAAATGGTGTAGAACAGAGATGCCAGTGAGTTGGGGCCTGCTGAGTAGTGGGCCTAGAGCAGTGGTGTGCAGGTGTGTGATAGAACATCTGTGGTGGGGCCATGTGGATCTGCCATTGGCTTCCAAATGGCTTGTGACTGACATGGTGCAGCGAGCAGACCCTTCTATGTAAAGGCATCTTGTTATATGGAGAGGTTTCAGGGCAATGTTCAGAATCAGGTTGCTATGGTCAAGGGGGCAAGCTCTGTGGGATAGAAGCCTGGCTGGTGCATTCTCCTAGGACCTTGACCCACCACACGTGACAGAACTCCCTCCAGCACTGTGTCCCAGTTGAACTCCTTGTATTTCCTGAAGCAAATTCCAAACTCCCAGTGCAGCAGCAAGAAACACCACGAAAAGTGGAGGATGACCAAATGGCTTCACAGTCCACACAGGGAGACACTTAGACCCCAGTGGCCACAGTTTACCTGCAAAGAGAGAATTCAGCACTTCTGCCTCATGTTCATTGGAAAATCAGAAACCATGTCCTCCAGGTCACATAGATGCAGACCTGGTTTGATGGTCTCACTACAAAGGAAGCTAAAGCTCCTGACAACAACATATATTTCAAGTGCCCAACCTCAGAAGCAGTTTCTCACGAAGTCTTTAGGCCAGCAGAGCTCCACGTTTGTGGAGTGTTTACCCTGTCCCTTACTCATGGAAAGTAGTCTACCACCTCCAAGGTTGTGAACTCCTGAGCATTTTCCATTCCACATATGTATTCACAGCATTTCTAACTCTTCTCCTCAAATTGTGTCTTACTTATTGTGAAGGTAATGTCAAGGCAATGTTCTGGATGAGAGTGGGAAGATTTTTTTGTAGCACATATTGGCCTACACATTGGATTCATTTTCCTATTTTCCGTTCGAAATACTGAATCCCTGACACTAACCCATACCCTACTAGATTGTGACTACGAATACTAATATGATGGAGAAAAATAACTCAAACAGAATAGAAATACAGGCAGTTCAGAGGAGGCCTGGTGTATAGTTGGACTGGCCTTTGGCATTATAAAGGGTAGGTGTTATAAATCTAGTCCAATTTAGTAGAAATAGTTCTCCATGTGTTTTGAATGTTAACAAATATGTGAATTCCTGTCTCCCTTTCTCTGTAGCCTATTCAGCAACATGCATTTTTACATGCACATATAGAATCCTACCTCCTATCCCACGTCCATTCTTGTGAGGTGGCTGACTTGGCAGATACAAACTGTGAGAAGAGATCACTCCTCCTAAACGCTGTTGGAACTGAAAATTCAACCTCCAGGTGAGCTTCCCACATGAACAACATGATACATAAATACATGTTCAGTAAAATAAATATTTTTGGATCTGTGGATGATAAATATTTCATGATGAATTTCGATTGGCATATATATTTCTACTCTTTAATGTCTGTGTTTGTGTGTGTGTTTTTCTTTTGTGTATATATATATATATATATATATATATATATATATACATATACACACACACACACACACATACACACACACACACACACACATACACACACTCTCCAGATTTTTCAAAATATGAAATGTATGTGTCATATTATATACTCCCTAAATTCATTCATGTTCATATATGTGGATTTATAATCAACTTTTCACAAGATTATTCTCAGAAATAGTCATCCACCTGAAATACATATTTGTTTCCTAGTGCTGAAATCCTAATATTTCTACAGTAACTGACCCAGTTTAACATGAATGCAAGTAGATTCCTATGGGACATGATGTGTATTTTGACGTTCATTTTTATTCAACACTGGTACATTACTATTTCTTCAGTTGATGCACATCATAGGATATGTATTTCATCCTCAAGTTCACAAATTTCTAGGCATTCATTTCCCTTTCAATCACTTCCTGCTTCAGAACACATGTATTCCTCCACGTTTCTTGACTGGTCTTTTCATGAGACTTCTTTCCAAACACATTCTTTTCCATTTCCATAATCCCTTGTGAAGCAAAACTCACACCCCCTTCATGGTAAACCATAACCCCAATATCACCATTAGATGTATAACTGGTTAGAATGAATGGTTGTGTATCAATATTAGATTTCCTATATATTTTCAGATATCAATGCAATCCATTATTTAAATTGGAACCTGTTATACTATTTATTCACAGTATGGTCTATTCATGCATTATCTCTATATTCATAGACCCAGGGTACACCTATTTGTACCCCCAAAGGCTAATTTATATGTCTTCAACATATTACTCCCAGAAATGGTGGAAGAAACACTCATGTCACCTGATCTACATATACATTTTATCACAGTGATATTCTGGACACAAAATGCAAAGGTCACACTTATGATTGCACCAACGCCTCATTGGAAAGTGAGCATGGATTACTAAAAACATCCTTGTCCAGGTTGCCTAATGCTCTCAAATGTCAATGCTATTGGTGACTACACATTTGTTTCTTCCTAAGATGATATATTCAACCTCAACCCTGTTGAAAATGTCTAATCCACTCACTCACTTTATACTTTGCCTGATTTCCTAATGTCTCTATTGATATCTGCTTTCCTACATATGTTCCCCAGTTCATCATTGTGACTGACTCTTCACATGTGCTGACGTTTACATTCACTCTCTAACCGACACCCTATTGCTAAAGAACTTTTGGTCCAAATTGCATACTCACTCTTCTTCCAAAACTTACCAACTATCTTCCTAATCCTACCTACTATCCCTTTTTGACTGGATGTTCTCTTCTACATTCAATCATCCAAGGTACAAGGTCCTATGCCATTGTGTACCGATTTATCTGAGACATCTGTGCAGAAAGTCATTCAAAGCTAAGTATCCCAATCAAGGGCCCAATGCCCTTCTGGCCTTCAAATCTTACTTGGATTTCTGTTTTCATACATATATTTCACCTATATATTATTATAAATATCCCAGGTTGCCAATACCATTCTTCATCCAGCAGAGTGATTCCTAAGCCACATCAAACAGGTTCTTAACCCTAACCATACACTGTTCCCTCAATCTAACTTTACAGAAGAGCAGGGACAGAGTGGGTCTTACAATACAGGAATGTGGGGGATCTTCCACCTGCTGAGAACCTCAAAGGTCCATGCAGAAATGATCCCTGGAGAAGATGTAGGCAGCTATGAAGGACCTGAGAGAGCAGAAGTCATCTTCCATGGCAAACAACCTGGTCAGGATGAAGGGATGTGTCTGAATGAGCCTCTCTCTTCTTAATGTAGACAAGATGGACCAAAGCAGGCCTGTGTGGAGAGCTGTTCCTTGGTGCCTATGGTTGATATTCCATTCTAACTTGTGAAAGTGTCACAGGAAGGAGGGGCAGCCTCCATCTCATGGGAGCCTTGGAAGCAACTGTTAGGACACAGTGGTTGCCAAGGCAGTGACCTCATTCAGTTCCTGAAGGAAGTGACCTCACCTCACTTCCTTGGTGATGGAACTCTCTGAACTTGGGATCCAGGAAGCCAGGCACCCAGAGCCAGTCCCAGTCCCAGTCCCAGTGGGCTCACTTGTTTGGATTTACCAAGGACAGAGTCAGTCTTTCTTGGTACCCACTGAGGTGAGGATTGCCAAATGCCAGGAAAGCTCTGCAGAGGGGCCTTTCCTGAGAAAGCAGGTAGTGGCTCACCGCTGGCTCCTGACAACTTCACAGAGTTGGCCAAGGAGGCCAGATGTGAGACAGGACAGGCCCTTTCGGGGGAACATAGTATGGCCCACCAGTCAGACGACACTCCGGGTAGTCACAGACCAACTTGGAAGGAGGTGCCTTTGTGGGTGTGGGTGTGAGTTTGTGGTTTTGTCTCATGTTCTGAGAATAGGTAGGAAAGGCGGTTTGTTTGGTTTGGAGTGGACTGTTTCTAGTAAGGCTTTTGACAAGGCGAGTGTTTCTATGTTTGTGTATCCCACTGTGTCCCTGGTTGTAGACATTAGAAAAGAGAATGCATCAATGGATGTGTCCTGTCTAGTAGAAAGCTTCCCAGCATTCATCCTGCCCAATTTATGAATGGACTGCAGCTTGCCTTATGGATGGGCAACGCCTACTATCTTCCTAAGTTCCTGTTTTCTTCCTGAATTCTGGCCACTCTCCAGAATAGGCTCATGGTTTTGTGTCCAAGATATGTACCACCTCCAAGCTCGGTGACATGGCCATGTACTGGATAGTTGAAAGAAATGGTGAGCATCTCAGAAAACTCAGATATCAGTGTGATCAGTAAAGTCTCCCTAGAGAAACCCTGCTTTGGGCCTTTGGCTTACCTATCCTTTTGTGGCCCTGAATGTCAGGAAGGCCTTTGCCTCAGGGCACCCCTTTGTGAAGCCTGAAGAAAACAAACAGTTTTCAAATGGAAATGAATGGGCATCACCTGTGGCTCTTTGCTTAATTGCTTTGCAAAGGGATGTGTCTGAATCAGCCTCTTGGCCCTGTGTGAGGCTGTGGCTTACATTGTCAGCACCTGGTGGATCCAAAGAAAGATCCCATGCGTGCATCCAAGGCCAAATTGGCACAAAAGCAGTCATCCTGGATGAGGTCTCTCGCCTTCCTCTGTAAGGTTCCTGACCTCCATCAAGTGAGAATAGGGATCCTTTGTGTCAAATGAGTCCTTCAAAGCCATGCAGAGGCTAGCCCATAGGTGCTTGGGTTTTCTCATGACTCCAGTTCACACAAAGAATCTATACCCGGCAGTCAGTAGGCCTCCAATTGGAGAAGTAGAGCAGTATTAAAGGCAGGCCTATTTGATCACTCCAGGTCCAAAGGAAGGGTGTCCAGGCCACCCTGACATTAGGCAAATGAGAGGCAAGGGAGCTTATTGTGGACACTGTCTTGGGCTGTGCCCCTCATGGAAACCTCCAGCCAGAGGTTATGATGAGTGTCTGTATGGAAGAAGATGAGGGCCATGTGGCAGTGTTTTGGTTTGAATTGTGGTGTGGCAGTGGGAAGAGATGACTGGGTCCACCTGGGCTTGAACTCTGGTGTGATTCCCCTTGGAGACTGAGTTCTGGAACTGACCTCAGAGAAGTATTGCCGTGAATTGTGTCGGGATGTTAGGAGGCCACGCATGAGAGTCGCCCTTGGAAACTGAGATCTAGGCCCAGGCTGGCTTTCCACAGAGCACTGGGAATCTCAGCCCGGATATCACATGATTTTATTCTTAAAGACCTGGCAGCCATCGTGGAGAGTCCAAACACACGTGGACCTCACATTGTAGACCTCAATGGGCCTGGCTTCCTGTGACCTTTTGGCCACTCCTTGGGAAGCCTTGTTTGTGAGAGTTCTCCAGAGCTTTCGTTGAAATGAGCTTCCTCACCATTTAATGGTTCCTGAAGGAATGGAAACCCACAGTGCCTCCAACTTCATCCTTTAAAAATGGCTAGCTAGATAAATACCATGACATTTTTGAAATTCCCATGACCAGGTGGCACTGGAGAACCTTTGGATGTCCTGTTGCTGATCATGAGTGTACCAGACAGTGCCTTGATTGACTGGGTTTCATGAAAATGGTGTAGAACAGAGATGCCAGTGAGTTGGGGCCTGCTGAGTAGTGGGCCTAGAGCAGTGGTGTGCAGGTGTGTGATAGAACATCTGTGGTGGGGCCATGTGGATCTGCCATTGGCTTCCAAATGGCTTGTGACTGACATGGTGCAGCGAGCAGACCCTTCTATGTAAAGGCATCTTGTTATATGGAGAGGTTTCAGGGCAATGTTCAGAATCAGGTTGCTATGGTCAAGGGGGCAAGCTCTGTGGGATAGAAGCCTGGCTGGTGCATTCTCCTAGGACCTTGACCCACCACACGTGACAGAACTCCCTCCAGCACTGTGTCCCAGTTGAACTCCTTGTATTTCCTGAAGCAAATTCCAAACTCCCAGTGCAGCAGCAAGAAACACCACGAAAAGTGGAGGATGACCAAATGGCTTCACAGTCCACACAGGGAGACACTTAGACCCCAGTGGCCACAGTTTACCTGCAAAGAGAGAATTCAGCACTTCTGCCTCATGTTCATTGGAAAATCAGAAACCATGTCCTCCAGGTCACATAGATGCAGACCTGGTTTGATGGTCTCACTACAAAGGAAGCTAAAGCTCCTGACAACAACATATATTTCAAGTGCCCAACCTCAGAAGCAGTTTCTCACGAAGTCTTTAGGCCAGCAGAGCTCCACGTTTGTGGAGTGTTTACCCTGTCCCTTACTCATGGAAAGTAGTCTACCACCTCCAAGGTTGTGAACTCCTGAGCATTTTCCATTCCACATATGTATTCACAGCATTTCTAACTCTTCTCCTCAAATTGTGTCTTACTTATTGTGAAGGTAATGTCAAGGCAATGTTCTGGATGAGAGTGGGAAGATTTTTTTGTAGCACATATTGGCCTACACATTGGATTCATTTTCCTATTTTCCGTTCGAAATACTGAATCCCTGACACTAACCCATACCCTACTAGATTGTGACTACGAATACTAATATGATGGAGAAAAATAACTCAAACAGAATAGAAATACAGGCAGTTCAGAGGAGGCCTGGTGTATAGTTGGACTGGCCTTTGGCATTATAAAGGGTAGGTGTTATAAATCTAGTCCAATTTAGTAGAAATAGTTCTCCATGTGTTTTGAATGTTAACAAATATGTGAATTCCTGTCTCCCTTTCTCTGTAGCCTATTCAGCAACATGCATTTTTACATGCACATATAGAATCCTACCTCCTATCCCACGTCCATTCTTGTGAGGTGGCTGACTTGGCAGATACAAACTGTGAGAAGAGATCACTCCTCCTAAACGCTGTTGGAACTGAAAATTCAACCTCCAGGTGAGCTTCCCACATGAACAACATGATACATAAATACATGTTCAGTAAAATAAATATTTTTGGATCTGTGGATGATAAATATTTCATGATGAATTTCGATTGGCATATATATTTCTACTCTTTAATGTCTGTGTTTGTGTGTGTGTTTTTCTTTTGTGTATATATATATATATATATATATATATATATATATACATATACACACACACACACACACATACACACACACACACACACATACACACACTCTCCAGATTTTTCAAAATATGAAATGTATGTGTCATATTATATACTCCCTAAATTCATTCATGTTCATATATGTGGATTTATAATCAACTTTTCACAAGATTATTCTCAGAAATAGTCATCCACCTGAAATACATATTTGTTTCCTAGTGCTGAAATCCTAATATTTCTACAGTAACTGACCCAGTTTAACATGAATGCAAGTAGATTCCTATGGGACATGATGTGTATTTTGACGTTCATTTTTATTCAACACTGGTACATTACTATTTCTTCAGTTGATGCACATCATAGGATATGTATTTCATCCTCAAGTTCACAAATTTCTAGGCATTCATTTCCCTTTCAATCACTTCCTGCTTCAGAACACATGTATTCCTCCACGTTTCTTGACTGGTCTTTTCATGAGACTTCTTTCCAAACACATTCTTTTCCATTTCCATAATCCCTTGTGAAGCAAAACTCACACCCCCTTCATGGTAAACCATAACCCCAATATCACCATTAGATGTATAACTGGTTAGAATGAATGGTTGTGTATCAATATTAGATTTCCTATATATTTTCAGATATCAATGCAATCCATTATTTAAATTGGAACCTGTTATACTATTTATTCACAGTATGGTCTATTCATGCATTATCTCTATATTCATAGACCCAGGGTACACCTATTTGTACCCCCAAAGGCTAATTTATATGTCTTCAACATATTACTCCCAGAAATGGTGGAAGAAACACTCATGTCACCTGATCTACATATACATTTTATCACAGTGATATTCTGGACACAAAATGCAAAGGTCACACTTATGATTGCACCAACGCCTCATTGGAAAGTGAGCATGGATTACTAAAAACATCCTTGTCCAGGTTGCCTAATGCTCTCAAATGTCAATGCTATTGGTGACTACACATTTGTTTCTTCCTAAGATGATATATTCAACCTCAACCCTGTTGAAAATGTCTAATCCACTCACTCACTTTATACTTTGCCTGATTTCCTAATGTCTCTATTGATATCTGCTTTCCTACATATGTTCCCCAGTTCATCATTGTGACTGACTCTTCACATGTGCTGACGTTTACATTCACTCTCTAACCGACACCCTATTGCTAAAGAACTTTTGGTCCAAATTGCATACTCACTCTTCTTCCAAAACTTACCAACTATCTTCCTAATCCTACCTACTATCCCTTTTTGACTGGATGTTCTCTTCTACATTCAATCATCCAAGGTACAAGGTCCTATGCCATTGTGTACCGATTTATCTGAGACATCTGTGCAGAAAGTCATTCAAAGCTAAGTATCCCAATCAAGGGCCCAATGCCCTTCTGGCCTTCAAATCTTACTTGGATTTCTGTTTTCATACATATATTTCACCTATATATTATTATAAATATCCCAGGTTGCCAATACCATTCTTCATCCAGCAGAGTGATTCCTAAGCCACATCAAACAGGTTCTTAACCCTAACCATACACTGTTCCCTCAATCTAACTTTACAGAAGAGCAGGGACAGAGTGGGTCTTACAATACAGGAATGTGGGGGATCTTCCACCTGCTGAGAACCTCAAAGGTCCATGCAGAAATGATCCCTGGAGAAGATGTAGGCAGCTATGAAGGACCTGAGAGAGCAGAAGTCATCTTCCATGGCAAACAACCTGGTCAGGATGAAGGGATGTGTCTGAATGAGCCTCTCTCTTCTTAATGTAGACAAGATGGACCAAAGCAGGCCTGTGTGGAGAGCTGTTCCTTGGTGCCTATGGTTGATATTCCATTCTAACTTGTGAAAGTGTCACAGGAAGGAGGGGCAGCCTCCATCTCATGGGAGCCTTGGAAGCAACTGTTAGGACACAGTGGTTGCCAAGGCAGTGACCTCATTCAGTTCCTGAAGGAAGTGACCTCACCTCACTTCCTTGGTGATGGAACTCTCTGAACTTGGGATCCAGGAAGCCAGGCACCCAGAGCCAGTCCCAGTCCCAGTCCCAGTGGGCTCACTTGTTTGGATTTACCAAGGACAGAGTCAGTCTTTCTTGGTACCCACTGAGGTGAGGATTGCCAAATGCCAGGAAAGCTCTGCAGAGGGGCCTTTCCTGAGAAAGCAGGTAGTGGCTCACCGCTGGCTCCTGACAACTTCACAGAGTTGGCCAAGGAGGCCAGATGTGAGACAGGACAGGCCCTTTCGGGGGAACATAGTATGGCCCACCAGTCAGACGACACTCCGGGTAGTCACAGACCAACTTGGAAGGAGGTGCCTTTGTGGGTGTGGGTGTGAGTTTGTGGTTTTGTCTCATGTTCTGAGAATAGGTAGGAAAGGCGGTTTGTTTGGGTTGGAGTGGACTGTTTCTAGTAAGGCTTTTGACAAGGCGAGTGTTTCTATGTTTGTGTATCCCACTGTGTCCCTGGTTGTAGACATTAGAAAAGAGAATGCATCAATGGATGTGTCCTGTCTAGTAGAAAGCTTCCCAGCATTCATCCTGCCCAATTTATGAATGGACTGCGGCTTGCCTTATGGATGGGCAACGCCTACTATCTTCCTAAGTTCCTGTTTTCTTCCTGAATTCTGGCCACTCTCCAGAATAGGCTCATGGTTTTGTGTCCAAGATATGTACCACCTCCAAGCTCGGTGACATGGCCATGTACTGGATAGTTGAAAGAAATGGTGAGCATCTCAGAAAACTCAGATATCAGTGTGATCAGTAAAGTCTCCCTAGAGAAACCCTGCTTTGGGCCTTTGGCTTACCTATCCTTTTGTGGCCCTGAATGTCAGGAAGGCCTTTGCCTCAGGGCACCCCTTTGTGAAGCCTGAAGAAAACAAACAGTTTTCAAATGGAAATGAATGGGCATCACCTGTGGCTCTTTGCTTAATTGCTTTGCAAAGGGATGTGTCTGAATCAGCCTCTTGGCCCTGTGTGAGGCTGTGGCTTACATTGTCAGCACCTGGTGGATCCAAAGAAAGATCCCATGCGTGCATCCAAGGCCAAATTGGCACAAAAGCAGTCATCCTGGATGAGGTCTCTCGCCTTCCTCTGTAAGGTTCCTGACCTCCATCAAGTGAGAATAGGGATCCTTTGTGTCAAATGAGTCCTTCAAAGCCATGCAGAGGCTAGCCCATAGGTGCTTGGGTTTTCTCATGACTCCAGTTCACACAAAGAATCTATACCCGGCAGTCAGTAGGCCTCCAATTGGAGAAGTAGAGCAGTATTAAAGGCAGGCCTATTTGATCACTCCAGGTCCAAAGGAAGGGTGTCCAGGCCACCCTGACATTAGGCAAATGAGAGGCAAGGGAGCTTATTGTGGACACTGTCTTGGGCTGTGCCCCTCATGGAAACCTCCAGCCAGAGGTCATGATGAGTGTCTGTATGGAAGAAGATGAGGGCCATGTGGCAGTGTTTTGGTTTGAATTGTGGTGTGGCAGTGGGAAGAGATGACTGGGTCCACCTGGGCTTGAACTCTGGTGTGATTCCCCTTGGAGACTGAGTTCTGGAACTGACCTCAGAGAAGTATTGCCGTGAATTGTGTCGGGATGTTAGGAGGCCACGCATGAGAGTCGCCCTTGGAAACTGAGATCTAGGCCCAGGCTGGCTTTCCACAGAGCACTGGGAATCTCAGCCCGGATATCACATGATTTTATTCTTAAAGACCTGGCAGCCATCGTGGAGAGTCCAAACACACGTGGACCTCACATTGTAGACCTCAATGGGCCTGGCTTCCTGTGACCTTTTGGCCACTCCTTGGGAAGCCTTGTTTGTGAGAGTTCTCCAGAGCTTTCGTTGAAATGAGCTTCCTCACCATTTAATGGTTCCTGAAGGAATGGAAACCCACAGTGCCTCCAACTTCATCCTTTAAAAATGGCTAGCTAGATAAATACCATGACATTTTTGAAATTCCCATGACCAGGTGGCACTGGAGAACCTTTGGATGTCCTGTTGCTGATCATGAGTGTACCAGACAGTGCCTTGATTGACTGGGTTTCATGAAAATGGTGTAGAACAGAGATGCCAGTGAGTTGGGGCCTGCTGAGTAGTGGGCCTAGAGCAGTGGTGTGCAGGTGTGTGATAGAACATCTGTGGTGGGGCCATGTGGATCTGCCATTGGCTTCCAAATGGCTTGTGACTGACATGGTGCAGCGAGCAGACCCTTCTATGTAAAGGCATCTTGTTATATGGAGAGGTTTCAGGGCAATGTTCAGAATCAGGTTGCTATGGTCAAGGGGGCAAGCTCTGTGGGATAGAAGCCTGGCTGGTGCATTCTCCTAGGACCTTGACCCACCACACGTGACAGAACTCCCTCCAGCACTGTGTCCCAGTGGAACTCCTTGTATTTCCTGAAGCAAATTCCAAACTCCCAGTGCAGCAGCAAGAAACACCACGAAAAGTGGAGGATGACCAAATGGCTTCACAGTCCACACAGGGAGACACTTAGACCCCAGTGGCCACAGTTTACCTGCAAAGAGAGAATTCAGCACTTCTGCCTCATGTTCATTGGAAAATCAGAAACCATGTCCTCCAGGTCACATAGATGCAGACCTGGTTTGATGGTCTCACTACAAAGGAAGCTAAAGCTCCTGACAACAACATATATTTCAAGTGCCCAACCTCAGAAGCAGTTTCTCACGAAGTCTTTAGGCCAGCAGAGCTCCACGTTTGTGGAGTGTTTACCCTGTCCCTTACTCATGGAAAGTAGTCTACCACCTCCAAGGTTGTGAACTCCTGAGCATTTTCCATTCCACATATGTATTCACAGCATTTCTAACTCTTCTCCTCAAATTGTGTCTTACTTATTGTGAAGGTAATGTCAAGGCAATGTTCTGGATGAGAGTGGGAAGATTTTTTTGTAGCACATATTGGCCTACACATTGGATTCATTTTCCTATTTTCCGTTCGAAATACTGAATCCCTGACACTAACCCATACCCTACTAGATTGTGACTACGAATACTAATATGATGGAGAAAAATAACTCAAACAGAATAGAAATACAGGCAGTTCAGAGGAGGCCTGGTGTATAGTTGGACTGGCCTTTGGCATTATAAAGGGTAGGTGTTATAAATCTAGTCCAATTTAGTAGAAATAGTTCTCCATGTGTTTTGAATGTTAACAAATATGTGAATTCCTGTCTCCCTTTCTCTGTAGCCTATTCAGCAACATGCATTTTTACATGCACATATAGAATCCTACCTCCTATCCCACGTCCATTCTTGTGAGGTGGCTGACTTGGCAGATACAAACTGTGAGAAGAGATCACTCCTCCTAAACGCTGTTGGAACTGAAAATTCAACCTCCAGGTGAGCTTCCCACATGAACAACATGATACATAAATACATGTTCAGTAAAATAAATATTTTTGGATCTGTGGATGATAAATATTTCATGATGAATTTCGATTGGCATATATATTTCTACTCTTTAATGTCTGTGTTTGTGTGTGTGTTTTTCTTTTGTGTATATATATATATATATATATATATATATATATATATATATATATACATATACACACACACACACACACATACACACACACACACACACACATACACACACTCTCCAGATTTTTCAAAATATGAAATGTATGTGTCATATTATATACTCCCTAAATTCATTCATGTTCATATATGTGGATTTATAATCAACTTTTCACAAGATTATTCTCAGAAATAGTCATCCACCTGAAATACATATTTGTTTCCTAGTGCTGAAATCCTAATATTTCTACAGTAACTGACCCAGTTTAACATGAATGCAAGTAGATTCCTATGGGACATGATGTGTATTTTGACGTTCATTTTTATTCAACACTGGTACATTACTATTTCTTCAGTTGATGCACATCATAGGATATGTATTTCATCCTCAAGTTCACAAATTTCTAGGCATTCATTTCCCTTTCAATCACTTCCTGCTTCAGAACACATGTATTCCTCCACGTTTCTTGACTGGTCTTTTCATGAGACTTCTTTCCAAACACATTCTTTTCCATTTCCATAATCCCTTGTGAAGCAAAACTCACACCCCCTTCATGGTAAACCATAACCCCAATATCACCATTAGATGTATAACTGGTTAGAATGAATGGTTGTGTATCAATATTAGATTTCCTATATATTTTCAGATATCAATGCAATCCATTATTTAAATTGGAACCTGTTATACTATTTATTCACAGTATGGTCTATTCATGCATTATCTCTATATTCATAGACCCAGGGTACACCTATTTGTACCCCCAAAGGCTAATTTATATGTCTTCAACATATTACTCCCAGAAATGGTGGAAGAAACACTCATGTCACCTGATCTACATATACATTTTATCACAGTGATATTCTGGACACAAAATGCAAAGGTCACACTTATGATTGCACCAACGCCTCATTGGAAAGTGAGCATGGATTACTAAAAACATCCTTGTCCAGGTTGCCTAATGCTCTCAAATGTCAATGCTATTGGTGACTACACATTTGTTTCTTCCTAAGATGATATATTCAACCTCAACCCTGTTGAAAATGTCTAATCCACTCACTCACTTTATACTTTGCCTGATTTCCTAATGTCTCTATTGATATCTGCTTTCCTACATATGTTCCCCAGTTCATCATTGTGACTGACTCTTCACATGTGCTGACGTTTACATTCACTCTCTAACCGACACCCTATTGCTAAAGAACTTTTGGTCCAAATTGCATACTCACTCTTCTTCCAAAACTTACCAACTATCTTCCTAATCCTACCTACTATCCCTTTTTGACTGGATGTTCTCTTCTACATTCAATCATCCAAGGTACAAGGTCCTATGCCATTGTGTACCGATTTATCTGAGACATCTGTGCAGAAAGTCATTCAAAGCTAAGTATCCCAATCAAGGGCCCAATGCCCTTCTGGCCTTCAAATCTTACTTGGATTTCTGTTTTCATACATATATTTCACCTATATATTATTATAAATATCCCAGGTTCCCAATACCATTCTTCATCCAGCAGAGTGATTCCTAAGCCACATCAAACAGGTTCTTAACCCTAACCATACACTGTTCCCTCAATCTAACTTTACAGAAGAGCAGGGACAGAGTGGGTCTTACAATACAGGAATGTGGGGGATCTTCCACCTGCTGAGAACCTCAAAGGTCCATGCAGAAATGATCCCTGGAGAAGATGTAGGCAGCTATGAAGGACCTGAGAGAGCAGAAGTCATCTTCCATGGCAAACAACCTGGTCAGGATGAAGGGATGTGTCTGAATGAGCCTCTCTCTTCTTAATGTAGACAAGATGGACCAAAGCAGGCCTGTGTGGAGAGCTGTTCCTTGGTGCCTATGGTTGATATTCCATTCTAACTTGTGAAAGTGTCACAGGAAGGAGGGGCAGCCTCCATCTCATGGGAGCCTTGGAAGCAACTGTTAGGACACAGTGGTTGCCAAGGCAGTGACCTCATTCAGTTCCTGAAGGAAGTGACCTCACCTCACTTCCTTGGTGATGGAACTCTCTGAACTTGGGATCCAGGAAGCCAGGCACCCAGAGCCAGTCCCAGTCCCAGTCCCAGTGGGCTCACTTGTTTGGATTTACCAAGGACAGAGTCAGTCTTTCTTGGTACCCACTGAGGTGAGGATTGCCAAATGCCAGGAAAGCTCTGCAGAGGGGCCTTTCCTGAGAAAGCAGGTAGTGGCTCACCGCTGGCTCCTGACAACTTCACAGAGTTGGCCAAGGAGGCCAGATGTGAGACAGGACAGGCCCTTTCGGGGGAACATAGTATGGCCCACCAGTCAGACGACACTCCGGGTAGTCACAGACCAACTTGGAAGGAGGTGCCTTTGTGGGTGTGGGTGTGAGTTTGTGGTTTTGTCTCATGTTCTGAGAATAGGTAGGAAAGGCGGTTTGTTTGGTTTGGAGTGGACTGTTTCTAGTAAGGCTTTTGACAAGGCGAGTGTTTCTATGTTTGTGTATCCCACTGTGTCCCTGGTTGTAGACATTAGAAAAGAGAATGCATCAATGGATGTGTCCTGTCTAGTAGAAAGCTTCCCAGCATTCATCCTGCCCAATTTATGAATGGACTGCAGCTTGCCTTATGGATGGGCAACGCCTACTATCTTCCTAAGTTCCTGTTTTCTTCCTGAATTCTGGCCACTCTCCAGAATAGGCTCATGGTTTTGTGTCCAAGATATGTACCACCTCCAAGCTCGGTGACATGGCCATGTACTGGATAGTTGAAAGAAATGGTGAGCATCTCAGAAAACTCAGATATCAGTGTGATCAGTAAAGTCTCCCTAGAGAAACCCTGCTTTGGGCCTTTGGCTTACCTATCCTTTTGTGGCCCTGAATGTCAGGAAGGCCTTTGCCTCAGGGCACCCCTTTGTGAAGCCTGAAGAAAACAAACAGTTTTCAAATGGAAATGAATGGGCATCACCTGTGGCTCTTTGCTTAATTGCTTTGCAAAGGGATGTGTCTGAATCAGCCTCTTGGCCCTGTGTGAGGCTGTGGCTTACATTGTCAGCACCTGGTGGATCCAAAGAAAGATCCCATGCGTGCATCCAAGGCCAAATTGGCACAAAAGCAGTCATCCTGGATGAGGTCTCTCGCCTTCCTCTGTAAGGTTCCTGACCTCCATCAAGTGAGAATAGGGATCCTTTGTGTCAAATGAGTCCTTCAAAGCCATGCAGAGGCTAGCCCATAGGTGCTTGGGTTTTCTCATGACTCCAGTTCACACAAAGAATCTATACCCGGCAGTCAGTAGGCCTCCAATTGGAGAAGTAGAGCAGTATTAAAGGCAGGCCTATTTGATCACTCCAGGTCCAAAGGAAGGGTGTCCAGGCCACCCTGACATTAGGCAAATGAGAGGCAAGGGAGCTTATTGTGGACACTGTCTTGGGCTGTGCCCCTCATGGAAACCTCCAGCCAGAGGTTATGATGAGTGTCTGTATGGAAGAAGATGAGGGCCATGTGGCAGTGTTTTGGTTTGAATTGTGGTGTGGCAGTGGGAAGAGATGACTGGGTCCACCTGGGCTTGAACTCTGGTGTGATTCCCCTTGGAGACTGAGTTCTGGAACTGACCTCAGAGAAGTATTGCCGTGAATTGTGTCGGGATGTTAGGAGGCCACGCATGAGAGTCGCCCTTGGAAACTGAGATCTAGGCCCAGGCTGGCTTTCCACAGAGCACTGGGAATCTCAGCCCGGATATCACATGATTTTATTCTTAAAGACCTGGCAGCCATCGTGGAGAGTCCAAACACACGTGGACCTCACATTGTAGACCTCAATGGGCCTGGCTTCCTGTGACCTTTTGGCCACTCCTTGGGAAGCCTTGTTTGTGAGAGTTCTCCAGAGCTTTCGTTGAAATGAGCTTCCTCACCATTTAATGGTTCCTGAAGGAATGGAAACCCACAGTGCCTCCAACTTCATCCTTTAAAAATGGCTAGCTAGATAAATACCATGACATTTTTGAAATTCCCATGACCAGGTGGCACTGGAGAACCTTTGGATGTCCTGTTGCTGATCATGAGTGTACCAGACAGTGCCTTGATTGACTGGGTTTCATGAAAATGGTGTAGAACAGAGATGCCAGTGAGTTGGGGCCTGCTGAGTAGTGGGCCTAGAGCAGTGGTGTGCAGGTGTGTGATAGAACATCTGTGGTGGGGCCATGTGGATCTGCCATTGGCTTCCAAATGGCTTGTGACTGACATGGTGCAGCGAGCAGACCCTTCTATGTAAAGGCATCTTGTTATATGGAGAGGTTTCAGGGCAATGTTCAGAATCAGGTTGCTATGGTCAAGGGGGCAAGCTCTGTGGGATAGAAGCCTGGCTGGTGCATTCTCCTAGGACCTTGACCCACCACACGTGACAGAACTCCCTCCAGCACTGTGTCCCAGTTGAACTCCTTGTATTTCCTGAAGCAAATTCCAAACTCCCAGTGCAGCAGCAAGAAACACCACGAAAAGTGGAGGATGACCAAATGGCTTCACAGTCCACACAGGGAGACACTTAGACCCCAGTGGCCACAGTTTACCTGCAAAGAGAGAATTCAGCACTTCTGCCTCATGTTCATTGGAAAATCAGAAACCATGTCCTCCAGGTCACATAGATGCAGACCTGGTTTGATGGTCTCACTACAAAGGAAGCTAAAGCTCCTGACAACAACATATATTTCAAGTGCCCAACCTCAGAAGCAGTTTCTCACGAAGTCTTTAGGCCAGCAGAGCTCCACGTTTGTGGAGTGTTTACCCTGTCCCTTACTCATGGAAAGTAGTCTACCACCTCCAAGGTTGTGAACTCCTGAGCATTTTCCATTCCACATATGTATTCACAGCATTTCTAACTCTTCTCCTCAAATTGTGTCTTACTTATTGTGAAGGTAATGTCAAGGCAATGTTCTGGATGAGAGTGGGAAGATTTTTTTGTAGCACATATTGGCCTACACATTGGATTCATTTTCCTATTTTCCGTTCGAAATACTGAATCCCTGACACTAACCCATACCCTACTAGATTGTGACTACGAATACTAATATGATGGAGAAAAATAACTCAAACAGAATAGAAATACAGGCAGTTCAGAGGAGGCCTGGTGTATAGTTGGACTGGCCTTTGGCATTATAAAGGGTAGGTGTTATAAATCTAGTCCAATTTAGTAGAAATAGTTCTCCATGTGTTTTGAATGTTAACAAATATGTGAATTCCTGTCTCCCTTTCTCTGTAGCCTATTCAGCAACATGCATTTTTACATGCACATATAGAATCCTACCTCCTATCCCACGTCCATTCTTGTGAGGTGGCTGACTTGGCAGATACAAACTGTGAGAAGAGATCACTCCTCCTAAACGCTGTTGGAACTGAAAATTCAACCTCCAGGTGAGCTTCCCACATGAACAACATGATACATAAATACATGTTCAGTAAAATAAATATTTTTGGATCTGTGGATGATAAATATTTCATGATGAATTTCGATTGGCATATATATTTCTACTCTTTAATGTCTGTGTTTGTGTGTGTGTTTTTCTTTTGTGTGTATATATATATATATATATATATATATATATATATACATACATATACACACACACACACACACATACACACACACACACACACACATACACACACTCTCCAGATTTTTCAAAATATGAAATGTATGTGTCATATTATATACTCCCTAAATTCATTCATGTTCATATATGTGGATTTATAATCAACTTTTCACAAGATTATTCTCAGAAATAGTCATCCACCTGAAATACATATTTGTTTCCTAGTGCTGAAATCCTAATATTTCTACAGTAACTGACCCAGTTTAACATGAATGCAAGTAGATTCCTATGGGACATGATGTGTATTTTGACGTTCATTTTTATTCAACACTGGTACATTACTATTTCTTCAGTTGATGCACATCATAGGATATGTATTTCATCCTCAAGTTCACAAATTTCTAGGCATTCATTTCCCTTTCAATCACTTCCTGCTTCAGAACACATGTATTCCTCCACGTTTCTTGACTGGTCTTTTCATGAGACTTCTTTCCAAACACATTCTTTTCCATTTCCATAATCCCTTGTGAAGCAAAACTCACACCCCCTTCATGGTAAACCATAACCCCAATATCACCATTAGATGTATAACTGGTTAGAATGAATGGTTGTGTATCAATATTAGATTTCCTATATATTTTCAGATATCAATGCAATCCATTATTTAAATTGGAACCTGTTATACTATTTATTCACAGTATGGTCTATTCATGCATTATCTCTATATTCATAGACCCAGGGTACACCTATTTGTACCCCCAAAGGCTAATTTATATGTCTTCAACATATTACTCCCAGAAATGGTGGAAGAAACACTCATGTCACCTGATCTACATATACATTTTATCACAGTGATATTCTGGACACAAAATGCAAAGGTCACACTTATGATTGCACCAACGCCTCATTGGAAAGTGAGCATGGATTACTAAAAACATCCTTGTCCAGGTTGCCTAATGCTCTCAAATGTCAATGCTATTGGTGACTACACATTTGTTTCTTCCTAAGATGATATATTCAACCTCAACCCTGTTGAAAATGTCTAATCCACTCACTCACTTTATACTTTGCCTGATTTCCTAATGTCTCTATTGATATCTGCTTTCCTACATATGTTCCCCAGTTCATCATTGTGACTGACTCTTCACATGTGCTGACGTTTACATTCACTCTCTAACCGACACCCTATTGCTAAAGAACTTTTGGTCCAAATTGCATACTCACTCTTCTTCCAAAACTTACCAACTATCTTCCTAATCCTACCTACTATCCCTTTTTGACTGGATGTTCTCTTCTACATTCAATCATCCAAGGTACAAGGTCCTATGCCATTGTGTACCGATTTATCTGAGACATCTGTGCAGAAAGTCATTCAAAGCTAAGTATCCCAATCAAGGGCCCAATGCCCTTCTGGCCTTCAAATCTTACTTGGATTTCTGTTTTCATACATATATTTCACCTATATATTATTATAAATATCCCAGGTTCCCAATACCATTCTTCATCCAGCAGAGTGATTCCTAAGCCACATCAAACAGGTTCTTAACCCTAACCATACACTGTTCCCTCAATCTAACTTTACAGAAGAGCAGGGACAGAGTGGGTCTTACAATACAGGAATGTGGGGGATCTTCCACCTGCTGAGAACCTCAAAGGTCCATGCAGAAATGATCCCTGGAGAAGATGTAGGCAGCTATGAAGGACCTGAGAGAGCAGAAGTCATCTTCCATGGCAAACAACCTGGTCAGGATGAAGGGATGTGTCTGAATGAGCCTCTCTCTTCTTAATGTAGACAAGATGGACCAAAGCAGGCCTGTGTGGAGAGCTGTTCCTTGGTGCCTATGGTTGATATTCCATTCTAACTTGTGAAAGTGTCACAGGAAGGAGGGGCAGCCTCCATCTCATGGGAGCCTTGGAAGCAACTGTTAGGACACAGTGGTTGCCAAGGCAGTGACCTCATTCAGTTCCTGAAGGAAGTGACCTCACCTCACTTCCTTGGTGATGGAACTCTCTGAACTTGGGATCCAGGAAGCCAGGCACCCAGAGCCAGTCCCAGTCCCAGTCCCAGTGGGCTCACTTGTTTGGATTTACCAAGGACAGAGTCAGTCTTTCTTGGTACCCACTGAGGTGAGGATTGCCAAATGCCAGGAAAGCTCTGCAGAGGGGCCTTTCCTGAGAAAGCAGGCAGTGGCTCACCGCTGGCTCCTGACAACTTCACAGAGTTGGCCAAGGAGGCCAGATGTGAGACAGGACAGGCCCTTTCGGGGGAACATAGTATGGCCCACCAGTCAGACGACACTCCGGGTAGTCACAGACCAACTTGGAAGGAGGTGCCTTTGTGGGTGTGGGTGTGAGTTTGTGGTTTTGTCTCATGTTCTGAGAATAGGTAGGAAAGGCGGTTTGTTTGGGTTGGAGTGGACTGTTTCTAGTAAGGCTTTTGACAAGGCGAGTGTTTCTATGTTTGTGTATCCCACTGTGTCCCTGGTTGTAGACATTAGAAAAGAGAATGCATCAATGGATGTGTCCTGTCTAGTAGAAAGCTTCCCAGCATTCATCCTGCCCAATTTATGAATGGACTGCGGCTTGCCTTATGGATGGGCAACGCCTACTATCTTCCTAAGTTCCTGTTTTCTTCCTGAATTCTGGCCACTCTCCAGAATAGGCTCATGGTTTTGTGTCCAAGATATGTACCACCTCCAAGCTCGGTGACATGGCCATGTACTGGATAGTTGAAAGAAATGGTGAGCATCTCAGAAAACTCAGATATCAGTGTGATCAGTAAAGTCTCCCTAGAGAAACCCTGCTTTGGGCCTTTGGCTTACCTATCCTTTTGTGGCCCTGAATGTCAGGAAGGCCTTTGCCTCAGGGCACCCCTTTGTGAAGCCTGAAGAAAACAGTTTTCAAATGGAAATGAATGGGCATCACCTGTGGCTCTTTGCTTAATTGCTTTGCAAAGGGATGTGTCTGAATCAGCCTCTTGGCCCTGTGTGAGGCTGTGGCTTACATTGTCAGCACCTGATGGATCCAAAGAAAGATCCCATGCGTGCATCCAAGGCCAAATTGGCACAAAAGCAGTCATCCTGGATGAGGTCTCTCGCCTTCCTCTGTAAGGTTCCTGACCTCCATCAAGTGAGAATAGGGATCCTTTGTGTCAAATGAGTCCTTCAAAGCCATGCAGAGGCTAGCCCATAGGTGCTTGGGTTTTCTCATGACTCCAGTTCACACAAAGAATCTATACCCGGCAGTCAGTAGGCCTCCAATTGGAGAAGTAGAGCAGTATTAAAGGCAGGCCTATTTGATCACTCCAGGTCCAAAGGAAGGGTGTCCAGGCCACCCTGACATTAGGCAAATGAGAGGCAAGGGAGCTTATTGTGGACACTGTCTTGGGCTGTGCCCCTCATGGAAACCTCCAGCCAGAGGTTATGATGAGTGTCTGTATGGAAGAAGATGAGGGCCATGTGGCAGTGTTTTGGTTTGAATTGTGGTGTGGCAGTGGGAAGAGATGACTGGGTCCACCTGGGCTTGAACTCTGGTGTGATTCCCCTTGGAGACTGAGTTCTGGAACTGACCTCAGAGAAGTATTGCCGTGAATCGTGTCGGGATGTTAGGAGGCCACGCATGAGAGTCGCCCTTGGAAACTGAGATCTAGGCCCAGGCTGGCTTTCCACAGAGCACTGGGAATCTCAGCCCGGATATCACATGATTTTATTCTTAAAGACCTGGCAGCCATCGTGGAGAGTCCAAACACACGTGGACCTCACATTGTAGACCTCAATGGGCCTGGCTTCCTGTGACCTTTTGGCCACTCCTTGGGAAGCCTTGTTTGTGAGAGTTCTCCAGAGCTTTCGTTGAAATGAGCTTCCTCACCATTTAATGGTTCCTGAAGGAATGGAAACCCACAGTGCCTCCAACTTCATCCTTTAAAAATGGCTAGCTAGATAAATACCATGACATTTTTGAAATTCCCATGACCAGGTGGCACTGGAGAACCTTTGGATGTCCTGTTGCTGATCATGAGTGTACCAGACAGTGCCTTGATTGACTGGGTTTCATGAAAATGGTGTAGAACAGAGATGCCAGTGAGTTGGGGCCTGCTGAGTAGTGGGCCTAGAGCAGTGGTGTGCAGGTGTGTGATAGAACATCTGTGGTGGGGCCATGTGGATCTGCCATTGGCTTCCAAATGGCTTGTGACTGACATGGTGCAGCGAGCAGACCCTTCTATGTAAAGGCATCTTGTTATATGGAGAGGTTTCAGGGCAATGTTCAGAATCAGGTTGCTATGGTCAAGGGGGCAAGCTCTGTGGGATAGAAGCCTGGCTGGTGCATTCTCCTAGGACCTTGACCCACCACACGTGACAGAACTCCCTCCAGCACTGTGTCCCAGTTGAACTCCTTGTATTTCCTGAAGCAAATTCCAAACTCCCAGTGCAGCAGCAAGAAACACCACGAAAAGTGGAGGATGACCAAATGGCTTCACAGTCCACACAGGGAGACACTTAGACCCCAGTGGCCACAGTTTACCTGCAAAGAGAGAATTCAGCACTTCTGCCTCATGTTCATTGGAAAATCAGAAACCATGTCCTCCAGGTCACATAGATGCAGACCTGGTTTGATGGTCTCACTACAAAGGAAGCTAAAGCTCCTGACAACAACATATATTTCAAGTGCCCAACCTCAGAAGCAGTTTCTCACGAAGTCTTTAGGCCAGCAGAGCTCCACGTTTGTGGAGTGTTTACCCTGTCCCTTACTCATGGAAAGTAGTCTACCACCTCCAAGGTTGTGAACTCCTGAGCATTTTCCATTCCACATATGTATTCACAGCATTTCTAACTCTTCTCCTCAAATTGTGTCTTACTTATTGTGAAGGTAATGTCAAGGCAATGTTCTGGATGAGAGTGGGAAGATTTTTTTGTAGCACATATTGGCCTACACATTGGATTCATTTTCCTATTTTCCGTTCGAAATACTGAATCCCTGACACTAACCCATACCCTACTAGATTGTGACTACGAATACTAATATGATGGAGAAAAATAACTCAAACAGAATAGAAATACAGGCAGTTCAGAGGAGGCCTGGTGTATAGTTGGACTGGCCTTTGGCATTATAAAGGGTAGGTGTTATAAATCTAGTCCAATTTAGTAGAAATAGTTCTCCATGTGTTTTGAATGTTAACAAATATGTGAATTCCTGTCTCCCTTTCTCTGTAGCCTATTCAGCAACATGCATTTTTACATGCACATATAGAATCCTACCTCCTATCCCACGTCCATTCTTGTGAGGTGGCTGACTTGGCAGATACAAACTGTGAGAAGAGATCACTCCTCCTAAACGCTGTTGGAACTGAAAATTCAACCTCCAGGTGAGCTTCCCACATGAACAACATGATACATAAATACATGTTCAGTAAAATAAATATTTTTGGATCTGTGGATGATAAATATTTCATGATGAATTTCGATTGGCATATATATTTCTACTCTTTAATGTCTGTGTTTGTGTGTGTGTTTTTCTTTTGTGTGTATATATATATATATATATATATATATATATATATACATATACACACACACACACACACATACACACACACACACACACACATACACACACTCTCCAGATTTTTCAAAATATGAAATGTATGTGTCATATTATATACTCCCTAAATTCATTCATGTTCATATATGTGGATTTATAATCAACTTTTCACAAGATTATTCTCAGAAATAGTCATCCACCTGAAATACATATTTGTTTCCTAGTGCTGAAATCCTAATATTTCTACAGTAACTGACCCAGTTTAACATGAATGCAAGTAGATTCCTATGGGACATGATGTGTATTTTGACGTTCATTTTTATTCAACACTGGTACATTACTATTTCTTCAGTTGATGCACATCATAGGATATGTATTTCATCCTCAAGTTCACAAATTTCTAGGCATTCATTTCCCTTTCAATCACTTCCTGCTTCAGAACACATGTATTCCTCCACGTTTCTTGACTGGTCTTTTCATGAGACTTCTTTCCAAACACATTCTTTTCCATTTCCATAATCCCTTGTGAAGCAAAACTCACACCCCCTTCATGGTAAACCATAACCCCAATATCACCATTAGATGTATAACTGGTTAGAATGAATGGTTGTGTATCAATATTAGATTTCCTATATATTTTCAGATATCAATGCAATCCATTATTTAAATTGGAACCTGTTATACTATTTATTCACAGTATGGTCTATTCATGCATTATCTCTATATTCATAGACCCAGGGTACACCTATTTGTACCCCCAAAGGCTAATTTATATGTCTTCAACATATTACTCCCAGAAATGGTGGAAGAAACACTCATGTCACCTGATCTACATATACATTTTATCACAGTGATATTCTGGACACAAAATGCAAAGGTCACACTTATGATTGCACCAACGCCTCATTGGAAAGTGAGCATGGATTACTAAAAACATCCTTGTCCAGGTTGCCTAATGCTCTCAAATGTCAATGCTATTGGTGACTACACATTTGTTTCTTCCTAAGATGATATATTCAACCTCAACCCTGTTGAAAATGTCTAATCCACTCACTCACTTTATACTTTGCCTGATTTCCTAATGTCTCTATTGATATCTGCTTTCCTACATATGTTCCCCAGTTCATCATTGTGACTGACTCTTCACATGTGCTGACGTTTACATTCACTCTCTAACCGACACCCTATTGCTAAAGAACTTTTGGTCCAAATTGCATACTCACTCTTCTTCCAAAACTTACCAACTATCTTCCTAATCCTACCTACTATCCCTTTTTGACTGGATGTTCTCTTCTACATTCAATCATCCAAGGTACAAGGTCCTATGCCATTGTGTACCGATTTATCTGAGACATCTGTGCAGAAAGTCATTCAAAGCTAAGTATCCCAATCAAGGGCCCAATGCCCTTCTGGCCTTCAAATCTTACTTGGATTTCTGTTTTCATACATATATTTCACCTATATATTATTATAAATATCCCAGGTTCCCAATACCATTCTTCATCCAGCAGAGTGATTCCTAAGCCACATCAAACAGGTTCTTAACCCTAACCATACACTGTTCCCTCAATCTAACTTTACAGAAGAGCAGGGACAGAGTGGGTCTTACAATACAGGAATGTGGGGGATCTTCCACCTGCTGAGAACCTCAAAGGTCCATGCAGAAATGATCCCTGGAGAAGATGTAGGCAGCTATGAAGGACCTGAGAGAGCAGAAGTCATCTTCCATGGCAAACAACCTGGTCAGGATGAAGGGATGTGTCTGAATGAGCCTCTCTCTTCTTAATGTAGACAAGATGGACCAAAGCAGGCCTGTGTGGAGAGCTGTTCCTTGGTGCCTATGGTTGATATTCCATTCTAACTTGTGAAAGTGTCACAGGAAGGAGGGGCAGCCTCCATCTCATGGGAGCCTTGGAAGCAACTGTTAGGACACAGTGGTTGCCAAGGCAGTGACCTCATTCAGTTCCTGAAGGAAGTGACCTCACCTCACTTCCTTGGTGATGGAACTCTCTGAACTTGGGATCCAGGAAGCCAGGCACCCAGAGCCAGTCCCAGTCCCAGTCCCAGTGGGCTCACTTGTTTGGATTTACCAAGGACAGAGTCAGTCTTTCTTGGTACCCACTGAGGTGAGGATTGCCAAATGCCAGGAAAGCTCTGCAGAGGGGCCTTTCCTGAGAAAGCAGGTAGTGGCTCACCGCTGGCTCCTGACAACTTCACAGAGTTGGCCAAGGAGGCCAGATGTGAGACAGGACAGGCCCTTTCGGGGGAACATAGTATGGCCCACCAGTCAGACGACACTCCGGGTAGTCACAGACCAACTTGGAAGGAGGTGCCTTTGTGGGTGTGGGTGTGAGTTTGTGGTTTTGTCTCATGTTCTGAGAATAGGTAGGAAAGGCGGTTTGTTTGGGTTGGAGTGGACTGTTTCTAGTAAGGCTTTTGACAAGGCGAGTGTTTCTATGTTTGTGTATCCCACTGTGTCCCTGGTTGTAGACATTAGAAAAGAGAATGCATCAATGGATGTGTCCTGTCTAGTAGAAAGCTTCCCAGCATTCATCCTGCCCAATTTATGAATGGACTGCGGCTTGCCTTATGGATGGGCAACGCCTACTATCTTCCTAAGTTCCTGTTTTCTTCCTGAATTCTGGCCACTCTCCAGAATAGGCTCATGGTTTTGTGTCCAAGATATGTACCACCTCCAAGCTCGGTGACATGGCCATGTACTGGATAGTTGAAAGAAATGGTGAGCATCTCAGAAAACTCAGATATCAGTGTGATCAGTAAAGTCTCCCTAGAGAAACCCTGCTTTGGGCCTTTGGCTTACCTATCCTTTTGTGGCCCTGAATGTCAGGAAGGCCTTTGCCTCAGGGCACCCCTTTGTGAAGCCTGAAGAAAACAGTTTTCAAATGGAAATGAATGGGCATCACCTGTGGCTCTTTGCTTAATTGCTTTGCAAAGGGATGTGTCTGAATCAGCCTCTTGGCCCTGTGTGAGGCTGTGGCTTACATTGTCAGCACCTGATGGATCCAAAGAAAGATCCCATGCGTGCATCCAAGGCCAAATTGGCACAAAAGCAGTCATCCTGGATGAGGTCTCTCGCCTTCCTCTGTAAGGTTCCTGACCTCCATCAAGTGAGAATAGGGATCCTTTGTGTCAAATGAGTCCTTCAAAGCCATGCAGAGGCTAGCCCATAGGTGCTTGGGTTTTCTCATGACTCCAGTTCACACAAAGAATCTATACCCGGCAGTCAGTAGGCCTCCAATTGGAGAAGTAGAGCAGTATTAAAGGCAGGCCTATTTGATCACTCCAGGTCCAAAGGAAGGGTGTCCAGGCCACCCTGACATTAGGCAAATGAGAGGCAAGGGAGCTTATTGTGGACACTGTCTTGGGCTGTGCCCCTCATGGAAACCTCCAGCCAGAGGTTATGATGAGTGTCTGTATGGAAGAAGATGAGGGCCATGTGGCAGTGTTTTGGTTTGAATTGTGGTGTGGCAGTGGGAAGAGATGACTGGGTCCACCTGGGCTTGAACTCTGGTGTGATTCCCCTTGGAGACTGAGTTCTGGAACTGACCTCAGAGAAGTATTGCCGTGAATTGTGTCGGGATGTTAGGAGGCCACGCATGAGAGTCGCCCTTGGAAACTGAGATCTAGGCCCAGGCTGGCTTTCCACAGAGCACTGGGAATCTCAGCCCGGATATCACATGATTTTATTCTTAAAGACCTGGCAGCCATCGTGGAGAGTCCAAACACACGTGGACCTCACATTGTAGACCTCAATGGGCCTGGCTTCCTGTGACCTTTTGGCCACTCCTTGGGAAGCCTTGTTTGTGAGAGTTCTCCAGAGCTTTCGTTGAAATGAGCTTCCTCACCATTTAATGGTTCCTGAAGGAATGGAAACCCACAGTGCCTCCAACTTCATCCTTTAAAAATGGCTAGCTAGATAAATACCATGACATTTTTGAAATTCCCATGACCAGGTGGCACTGGAGAACCTTTGGATGTCCTGTTGCTGATCATGAGTGTACCAGACAGTGCCTTGATTGACTGGGTTTCATGAAAATGGTGTAGAACAGAGATGCCAGTGAGTTGGGGCCTGCTGAGTAGTGGGCCTAGAGCAGTGGTGTGCAGGTGTGTGATAGAACATCTGTGGTGGGGCCATGTGGATCTGCCATTGGCTTCCAAATGGCTTGTGACTGACATGGTGCAGCGAGCAGACCCTTCTATGTAAAGGCATCTTGTTATATGGAGAGGTTTCAGGGCAATGTTCAGAATCAGGTTGCTATGGTCAAGGGGGCAAGCTCTGTGGGATAGAAGCCTGGCTGGTGCATTCTCCTAGGACCTTGACCCACCACACGTGACAGAACTCCCTCCAGCACTGTGTCCCAGTTGAACTCCTTGTATTTCCTGAAGCAAATTCCAAACTCCCAGTGCAGCAGCAAGAAACACCACGAAAAGTGGAGGATGACCAAATGGCTTCACAGTCCACACAGGGAGACACTTAGACCCCAGTGGCCACAGTTTACCTGCAAAGAGAGAATTCAGCACTTCTGCCTCATGTTCATTGGAAAATCAGAAACCATGTCCTCCAGGTCACATAGATGCAGACCTGGTTTGATGGTCTCACTACAAAGGAAGCTAAAGCTCCTGACAACAACATATATTTCAAGTGCCCAACCTCAGAAGCAGTTTCTCACGAAGTCTTTAGGCCAGCAGAGCTCCACGTTTGTGGAGTGTTTACCCTGTCCCTTACTCATGGAAAGTAGTCTACCACCTCCAAGGTTGTGAACTCCTGAGCATTTTCCATTCCACATATGTATTCACAGCATTTCTAACTCTTCTCCTCAAATTGTGTCTTACTTATTGTGAAGGTAATGTCAAGGCAATGTTCTGGATGAGAGTGGGAAGATTTTTTTGTAGCACATATTGGCCTACACATTGGATTCATTTTCCTATTTTCCGTTCGAAATACTGAATCCCTGACACTAACCCATACCCTACTAGATTGTGACTACGAATACTAATATGATGGAGAAAAATAACTCAAACAGAATAGAAATACAGGCAGTTCAGAGGAGGCCTGGTGTATAGTTGGACTGGCCTTTGGCATTATAAAGGGTAGGTGTTATAAATCTAGTCCAATTTAGTAGAAATAGTTCTCCATGTGTTTTGAATGTTAACAAATATGTGAATTCCTGTCTCCCTTTCTCTGTAGCCTATTCAGCAACATGCATTTTTACATGCACATATAGAATCCTACCTCCTATCCCACGTCCATTCTTGTGAGGTGGCTGACTTGGCAGATACAAACTGTGAGAAGAGATCACTCCTCCTAAACGCTGTTGGAACTGAAAATTCAACCTCCAGGTGAGCTTCCCACATGAACAACATGATACATAAATACATGTTCAGTAAAATAAATATTTTTGGATCTGTGGATGATAAATATTTCATGATGAATTTCGATTGGCATATATATTTCTACTCTTTAATGTCTGTGTTTGTGTGTGTGTTTTTCTTTTGTGTGTATATATATATATATATATATATATATATATATACATATACACACACACACACACACATACACACACACACACACACACATACACACACTCTCCAGATTTTTCAAAATATGAAATGTATGTGTCATATTATATACTCCCTAAATTCATTCATGTTCATATATGTGGATTTATAATCAACTTTTCACAAGATTATTCTCAGAAATAGTCATCCACCTGAAATACATATTTGTTTCCTAGTGCTGAAATCCTAATATTTCTACAGTAACTGACCCAGTTTAACATGAATGCAAGTAGATTCCTATGGGACATGATGTGTATTTTGACGTTCATTTTTATTCAACACTGGTACATTACTATTTCTTCAGTTGATGCACATCATAGGATATGTATTTCATCCTCAAGTTCACAAATTTCTAGGCATTCATTTCCCTTTCAATCACTTCCTGCTTCAGAACACATGTATTCCTCCACGTTTCTTGACTGGTCTTTTCATGAGACTTCTTTCCAAACACATTCTTTTCCATTTCCATAATCCCTTGTGAAGCAAAACTCACACCCCCTTCATGGTAAACCATAACCCCAATATCACCATTAGATGTATAACTGGTTAGAATGAATGGTTGTGTATCAATATTAGATTTCCTATATATTTTCAGATATCAATGCAATCCATTATTTAAATTGGAACCTGTTATACTATTTATTCACAGTATGGTCTATTCATGCATTATCTCTATATTCATAGACCCAGGGTACACCTATTTGTACCCCCAAAGGCTAATTTATATGTCTTCAACATATTACTCCCAGAAATGGTGGAAGAAACACTCATGTCACCTGATCTACATATACATTTTATCACAGTGATATTCTGGACACAAAATGCAAAGGTCACACTTATGATTGCACCAACGCCTCATTGGAAAGTGAGCATGGATTACTAAAAACATCCTTGTCCAGGTTGCCTAATGCTCTCAAATGTCAATGCTATTGGTGACTACACATTTGTTTCTTCCTAAGATGATATATTCAACCTCAACCCTGTTGAAAATGTCTAATCCACTCACTCACTTTATACTTTGCCTGATTTCCTAATGTCTCTATTGATATCTGCTTTCCTACATATGTTCCCCAGTTCATCATTGTGACTGACTCTTCACATGTGCTGACGTTTACATTCACTCTCTAACCGACACCCTATTGCTAAAGAACTTTTGGTCCAAATTGCATACTCACTCTTCTTCCAAAACTTACCAACTATCTTCCTAATCCTACCTACTATCCCTTTTTGACTGGATGTTCTCTTCTACATTCAATCATCCAAGGTACAAGGTCCTATGCCATTGTGTACCGATTTATCTGAGACATCTGTGCAGAAAGTCATTCAAAGCTAAGTATCCCAATCAAGGGCCCAATGCCCTTCTGGCCTTCAAATCTTACTTGGATTTCTGTTTTCATACATATATTTCACCTATATATTATTATAAATATCCCAGGTTCCCAATACCATTCTTCATCCAGCAGAGTGATTCCTAAGCCACATCAAACAGGTTCTTAACCCTAACCATACACTGTTCCCTCAATCTAACTTTACAGAAGAGCAGGGACAGAGTGGGTCTTACAATACAGGAATGTGGGGGATCTTCCACCTGCTGAGAACCTCAAAGGTCCATGCAGAAATGATCCCTGGAGAAGATGTAGGCAGCTATGAAGGACCTGAGAGAGCAGAAGTCATCTTCCATGGCAAACAACCTGGTCAGGATGAAGGGATGTGTCTGAATGAGCCTCTCTCTTCTTAATGTAGACAAGATGGACCAAAGCAGGCCTGTGTGGAGAGCTGTTCCTTGGTGCCTATGGTTGATATTCCATTCTAACTTGTGAAAGTGTCACAGGAAGGAGGGGCAGCCTCCATCTCATGGGAGCCTTGGAAGCAACTGTTAGGACACAGTGGTTGCCAAGGCAGTGACCTCATTCAGTTCCTGAAGGAAGTGACCTCACCTCACTTCCTTGGTGATGGAACTCTCTGAACTTGGGATCCAGGAAGCCAGGCACCCAGAGCCAGTCCCAGTCCCAGTCCCAGTGGGCTCACTTGTTTGGATTTACCAAGGACAGAGTCAGTCTTTCTTGGTACCCACTGAGGTGAGGATTGCCAAATGCCAGGAAAGCTCTGCAGAGGGGCCTTTCCTGAGAAAGCAGGTAGTGGCTCACCGCTGGCTCCTGACAACTTCACAGAGTTGGCCAAGGAGGCCAGATGTGAGACAGGACAGGCCCTTTCGGGGGAACATAGTATGGCCCACCAGTCAGACGACACTCCGGGTAGTCACAGACCAACTTGGAAGGAGGTGCCTTTGTGGGTGTGGGTGTGAGTTTGTGGTTTTGTCTCATGTTCTGAGAATAGGTAGGAAAGGCGGTTTGTTTGGGTTGGAGTGGACTGTTTCTAGTAAGGCTTTTGACAAGGCGAGTGTTTCTATGTTTGTGTATCCCACTGTGTCCCTGGTTGTAGACATTAGAAAAGAGAATGCATCAATGGATGTGTCCTGTCTAGTAGAAAGCTTCCCAGCATTCATCCTGCCCAATTTATGAATGGACTGCGGCTTGCCTTATGGATGGGCAACGCCTACTATCTTCCTAAGTTCCTGTTTTCTTCCTGAATTCTGGCCACTCTCCAGAATAGGCTCATGGTTTTGTGTCCAAGATATGTACCACCTCCAAGCTCGGTGACATGGCCATGTACTGGATAGTTGAAAGAAATGGTGAGCATCTCAGAAAACTCAGATATCAGTGTGATCAGTAAAGTCTCCCTAGAGAAACCCTGCTTTGGGCCTTTGGCTTACCTATCCTTTTGTGGCCCTGAATGTCAGGAAGGCCTTTGCCTCAGGGCACCCCTTTGTGAAGCCTGAAGAAAACAGTTTTCAAATGGAAATGAATGGGCATCACCTGTGGCTCTTTGCTTAATTGCTTTGCAAAGGGATGTGTCTGAATCAGCCTCTTGGCCCTGTGTGAGGCTGTGGCTTACATTGTCAGCACCTGATGGATCCAAAGAAAGATCCCATGCGTGCATCCAAGGCCAAATTGGCACAAAAGCAGTCATCCTGGATGAGGTCTCTCGCCTTCCTCTGTAAGGTTCCTGACCTCCATCAAGTGAGAATAGGGATCCTTTGTGTCAAATGAGTCCTTCAAAGCCATGCAGAGGCTAGCCCATAGGTGCTTGGGTTTTCTCATGACTCCAGTTCACACAAAGAATCTATACCCGGCAGTCAGTAGGCCTCCAATTGGAGAAGTAGAGCAGTATTAAAGGCAGGCCTATTTGATCACTCCAGGTCCAAAGGAAGGGTGTCCAGGCCACCCTGACATTAGGCAAATGAGAGGCAAGGGAGCTTATTGTGGACACTGTCTTGGGCTGTGCCCCTCATGGAAACCTCCAGCCAGAGGTTATGATGAGTGTCTGTATGGAAGAAGATGAGGGCCATGTGGCAGTGTTTTGGTTTGAATTGTGGTGTGGCAGTGGGAAGAGATGACTGGGTCCACCTGGGCTTGAACTCTGGTGTGATTCCCCTTGGAGACTGAGTTCTGGAACTGACCTCAGAGAAGTATTGCCGTGAATTGTGTCGGGATGTTAGGAGGCCACGCATGAGAGTCGCCCTTGGAAACTGAGATCTAGGCCCAGGCTGGCTTTCCACAGAGCACTGGGAATCTCAGCCCGGATATCACATGATTTTATTCTTAAAGACCTGGCAGCCATCGTGGAGAGTCCAAACACACGTGGACCTCACATTGTAGACCTCAATGGGCCTGGCTTCCTGTGACCTTTTGGCCACTCCTTGGGAAGCCTTGTTTGTGAGAGTTCTCCAGAGCTTTCGTTGAAATGAGCTTCCTCACCATTTAATGGTTCCTGAAGGAATGGAAACCCACAGTGCCTCCAACTTCATCCTTTAAAAATGGCTAGCTAGATAAATACCATGACATTTTTGAAATTCCCATGACCAGGTGGCACTGGAGAACCTTTGGATGTCCTGTTGCTGATCATGAGTGTACCAGACAGTGCCTTGATTGACTGGGTTTCATGAAAATGGTGTAGAACAGAGATGCCAGTGAGTTGGGGCCTGCTGAGTAGTGGGCCTAGAGCAGTGGTGTGCAGGTGTGTGATAGAACATCTGTGGTGGGGCCATGTGGATCTGCCATTGGCTTCCAAATGGCTTGTGACTGACATGGTGCAGCGAGCAGACCCTTCTATGTAAAGGCATCTTGTTATATGGAGAGGTTTCAGGGCAATGTTCAGAATCAGGTTGCTATGGTCAAGGGGGCAAGCTCTGTGGGATAGAAGCCTGGCTGGTGCATTCTCCTAGGACCTTGACCCACCACACGTGACAGAACTCCCTCCAGCACTGTGTCCCAGTTGAACTCCTTGTATTTCCTGAAGCAAATTCCAAACTCCCAGTGCAGCAGCAAGAAACACCACGAAAAGTGGAGGATGACCAAATGGCTTCACAGTCCACACAGGGAGACACTTAGACCCCAGTGGCCACAGTTTACCTGCAAAGAGAGAATTCAGCACTTCTGCCTCATGTTCATTGGAAAATCAGAAACCATGTCCTCCAGGTCACATAGATGCAGACCTGGTTTGATGGTCTCACTACAAAGGAAGCTAAAGCTCCTGACAACAACATATATTTCAAGTGCCCAACCTCAGAAGCAGTTTCTCACGAAGTCTTTAGGCCAGCAGAGCTCCACGTTTGTGGAGTGTTTACCCTGTCCCTTACTCATGGAAAGTAGTCTACCACCTCCAAGGTTGTGAACTCCTGAGCATTTTCCATTCCACATATGTATTCACAGCATTTCTAACTCTTCTCCTCAAATTGTGTCTTACTTATTGTGAAGGTAATGTCAAGGCAATGTTCTGGATGAGAGTGGGAAGATTTTTTTGTAGCACATATTGGCCTACACATTGGATTCATTTTCCTATTTTCCGTTCGAAATACTGAATCCCTGACACTAACCCATACCCTACTAGATTGTGACTACGAATACTAATATGATGGAGAAAAATAACTCAAACAGAATAGAAATACAGGCAGTTCAGAGGAGGCCTGGTGTATAGTTGGACTGGCCTTTGGCATTATAAAGGGTAGGTGTTATAAATCTAGTCCAATTTAGTAGAAATAGTTCTCCATGTGTTTTGAATGTTAACAAATATGTGAATTCCTGTCTCCCTTTCTCTGTAGCCTATTCAGCAACATGCATTTTTACATGCACATATAGAATCCTACCTCCTATCCCACGTCCATTCTTGTGAGGTGGCTGACTTGGCAGATACAAACTGTGAGAAGAGATCACTCCTCCTAAACGCTGTTGGAACTGAAAATTCAACCTCCAGGTGAGCTTCCCACATGAACAACATGATACATAAATACATGTTCAGTAAAATAAATATTTTTGGATCTGTGGATGATAAATATTTCATGATGAATTTCGATTGGCATATATATTTCTACTCTTTAATGTCTGTGTTTGTGTGTGTGTTTTTTTTTTTGTGTATATATATATATATATATATATATATATATATATATATATATACATATATACATATACACACACACACACACACATACACACACACACACACACACATACACACACTCTCCAGATTTTTCAAAATATGAAATGTATGTGTCATATTATATACTCCCTAAATTCATTCATGTTCATATATGTGGATTTATAATCAACTTTTCACAAGATTATTCTCAGAAATAGTCATCCACCTGAAATACATATTTGTTTCCTAGTGCTGAAATCCTAATATTTCTACAGTAACTGACCCAGTTTAACATGAATGCAAGTAGATTCCTATGGGACATGATGTGTATTTTGACGTTCATTTTTATTCAACACTGGTACATTACTATTTCTTCAGTTGATGCACATCATAGGATATGTATTTCATCCTCAAGTTCACAAATTTCTAGGCATTCATTTCCCTTTCAATCACTTCCTGCTTCAGAACACATGTATTCCTCCATGTTTCTTGACTGGTCTTTTCATGAGACTTCTTTCCAAACACATTCTTTTCCATTTCCATAATCCCTTGTGAAGCAAAACTCACACCCCCTTCATGGTAAACCATAACCCCAATATCACCATTAGATGTATAACTGGTTAGAATGAATGGTTGTGTATCAATATTAGATTTCCTATATATTTTCAGATATCAATGCAATCCATTATTTAAATTGGAACCTGTTATACTATTTATTCACAGTATGGTCTATTCATGCATTATCTCTATATTCATAGACCCAGGGTACACCTATTTGTACCCCCAAAGGCTAATTTATATGTCTTCAACATATTACTCCCAGAAATGGTGGAAGAAACACTCATGTCACCTGATCTACATATACATTTTATCACAGTGATATTCTGGACACAAAATGCAAAGGTCACACTTATGATTGCACCAACGCCTCATTGGAAAGTGAGCATGGATTACTAAAAACATCCTTGTCCAGGTTGCCTAATGCTCTCAAATGTCAATGCTATTGGTGACTACACATTTGTTTCTTCCTAAGATGATATATTCAACCTCAACCCTGTTGAAAATGTCTAATCCACTCACTCACTTTATACTTTGCCTGATTTCCTAATGTCTCTATTGATATCTGCTTTCCTACATATGTTCCCCAGTTCATCATTGTGACTGACTCTTCACATGTGCTGACGTTTACATTCACTCTCTAACCGACACCCTATTGCTAAAGAACTTTTGGTCCAAATTGCATACTCACTCTTCTTCCAAAACTTACCAACTATCTTCCTAATCCTACCTACTATCCCTTTTTGACTGGATGTTCTCTTCTACATTCAATCATCCAAGGTACAAGGTCCTATGCCATTGTGTACCGATTTATCTGAGACATCTGTGCAGAAAGTCATTCAAAGCTAAGTATCCCAATCAAGGGCCCAATGCCCTTCTGGCCTTCAAATCTTACTTGGATTTCTGTTTTCATACATATATTTCACCTATATATTATTATAAATATCCCAGGTTCCCAATACCATTCTTCATCCAGCAGAGTGATTCCTAAGCCACATCAAACAGGTTCTTAACCCTAACCATACACTGTTCCCTCAATCTAACTTTACAGAAGAGCAGGGACAGAGTGGGTCTTACAATACAGGAATGTGGGGGATCTTCCACCTGCTGAGAACCTCAAAGGTCCATGCAGAAATGATCCCTGGAGAAGATGTAGGCAGCTATGAAGGACCTGAGAGAGCAGAAGTCATCTTCCATGGCAAACAACCTGGTCAGGATGAAGGGATGTGTCTGAATGAGCCTCTCTCTTCTTAATGTAGACAAGATGGACCAAAGCAGGCCTGTGTGGAGAGCTGTTCCTTGGTGCCTATGGTTGATATTCCATTCTAACTTGTGAAAGTGTCACAGGAAGGAGGGGCAGCCTCCATCTCATGGGAGCCTTGGAAGCAACTGTTAGGACACAGTGGTTGCCAAGGCAGTGACCTCATTCAGTTCCTGAAGGAAGTGACCTCACCTCACTTCCTTGGTGATGGAACTCTCTGAACTTGGGATCCAGGAAGCCAGGCACCCAGAGCCAGTCCCAGTCCCAGTCCCAGTGGGCTCACTTGTTTGGATTTACCAAGGACAGAGTCAGTCTTTCTTGGTACCCACTGAGGTGAGGATTGCCAAATGCCAGGAAAGCTCTGCAGAGGGGCCTTTCCTGAGAAAGCAGGTAGTGGCTCACCGCTGGCTCCTGACAACTTCACAGAGTTGGCCAAGGAGGCCAGATGTGAGACAGGACAGGCCCTTTCGGGGGAACATAGTATGGCCCACCAGTCAGACGACACTCCGGGTAGTCACAGACCAACTTGGAAGGAGGTGCCTTTGTGGGTGTGGGTGTGAGTTTGTGGTTTTGTCTCATGTTCTGAGAATAGGTAGGAAAGGCGGTTTGTTTGGGTTGGAGTGGACTGTTTCTAGTAAGGCTTTTGACAAGGCGAGTGTTTCTATGTTTGTGTATCCCACTGTGTCCCTGGTTGTAGACATTAGAAAAGAGAATGCATCAATGGATGTGTCCTGTCTAGTAGAAAGCTTCCCAGCATTCATCCTGCCCAATTTATGAATGGACTGCGGCTTGCCTTATGGATGGGCAACGCCTACTATCTTCCTAAGTTCCTGTTTTCTTCCTGAATTCTGGCCACTCTCCAGAATAGGCTCATGGTTTTGTGTCCAAGATATGTACCACCTCCAAGCTCGGTGACATGGCCATGTACTGGATAGTTGAAAGAAATGGTGAGCATCTCAGAAAACTCAGATATCAGTGTGATCAGTAAAGTCTCCCTAGAGAAACCCTGCTTTGGGCCTTTGGCTTACCTATCCTTTTGTGGCCCTGAATGTCAGGAAGGCCTTTGCCTCAGGGCACCCCTTTGTGAAGCCTGAAGAAAACAAACAGTTTTCAAATGGAAATGAATGGGCATCACCTGTGGCTCTTTGCTTAATTGCTTTGCAAAGGGATGTGTCTGAATCAGCCTCTTGGCCCTGTGTGAGGCTGTGGCTTACATTGTCAGCACCTGGTGGATCCAAAGAAAGATCCCATGCGTGCATCCAAGGCCAAATTGGCACAAAAGCAGTCATCCTGGATGAGGTCTCTCGCCTTCCTCTGTAAGGTTCCTGACCTCCATCAAGTGAGAATAGGGATCCTTTGTGTCAAATGAGTCCTTCAAAGCCATGCAGAGGCTAGCCCATAGGTGCTTGGGTTTTCTCATGACTCCAGTTCACACAAAGAATCTATACCCGGCAGTCAGTAGGCCTCCAATTGGAGAAGTAGAGCAGTATTAAAGGCAGGCCTATTTGATCACTCCAGGTCCAAAGGAAGGGTGTCCAGGCCACCCTGACATTAGGCAAATGAGAGGCAAGGGAGCTTATTGTGGACACTGTCTTGGGCTGTGCCCCTCATGGAAACCTCCAGCCAGAGGTTATGATGAGTGTCTGTATGGAAGAAGATGAGGGCCATGTGGCAGTGTTTTGGTTTGAATTGTGGTGTGGCAGTGGGAAGAGATGACTGGGTCCACCTGGGCTTGAACTCTGGTGTGATTCCCCTTGGAGACTGAGTTCTGGAACTGACCTCAGAGAAGTATTGCCGTGAATTGTGTCGGGATGTTAGGAGGCCACGCATGAGAGTCGCCCTTGGAAACTGAGATCTAGGCCCAGGCTGGCTTTCCACAGAGCACTGGGAATCTCAGCCCGGATATCACATGATTTTATTCTTAAAGACCTGGCAGCCATCGTGGAGAGTCCAAACACACGTGGACCTCACATTGTAGACCTCAATGGGCCTGGCTTCCTGTGACCTTTTGGCCACTCCTTGGGAAGCCTTGTTTGTGAGAGTTCTCCAGAGCTTTCGTTGAAATGAGCTTCCTCACCATTTAATGGTTCCTGAAGGAATGGAAACCCACAGTGCCTCCAACTTCATCCTTTAAAAATGGCTAGCTAGATAAATACCATGACATTTTTGAAATTCCCATGACCAGGTGGCACTGGAGAACCTTTGGATGTCCTGTTGCTGATCATGAGTGTACCAGACAGTGCCTTGATTGACTGGGTTTCATGAAAATGGTGTAGAACAGAGATGCCAGTGAGTTGGGGCCTGCTGAGTAGTGGGCCTAGAGCAGTGGTGTGCAGGTGTGTGATAGAACATCTGTGGTGGGGCCATGTGGATCTGCCATTGGCTTCCAAATGGCTTGTGACTGACATGGTGCAGCGAGCAGACCCTTCTATGTAAAGGCATCTTGTTATATGGAGAGGTTTCAGGGCAATGTTCAGAATCAGGTTGCTATGGTCAAGGGGGCAAGCTCTGTGGGATAGAAGCCTGGCTGGTGCATTCTCCTAGGACCTTGACCCACCACACGTGACAGAACTCCCTCCAGCACTGTGTCCCAGTGGAACTCCTTGTATTTCCTGAAGCAAATTCCAAACTCCCAGTGCAGCAGCAAGAAACACCACGAAAAGTGGAGGATGACCAAATGGCTTCACAGTCCACACAGGGAGACACTTAGACCCCAGTGGCCACAGTTTACCTGCAAAGAGAGAATTCAGCACTTCTGCCTCATGTTCATTGGAAAATCAGAAACCATGTCCTCCAGGTCACATAGATGCAGACCTGGTTTGATGGTCTCACTACAAAGGAAGCTAAAGCTCCTGACAACAACATATATTTCAAGTGCCCAACCTCAGAAGCAGTTTCTCACGAAGTCTTTAGGCCAGCAGAGCTCCACGTTTGTGGAGTGTTTACCCTGTCCCTTACTCATGGAAAGTAGTCTACCACCTCCAAGGTTGTGAACTCCTGAGCATTTTCCATTCCACATATGTATTCACAGCATTTCTAACTCTTCTCCTCAAATTGTGTCTTACTTATTGTGAAGGTAATGTCAAGGCAATGTTCTGGATGAGAGTGGGAAGATTTTTTTGTAGCACATATTGGCCTACACATTGGATTCATTTTCCTATTTTCCGTTCGAAATACTGAATCCCTGACACTAACCCATACCCTACTAGATTGTGACTACGAATACTAATATGATGGAGAAAAATAACTCAAACAGAATAGAAATACAGGCAGTTCAGAGGAGGCCTGGTGTATAGTTGGACTGGCCTTTGGCATTATAAAGGGTAGGTGTTATAAATCTAGTCCAATTTAGTAGAAATAGTTCTCCATGTGTTTTGAATGTTAACAAATATGTGAATTCCTGTCTCCCTTTCTCTGTAGCCTATTCAGCAACATGCATTTTTACATGCACATATAGAATCCTACCTCCTATCCCACGTCCATTCTTGTGAGGTGGCTGACTTGGCAGATACAAACTGTGAGAAGAGATCACTCCTCCTAAACGCTGTTGGAACTGAAAATTCAACCTCCAGGTGAGCTTCCCACATGAACAACATGATACATAAATACATGTTCAGTAAAATAAATATTTTTGGATCTGTGGATGATAAATATTTCATGATGAATTTCGATTGGCATATATATTTCTACTCTTTAATGTCTGTGTTTGTGTGTGTGTTTTTCTTTTGTGTGTATATATATATATATATATATATATATATATATATATATATATATACATACATATACACACACACACACACACATACACACACTCTCCAGATTTTTCAAAATATGAAATGTATGTGTCATATTATATACTCCCTAAATTCATTCATGTTCATATATGTGGATTTATAATCAACTTTTCACAAGATTATTCTCAGAAATAGTCATCCACCTGAAATACATATTTGTTTCCTAGTGCTGAAATCCTAATATTTCTACAGTAACTGACCCAGTTTAACATGAATGCAAGTAGATTCCTATGGGACATGATGTGTATTTTGACGTTCATTTTTATTCAACACTGGTACATTACTATTTCTTCAGTTGATGCACATCATAGGATATGTATTTCATCCGCAAGTTCACAAATTTCTAGGCATTCATTTCCCTTTCAATCACTTCCTGCTTCAGAACACATGTATTCCTCCACGTTTCTTGACTGGTCTTTTCATGAGACTTCTTTCCAAACACATTCTTTTCCATTTCCATAATCCCTTGTGAAGCAAAACTCACACCCCCTTCATGGTAAACCATAACCCCAATATCACCATTAGATGTATAACTGGTTAGAATGAATGGTTGTGTATCAATATTAGATTTCCTATATATTTTCAGATATCAATGCAATCCATTATTTAAATTGGAACCTGTTATACTATTTATTCACAGTATGGTCTATTCATGCATTATCTCTATATTCATAGACCCAGGGTACACCTATTTGTACCCCCAAAGGCTAATTTATATGTCTTCAACATATTACTCCCAGAAATGGTGGAAGAAACACTCATGTCACCTGATCTACATATACATTTTATCACAGTGATATTCTGGACACAAAATGCAAAGGTCACACTTATGATTGCACCAAAGCCTCATTGGAAAGTGAGCATGGATTACTAAAAACATCCTTGTCCAGGTTGCCTAATGCTCTCAAATGTCAATGCTATTGGTGACTACACATTTGTTTCTTCCTAAGATGATATATTCAACCTCAACCCTGTTGAAAATGTCTAATCCACTCACTCACTTTATACTTTGCCTGATTTCCTAATGTCTCTATTGATATCTGCTTTCCTACATATGTTCCCCAGTTCATCATTGTGACTGACTCTTCACATGTGCTGACGTTTACATTCACTCTCTAACCGACACCCTATTGCTAAAGAACTTTTGGTCCAAATTGCATACTCACTCTTCTTCCAAAACTTACCAACTATCTTCCTAATCCTACCTACTATCCCTTTTTGACTGGATGTTCTCTTCTACATTCAATCATCCAAGGTACAAGGTCCTATGCCATTGTGTACCGATTTATCTGAGACATCTGTGCAGAAAGTCATTCAAAGCTAAGTATCCCAATCAAGGGCCCAATGCCCTTCTGGCCTTCAAATCTTACTTGGATTTCTGTTTTCATACATATATTTCACCTATATATTATTATAAATATCCCAGGTTGCCAATACCATTCTTCATCCAGCAGAGTGATTCCTAAGCCACATCAAACAGGTTCTTAACCCTAACCATACACTGTTCCCTCAATCTAACTTTACAGAAGAGCAGGGACAGAGTGGGTCTTACAATACAGGAATGTGGGGGATCTTCCACCTGCTGAGAACCTCAAAGGTCCATGCAGAAATGATCCCTGGAGAAGATGTAGGCAGCTATGAAGGACCTGAGAGAGCAGAAGTCATCTTCCATGGCAAACAACCTGGTCAGGATGAAGGGATGTGTCTGAATGAGCCTCTCTCTTCTTAATGTAGACAAGATGGACCAAAGCAGGCCTGTGTGGAGAGCTGTTCCTTGGTGCCTATGGTTGATATTCCATTCTAACTTGTGAAAGTGTCACAGGAAGGAGGGGCAGCCTCCATCTCATGGGAGCCTTGGAAGCAACTGTTAGGACACAGTGGTTGCCAAGGCAGTGACCTCATTCAGTTCCTGAAGGAAGTGACCTCACCTCACTTCCTTGGTGATGGAACTCTCTGAACTTGGGATCCAGGAAGCCAGGCACCCAGAGCCAGTCCCAGTCCCAGTCCCAGTGGGCTCACTTGTTTGGATTTACCAAGGACAGAGTCAGTCTTTCTTGGTACCCACTGAGGTGAGGATTGCCAAATGCCAGGAAAGCTCTGCAGAGGGGCCTTTCCTGAGAAAGCAGGTAGTGGCTCACCGCTGGCTCCTGACAACTTCACAGAGTTGGCCAAGGAGGCCAGATGTGAGACAGGACAGGCCCTTTCGGGGGAACATAGTATGGCCCACCAGTCAGACGACACTCCGGGTAGTCACAGACCAACTTGGAAGGAGGTGCCTTTGTGGGTGTGGGTGTGAGTTTGTGGTTTTGTCTCATGTTCTGAGAATAGGTAGGAAAGGCGGTTTGTTTGGGTTGGAGTGGACTGTTTCTAGTAAGGCTTTTGACAAGGCGAGTGTTTCTATGTTTGTGTATCCCACTGTGTCCCTGGTTGTAGACATTAGAAAAGAGAATGCATCAATGGATGTGTCCTGTCTAGTAGAAAGCTTCCCAGCATTCATCCTGCCCAATTTATGAATGGACTGCGGCTTGCCTTATGGATGGGCAACGCCTACTATCTTCCTAAGTTCCTGTTTTCTTCCTGAATTCTGGCCACTCTCCAGAATAGGCTCATGGTTTTGTGTCCAAGATATGTACCACCTCCAAGCTCGGTGACATGGCCATGTACTGGATAGTTGAAAGAAATGGTGAGCATCTCAGAAAACTCAGATATCAGTGTGATCAGTAAAGTCTCCCTAGAGAAACCCTGCTTTGGGCCTTTGGCTTACCTATCCTTTTGTGGCCCTGAATGTCAGGAAGGCCTTTGCCTCAGGGCACCCCTTTGTGAAGCCTGAAGAAAACAAACAGTTTTCAAATGGAAATGAATGGGCATCACCTGTGGCTCTTTGCTTAATTGCTTTGCAAAGGGATGTGTCTGAATCAGCCTCTTGGCCCTGTGTGAGGCTGTGGCTTACATTGTCAGCACCTGGTGGATCCAAAGAAAGATCCCATGCGTGCATCCAAGGCCAAATTGGCACAAAAGCAGTCATCCTGGATGAGGTCTCTCGCCTTCCTCTGTAAGGTTCCTGACCTCCATCAAGTGAGAATAGGGATCCTTTGTGTCAAATGAGTCCTTCAAAGCCATGCAGAGGCTAGCCCATAGGTGCTTGGGTTTTCTCATGACTCCAGTTCACACAAAGAATCTATACCCGGCAGTCAGTAGGCCTCCAATTGGAGAAGTAGAGCAGTATTAAAGGCAGGCCTATTTGATCACTCCAGGTCCAAAGGAAGGGTGTCCAGGCCACCCTGACATTAGGCAAATGAGAGGCAAGGGAGCTTATTGTGGACACTGTCTTGGGCTGTGCCCCTCATGGAAACCTCCAGCCAGAGGTTATGATGAGTGTCTGTATGGAAGAAGATGAGGGCCATGTGGCAGTGTTTTGGTTTGAATTGTGGTGTGGCAGTGGGAAGAGATGACTGGGTCCACCTGGGCTTGAACTCTGGTGTGATTCCCCTTGGAGACTGAGTTCTGGAACTGACCTCAGAGAAGTATTGCCGTGAATTGTGTCGGGATGTTAGGAGGCCACGCATGAGAGTCGCCCTTGGAAACTGAGATCTAGGCCCAGGCTGGCTTTCCACAGAGCACTGGGAATCTCAGCCCGGATATCACATGATTTTATTCTTAAAGACCTGGCAGCCATCGTGGAGAGTCCAAACACACGTGGACCTCACATTGTAGACCTCAATGGGCCTGGCTTCCTGTGACCTTTTGGCCACTCCTTGGGAAGCCTTGTTTGTGAGAGTTCTCCAGAGCTTTCGTTGAAATGAGCTTCCTCACCATTTAATGGTTCCTGAAGGAATGGAAACCCACAGTGCCTCCAACTTCATCCTTTAAAAATGGCTAGCTAGATAAATACCATGACATTTTTGAAATTCCCATGACCAGGTGGCACTGGAGAACCTTTGGATGTCCTGTTGCTGATCATGAGTGTACCAGACAGTGCCTTGATTGACTGGGTTTCATGAAAATGGTGTAGAACAGAGATGCCAGTGAGTTGGGGCCTGCTGAGTAGTGGGCCTAGAGCAGTGGTGTGCAGGTGTGTGATAGAACATCTGTGGTGGGGCCATGTGGATCTGCCATTGGCTTCCAAATGGCTTGTGACTGACATGGTGCAGCGAGCAGACCCTTCTATGTAAAGGCATCTTGTTATATGGAGAGGTTTCAGGGCAATGTTCAGAATCAGGTTGCTATGGTCAAGGGGGCAAGCTCTGTGGGATAGAAGCCTGGCTGGTGCATTCTCCTAGGACCTTGACCCACCACACGTGACAGAACTCCCTCCAGCACTGTGTCCCAGTGGAACTCCTTGTATTTCCTGAAGCAAATTCCAAACTCCCAGTGCAGCAGCAAGAAACACCACGAAAAGTGGAGGATGACCAAATGGCTTCACAGTCCACACAGGGAGACACTTAGACCCCAGTGGCCACAGTTTACCTGCAAAGAGAGAATTCAGCACTTCTGCCTCATGTTCATTGGAAAATCAGAAACCATGTCCTCCAGGTCACATAGATGCAGACCTGGTTTGATGGTCTCACTACAAAGGAAGCTAAAGCTCCTGACAACAACATATATTTCAAGTGCCCAACCTCAGAAGCAGTTTCTCACGAAGTCTTTAGGCCAGCAGAGCTCCACGTTTGTGGAGTGTTTACCCTGTCCCTTACTCATGGAAAGTAGTCTACCACCTCCAAGGTTGTGAACTCCTGAGCATTTTCCATTCCACATATGTATTCACAGCATTTCTAACTCTTCTCCTCAAATTGTGTCTTACTTATTGTGAAGGTAATGTCAAGGCAATGTTCTGGATGAGAGTGGGAAGATTTTTTTGTAGCACATATTGGCCTACACATTGGATTCATTTTCCTATTTTCCGTTCGAAATACTGAATCCCTGACACTAACCCATACCCTACTAGATTGTGACTACGAATACTAATATGATGGAGAAAAATAACTCAAACAGAATAGAAATACAGGCAGTTCAGAGGAGGCCTGGTGTATAGTTGGACTGGCCTTTGGCATTATAAAGGGTAGGTGTTATAAATCTAGTCCAATTTAGTAGAAATAGTTCTCCATGTGTTTTGAATGTTAACAAATATGTGAATTCCTGTCTCCCTTTCTCTGTAGCCTATTCAGCAACATGCATTTTTACATGCACATATAGAATCCTACCTCCTATCCCACGTCCATTCTTGTGAGGTGGCTGACTTGGCAGATACAAACTGTGAGAAGAGATCACTCCTCCTAAACGCTGTTGGAACTGAAAATTCAACCTCCAGGTGAGCTTCCCACATGAACAACATGATACATAAATACATGTTCAGTAAAATAAATATTTTTGGATCTGTGGATGATAAATATTTCATGATGAATTTCGATTGGCATATATATTTCTACTCTTTAATGTCTGTGTTTGTGTGTGTGTTTTTCTTTTGTGTATATATATATATATATATATATATATATATATATATATATATATATATATATACATATACACACACACACACACACATACACACACTCTCCAGATTTTTCAAAATATGAAATGTATGTGTCATATTATATACTCCCTAAATTCATTCATGTTCATATATGTGGATTTATAATCAACTTTTCACAAGATTATTCTCAGAAATAGTCATCCACCTGAAATACATATTTGTTTCCTAGTGCTGAAATCCTAATATTTCTACAGTAACTGACCCAGTTTAACATGAATGCAAGTAGATTCCTATGGGACATGATGTGTATTTTGACGTTCATTTTTATTCAACACTGGTACATTACTATTTCTTCAGTTGATGCACATCATAGGATATGTATTTCATCCGCAAGTTCACAAATTTCTAGGCATTCATTTCCCTTTCAATCACTTCCTGCTTCAGAACACATGTATTCCTCCACGTTTCTTGACTGGTCTTTTCATGAGACTTCTTTCCAAACACATTCTTTTCCATTTCCATAATCCCTTGTGAAGCAAAACTCACACCCCCTTCATGGTAAACCATAACCCCAATATCACCATTAGATGTATAACTGGTTAGAATGAATGGTTGTGTATCAATATTAGATTTCCTATATATTTTCAGATATCAATGCAATCCATTATTTAAATTGGAACCTGTTATACTATTTATTCACAGTATGGTCTATTCATGCATTATCTCTATATTCATAGACCCAGGGTACACCTATTTGTACCCCCAAAGGCTAATTTATATGTCTTCAACATATTACTCCCAGAAATGGTGGAAGAAACACTCATGTCACCTGATCTACATATACATTTTATCACAGTGATATTCTGGACACAAAATGCAAAGGTCACACTTATGATTGCACCAACGCCTCATTGGAAAGTGAGCATGGATTACTAAAAACATCCTTGTCCAGGTTGCCTAATGCTCTCAAATGTCAATGCTATTGGTGACTACACATTTGTTTCTTCCTAAGATGATATATTCAACCTCAACCCTGTTGAAAATGTCTAATCCACTCACTCACTTTATACTTTGCCTGATTTCCTAATGTCTCTATTGATATCTGCTTTCCTACATATGTTCCCCAGTTCATCATTGTGACTGACTCTTCACATGTGCTGACGTTTACATTCACTCTCTAACCGACACCCTATTGCTAAAGAACTTTTGGTCCAAATTGCATACTCACTCTTCTTCCAAAACTTACCAACTATCTTCCTAATCCTACCTACTATCCCTTTTTGACTGGATGTTCTCTTCTACATTCAATCATCCAAGGTACAAGGTCCTATGCCATTGTGTACCGATTTATCTGAGACATCTGTGCAGAAAGTCATTCAAAGCTAAGTATCCCAATCAAGGGCCCAATGCCCTTCTGGCCTTCAAATCTTACTTGGATTTCTGTTTTCATACATATATTTCACCTATATATTATTATAAATATCCCAGGTTGCCAATACCATTCTTCATCCAGCAGAGTGATTCCTAAGCCACATCAAACAGGTTCTTAACCCTAACCATACACTGTTCCCTCAATCTAACTTTACAGAAGAGCAGGGACAGAGTGGGTCTTACAATACAGGAATGTGGGGGATCTTCCACCTGCTGAGAACCTCAAAGGTCCATGCAGAAATGATCCCTGGAGAAGATGTAGGCAGCTATGAAGGACCTGAGAGAGCAGAAGTCATCTTCCATGGCAAACAACCTGGTCAGGATGAAGGGATGTGTCTGAATGAGCCTCTCTCTTCTTAATGTAGACAAGATGGACCAAAGCAGGCCTGTGTGGAGAGCTGTTCCTTGGTGCCTATGGTTGATATTCCATTCTAACTTGTGAAAGTGTCACAGGAAGGAGGGGCAGCCTCCATCTCATGGGAGCCTTGGAAGCAACTGTTAGGACACAGTGGTTGCCAAGGCAGTGACCTCATTCAGTTCCTGAAGGAAGTGACCTCACCTCACTTCCTTGGTGATGGAACTCTCTGAACTTGGGATCCAGGAAGCCAGGCACCCAGAGCCAGTCCCAGTCCCAGTCCCAGTGGGCTCACTTGTTTGGATTTACCAAGGACAGAGTCAGTCTTTCTTGGTACCCACTGAGGTGAGGATTGCCAAATGCCAGGAAAGCTCTGCAGAGGGGCCTTTCCTGAGAAAGCAGGTAGTGGCTCACCGCTGGCTCCTGACAACTTCACAGAGTTGGCCAAGGAGGCCAGATGTGAGACAGGACAGGCCCTTTCGGGGGAACATAGTATGGCCCACCAGTCAGACGACACTCCGGGTAGTCACAGACCAACTTGGAAGGAGGTGCCTTTGTGGGTGTGGGTGTGAGTTTGTGGTTTTGTCTCATGTTCTGAGAATAGGTAGGAAAGGCGGTTTGTTTGGGTTGGAGTGGACTGTTTCTAGTAAGGCTTTTGACAAGGCGAGTGTTTCTATGTTTGTGTATCCCACTGTGTCCCTGGTTGTAGACATTAGAAAAGAGAATGCATCAATGGATGTGTCCTGTCTAGTAGAAAGCTTCCCAGCATTCATCCTGCCCAATTTATGAATGGACTGCGGCTTGCCTTATGGATGGGCAACGCCTACTATCTTCCTAAGTTCCTGTTTTCTTCCTGAATTCTGGCCACTCTCCAGAATAGGCTCATGGTTTTGTGTCCAAGATATGTACCACCTCCAAGCTCGGTGACATGGCCATGTACTGGATAGTTGAAAGAAATGGTGAGCATCTCAGAAAACTCAGATATCAGTGTGATCAGTAAAGTCTCCCTAGAGAAACCCTGCTTTGGGCCTTTGGCTTACCTATCCTTTTGTGGCCCTGAATGTCAGGAAGGCCTTTGCCTCAGGGCACCCCTTTGTGAAGCCTGAAGAAAACAAACAGTTTTCAAATGGAAATGAATGGGCATCACCTGTGGCTCTTTGCTTAATTGCTTTGCAAAGGGATGTGTCTGAATCAGCCTCTTGGCCCTGTGTGAGGCTGTGGCTTACATTGTCAGCACCTGGTGGATCCAAAGAAAGATCCCATGCGTGCATCCAAGGCCAAATTGGCACAAAAGCAGTCATCCTGGATGAGGTCTCTCGCCTTCCTCTGTAAGGTTCCTGACCTCCATCAAGTGAGAATAGGGATCCTTTGTGTCAAATGAGTCCTTCAAAGCCATGCAGAGGCTAGCCCATAGGTGCTTGGGTTTTCTCATGACTCCAGTTCACACAAAGAATCTATACCCGGCAGTCAGTAGGCCTCCAATTGGAGAAGTAGAGCAGTATTAAAGGCAGGCCTATTTGATCACTCCAGGTCCAAAGGAAGGGTGTCCAGGCCACCCTGACATTAGGCAAATGAGAGGCAAGGGAGCTTATTGTGGACACTGTCTTGGGCTGTGCCCCTCATGGAAACCTCCAGCCAGAGGTTATGATGAGTGTCTGTATGGAAGAAGATGAGGGCCATGTGGCAGTGTTTTGGTTTGAATTGTGGTGTGGCAGTGGGAAGAGATGACTGGGTCCACCTGGGCTTGAACTCTGGTGTGATTCCCCTTGGAGACTGAGTTCTGGAACTGACCTCAGAGAAGTATTGCCGTGAATTGTGTCGGGATGTTAGGAGGCCACGCATGAGAGTCGCCCTTGGAAACTGAGATCTAGGCCCAGGCTGGCTTTCCACAGAGCACTGGGAATCTCAGCCCGGATATCACATGATTTTATTCTTAAAGACCTGGCAGCCATCGTGGAGAGTCCAAACACACGTGGACCTCACATTGTAGACCTCAATGGGCCTGGCTTCCTGTGACCTTTTGGCCACTCCTTGGGAAGCCTTGTTTGTGAGAGTTCTCCAGAGCTTTCGTTGAAATGAGCTTCCTCACCATTTAATGGTTCCTGAAGGAATGGAAACCCACAGTGCCTCCAACTTCATCCTTTAAAAATGGCTAGCTAGATAAATACCATGACATTTTTGAAATTCCCATGACCAGGTGGCACTGGAGAACCTTTGGATGTCCTGTTGCTGATCATGAGTGTACCAGACAGTGCCTTGATTGACTGGGTTTCATGAAAATGGTGTAGAACAGAGATGCCAGTGAGTTGGGGCCTGCTGAGTAGTGGGCCTAGAGCAGTGGTGTGCAGGTGTGTGATAGAACATCTGTGGTGGGGCCATGTGGATCTGCCATTGGCTTCCAAATGGCTTGTGACTGACATGGTGCAGCGAGCAGACCCTTCTATGTAAAGGCATCTTGTTATATGGAGAGGTTTCAGGGCAATGTTCAGAATCAGGTTGCTATGGTCAAGGGGGCAAGCTCTGTGGGATAGAAGCCTGGCTGGTGCATTCTCCTAGGACCTTGACCCACCACACGTGACAGAACTCCCTCCAGCACTGTGTCCCAGTGGAACTCCTTGTATTTCCTGAAGCAAATTCCAAACTCCCAGTGCAGCAGCAAGAAACACCACGAAAAGTGGAGGATGACCAAATGGCTTCACAGTCCACACAGGGAGACACTTAGACCCCAGTGGCCACAGTTTACCTGCAAAGAGAGAATTCAGCACTTCTGCCTCATGTTCATTGGAAAATCAGAAACCATGTCCTCCAGGTCACATAGATGCAGACCTGGTTTGATGGTCTCACTACAAAGGAAGCTAAAGCTCCTGACAACAACATATATTTCAAGTGCCCAACCTCAGAAGCAGTTTCTCACGAAGTCTTTAGGCCAGCAGAGCTCCACGTTTGTGGAGTGTTTACCCTGTCCCTTACTCATGGAAAGTAGTCTACCACCTCCAAGGTTGTGAACTCCTGAGCATTTTCCATTCCACATATGTATTCACAGCATTTCTAACTCTTCTCCTCAAATTGTGTCTTACTTATTGTGAAGGTAATGTCAAGGCAATGTTCTGGATGAGAGTGGGAAGATTTTTTTGTAGCACATATTGGCCTACACATTGGATTCATTTTCCTATTTTCCGTTCGAAATACTGAATCCCTGACACTAACCCATACCCTACTAGATTGTGACTACGAATACTAATATGATGGAGAAAAATAACTCAAACAGAATAGAAATACAGGCAGTTCAGAGGAGGCCTGGTGTATAGTTGGACTGGCCTTTGGCATTATAAAGGGTAGGTGTTATAAATCTAGTCCAATTTAGTAGAAATAGTTCTCCATGTGTTTTGAATGTTAACAAATATGTGAATTCCTGTCTCCCTTTCTCTGTAGCCTATTCAGCAACATGCATTTTTACATGCACATATAGAATCCTACCTCCTATCCCACGTCCATTCTTGTGAGGTGGCTGACTTGGCAGATACAAACTGTGAGAAGAGATCACTCCTCCTAAACGCTGTTGGAACTGAAAATTCAACCTCCAGGTGAGCTTCCCACATGAACAACATGATACATAAATACATGTTCAGTAAAATAAATATTTTTGGATCTGTGGATGATAAATATTTCATGATGAATTTCGATTGGCATATATATTTCTACTCTTTAATGTCTGTGTTTGTGTGTGTGTTTTTCTTTTGTGTGTATATATATATATATATACATATATATATATATATATATATATATACATACACACACACACACACACACATACACACACTCTCCAGATTTTTCAAAATATGAAATGTATGTGTCATATTATATACTCCCTAAATTCATTCATGTTCATATATGTGGATTTATAATCAACTTTTCACAAGATTATTCTCAGAAATAGTCATCCACCTGAAATACATATTTGTTTCCTAGTGCTGAAATCCTAATATTTCTACAGTAACTGACCCAGTTTAACATGAATGCAAGTAGATTCCTATGGGACATGATGTGTATTTTGACGTTCATTTTTATTCAACACTGGTACATTACTATTTCTTCAGTTGATGCACATCATAGGATATGTATTTCATCCTCAAGTTCACAAATTTCTAGGCATTCATTTCCCTTTCAATCACTTCCTGCTTCAGAACACATGTATTCCTCCACGTTTCTTGACTGGTCTTTTCATGAGACTTCTTTCCAAACACATTCTTTTCCATTTCCATAATCCCTTGTGAAGCAAAACTCACACCCCCTTCATGGTAAACCATAACCCCAATATCACCATTAGATGTATAACTGGTTAGAATGAATGGTTGTGTATCAATATTAGATTTCCTATATATTTTCAGATATCAATGCAATCCATTATTTAAATTGGAACCTGTTATATTATTTATTCACAGTATGGTCTATTCATGCATTATCTCTATATTCATAGACCCAGGGTACACCTATTTGTACCCCCAAAGGCTAATTTATATGTCTTCAACATATTACTCCCAGAAATGGTGGAAGAAACACTCATGTCACCTGATCTACATATACATTTTATCACAGTGATATTCTGGACACAAAATGCAAAGGTCACACTTATGATTGCACCAACGCCTCATTGGAAAGTGAGCATGGATTACTAAAAACATCCTTGTCCAGGTTGCCTAATGCTCTCAAATGTCAATGCTATTGGTGACTACACATTTGTTTCTTCCTAAGATGATATATTCAACCTCAACCCTGTTGAAAATGTCTAATCCACTCACTCACTTTATACTTTGCCTGATTTCCTAATGTCTCTATTGATATCTGCTTTCCTACATATGTTCCCCAGTTCATCATTGTGACTGACTCTTCACATGTGCTGACGTTTACATTCACTCTCTAACCGACACCCTATTGCTAAAGAACTTTTGGTCCAAATTGCATACTCACTCTTCTTCCAAAACTTACCAACTATCTTCCTAATCCTACCTACTATCCCTTTTTGACTGGATGTTCTCTTCTACATTCAATCATCCAAGGTACAAGGTCCTATGCCATTGTGTACCGATTTATCTGAGACATCTGTGCAGAAAGTCATTCAAAGCTAAGTATCCCAATCAAGGGCCCAATGCCCTTCTGGCCTTCAAATCTTACTTGGATTTCTGTTTTCATACATATATTTCACCTATATATTATTATAAATATCCCAGGTTGCCAATACCATTCTTCATCCAGCAGAGTGATTCCTAAGCCACATCAAACAGGTTCTTAACCCTAACCATACACTGTTCCCTCAATCTAACTTTACAGAAGAGCAGGGACAGAGTGGGTCTTACAATACAGGAATGTGGGGGATCTTCCACCTGCTGAGAACCTCAAAGGTCCATGCAGAAATGATCCCTGGAGAAGATGTAGGCAGCTATGAAGGACCTGAGAGAGCAGAAGTCATCTTCCATGGCAAACAACCTGGTCAGGATGAAGGGATGTGTCTGAATGAGCCTCTCTCTTCTTAATGTAGACAAGATGGACCAAAGCAGGCCTGTGTGGAGAGCTGTTCCTTGGTGCCTATGGTTGATATTCCATTCTAACTTGTGAAAGTGTCACAGGAAGGAGGGGCAGCCTCCATCTCATGGGAGCCTTGGAAGCAACTGTTAGGACACAGTGGTTGCCAAGGCAGTGACCTCATTCAGTTCCTGAAGGAAGTGACCTCACCTCACTTCCTTGGTGATGGAACTCTCTGAACTTGGGATCCAGGAAGCCAGGCACCCAGAGCCAGTCCCAGTCCCAGTCCCAGTGGGCTCACTTGTTTGGATTTACCAAGGACAGAGTCAGTCTTTCTTGGTACCCACTGAGGTGAGGATTGCCAAATGCCAGGAAAGCTCTGCAGAGGGGCCTTTCCTGAGAAAGCAGGTAGTGGCTCACCGCTGGCTCCTGACAACTTCACAGAGTTGGCCAAGGAGGCCAGATGTGAGACAGGACAGGCCCTTTCGGGGGAACATAGTATGGCCCACCAGTCAGACGACACTCCGGGTAGTCACAGACCAACTTGGAAGGAGGTGCCTTTGTGGGTGTGGGTGTGAGTTTGTGGTTTTGTCTCATGTTCTGAGAATAGGTAGGAAAGGCGGTTTGTTTGGGTTGGAGTGGACTGTTTCTAGTAAGGCTTTTGACAAGGCGAGTGTTTCTATGTTTGTGTATCCCACTGTGTCCCTGGTTGTAGACATTAGAAAAGAGAATGCATCAATGGATGTGTCCTGTCTAGTAGAAAGCTTCCCAGCATTCATCCTGCCCAATTTATGAATGGACTGCGGCTTGCCTTATGGATGGGCAACGCCTACTATCTTCCTAAGTTCCTGTTTTCTTCCTGAATTCTGGCCACTCTCCAGAATAGGCTCATGGTTTTGTGTCCAAGATATGTACCACCTCCAAGCTCGGTGACATGGCCATGTACTGGATAGTTGAAAGAAATGGTGAGCATCTCAGAAAACTCAGATATCAGTGTGATCAGTAAAGTCTCCCTAGAGAAACCCTGCTTTGGGCCTTTGGCTTACCTATCCTTTTGTGGCCCTGAATGTCAGGAAGGCCTTTGCCTCAGGGCACCCCTTTGTGAAGCCTGAAGAAAACAAACAGTTTTCAAATGGAAATGAATGGGCATCACCTGTGGCTCTTTGCTTAATTGCTTTGCAAAGGGATGTGTCTGAATCAGCCTCTTGGCCCTGTGTGAGGCTGTGGCTTACATTGTCAGCACCTGGTGGATCCAAAGAAAGATCCCATGCGTGCATCCAAGGCCAAATTGGCACAAAAGCAGTCATCCTGGATGAGGTCTCTCGCCTTCCTCTGTAAGGTTCCTGACCTCCATCAAGTGAGAATAGGGATCCTTTGTGTCAAATGAGTCCTTCAAAGCCATGCAGAGGCTAGCCCATAGGTGCTTGGGTTTTCTCATGACTCCAGTTCACACAAAGAATCTATACCCGGCAGTCAGTAGGCCTCCAATTGGAGAAGTAGAGCAGTATTAAAGGCAGGCCTATTTGATCACTCCAGGTCCAAAGGAAGGGTGTCCAGGCCACCCTGACATTAGGCAAATGAGAGGCAAGGGAGCTTATTGTGGACACTGTCTTGGGCTGTGCCCCTCATGGAAACCTCCAGCCAGAGGTTATGATGAGTGTCTGTATGGAAGAAGATGAGGGCCATGTGGCAGTGTTTTGGTTTGAATTGTGGTGTGGCAGTGGGAAGAGATGACTGGGTCCACCTGGGCTTGAACTCTGGTGTGATTCCCCTTGGAGACTGAGTTCTGGAACTGACCTCAGAGAAGTATTGCCGTGAATTGTGTCGGGATGTTAGGAGGCCACGCATGAGAGTCGCCCTTGGAAACTGAGATCTAGGCCCAGGCTGGCTTTCCACAGAGCACTGGGAATCTCAGCCCGGATATCACATGATTTTATTCTTAAAGACCTGGCAGCCATCGTGGAGAGTCCAAACACACGTGGACCTCACATTGTAGACCTCAATGGGCCTGGCTTCCTGTGACCTTTTGGCCACTCCTTGGGAAGCCTTGTTTGTGAGAGTTCTCCAGAGCTTTCGTTGAAATGAGCTTCCTCACCATTTAATGGTTCCTGAAGGAATGGAAACCCACAGTGCCTCCAACTTCATCCTTTAAAAATGGCTAGCTAGATAAATACCATGACATTTTTGAAATTCCCATGACCAGGTGGCACTGGAGAACCTTTGGATGTCCTGTTGCTGATCATGAGTGTACCAGACAGTGCCTTGATTGACTGGGTTTCATGAAAATGGTGTAGAACAGAGATGCCAGTGAGTTGGGGCCTGCTGAGTAGTGGGCCTAGAGCAGTGGTGTGCAGGTGTGTGATAGAACATCTGTGGTGGGGCCATGTGGATCTGCCATTGGCTTCCAAATGGCTTGTGACTGACATGGTGCAGCGAGCAGACCCTTCTATGTAAAGGCATCTTGTTATATGGAGAGGTTTCAGGGCAATGTTCAGAATCAGGTTGCTATGGTCAAGGGGGCAAGCTCTGTGGGATAGAAGCCTGGCTGGTGCATTCTCCTAGGACCTTGACCCACCACACGTGACAGAACTCCCTCCAGCACTGTGTCCCAGTGGAACTCCTTGTATTTCCTGAAGCAAATTCCAAACTCCCAGTGCAGCAGCAAGAAACACCACGAAAAGTGGAGGATGACCAAATGGCTTCACAGTCCACACAGGGAGACACTTAGACCCCAGTGGCCACAGTTTACCTGCAAAGAGAGAATTCAGCACTTCTGCCTCATGTTCATTGGAAAATCAGAAACCATGTCCTCCAGGTCACATAGATGCAGACCTGGTTTGATGGTCTCACTACAAAGGAAGCTAAAGCTCCTGACAACAACATATATTTCAAGTGCCCAACCTCAGAAGCAGTTTCTCACGAAGTCTTTAGGCCAGCAGAGCTCCACGTTTGTGGAGTGTTTACCCTGTCCCTTACTCATGGAAAGTAGTCTACCACCTCCAAGGTTGTGAACTCCTGAGCATTTTCCATTCCACATATGTATTCACAGCATTTCTAACTCTTCTCCTCAAATTGTGTCTTACTTATTGTGAAGGTAATGTCAAGGCAATGTTCTGGATGAGAGTGGGAAGATTTTTTTGTAGCACATATTGGCCTACACATTGGATTCATTTTCCTATTTTCCGTTCGAAATACTGAATCCCTGACACTAACCCATACCCTACTAGATTGTGACTACGAATACTAATATGATGGAGAAAAATAACTCAAACAGAATAGAAATACAGGCAGTTCAGAGGAGGCCTGGTGTATAGTTGGACTGGCCTTTGGCATTATAAAGGGTAGGTGTTATAAATCTAGTCCAATTTAGTAGAAATAGTTCTCCATGTGTTTTGAATGTTAACAAATATGTGAATTCCTGTCTCCCTTTCTCTGTAGCCTATTCAGCAACATGCATTTTTACATGCACATATAGAATCCTACCTCCTATCCCACGTCCATTCTTGTGAGGTGGCTGACTTGGCAGATACAAACTGTGAGAAGAGATCACTCCTCCTAAACGCTGTTGGAACTGAAAATTCAACCTCCAGGTGAGCTTCCCACATGAACAACATGATACATAAATACATGTTCAGTAAAATAAATATTTTTGGATCTGTGGATGATAAATATTTCATGATGAATTTCGATTGGCATATATATTTCTACTCTTTAATGTCTGTGTTTGTGTGTGTGTTTTTCTTTTGTGTATATATATATATATATATATATATATATATATATATATATACATATACACACACACACACACACATACACACACACACACACACACATACACACACTCTCCAGATTTTTCAAAATATGAAATGTATGTGTCATATTATATACTCCCTAAATTCATTCATGTTCATATATGTGGATTTATAATCAACTTTTCACAAGATTATTCTCAGAAATAGTCATCCACCTGAAATACATATTTGTTTCCTAGTGCTGAAATCCTAATATTTCTACAGTAACTGACCCAGTTTAACATGAATGCAAGTAGATTCCTATGGGACATGATGTGTATTTTGACGTTCATTTTTATTCAACACTGGTACATTACTATTTCTTCAGTTGATGCACATCATAGGATATGTATTTCATCCGCAAGTTCACAAATTTCTAGGCATTCATTTCCCTTTCAATCACTTCCTGCTTCAGAACACATGTATTCCTCCACGTTTCTTGACTGGTCTTTTCATGAGACTTCTTTCCAAACACATTCTTTTCCATTTCCATAATCCCTTGTGAAGCAAAACTCACACCCCCTTCATGGTAAACCATAACCCCAATATCACCATTAGATGTATAACTGGTTAGAATGAATGGTTGTGTATCAATATTAGATTTCCTATATATTTTCAGATATCAATGCAATCCATTATTTAAATTGGAACCTGTTATACTATTTATTCACAGTATGGTCTATTCATGCATTATCTCTATATTCATAGACCCAGGGTACACCTATTTGTACCCCCAAAGGCTAATTTATATGTCTTCAACATATTACTCCCAGAAATGGTGGAAGAAACACTCATGTCACCTGATCTACATATACATTTTATCACAGTGATATTCTGGACACAAAATGCAAAGGTCACACTTATGATTGCACCAACGCCTCATTGGAAAGTGAGCATGGATTACTAAAAACATCCTTGTCCAGGTTGCCTAATGCTCTCAAATGTCAATGCTATTGGTGACTACACATTTGTTTCTTCCTAAGATGATATATTCAACCTCAACCCTGTTGAAAATGTCTAATCCACTCACTCACTTTATACTTTGCCTGATTTCCTAATGTCTCTATTGATATCTGCTTTCCTACATATGTTCCCCAGTTCATCATTGTGACTGACTCTTCACATGTGCTGACGTTTACATTCACTCTCTAACCGACACCCTATTGCTAAAGAACTTTTGGTCCAAATTGCATACTCACTCTTCTTCCAAAACTTACCAACTATCTTCCTAATCCTACCTACTATCCCTTTTTGACTGGATGTTCTCTTCTACATTCAATCATCCAAGGTACAAGGTCCTATGCCATTGTGTACCGATTTATCTGAGACATCTGTGCAGAAAGTCATTCAAAGCTAAGTATCCCAATCAAGGGCCCAATGCCCTTCTGGCCTTCAAATCTTACTTGGATTTCTGTTTTCATACATATATTTCACCTATATATTATTATAAATATCCCAGGTTCCCAATACCATTCTTCATCCAGCAGAGTGATTCCTAAGCCACATCAAACAGGTTCTTAACCCTAACCATACACTGTTCCCTCAATCTAACTTTACAGAAGAGCAGGGACAGAGTGGGTCTTACAATACAGGAATGTGGGGGATCTTCCACCTGCTGAGAACCTCAAAGGTCCATGCAGAAATGATCCCTGGAGAAGATGTAGGCAGCTATGAAGGACCTGAGAGAGCAGAAGTCATCTTCCATGGCAAACAACCTGGTCAGGATGAAGGGATGTGTCTGAATGAGCCTCTCTCTTCTTAATGTAGACAAGATGGACCAAAGCAGGCCTGTGTGGAGAGCTGTTCCTTGGTGCCTATGGTTGATATTCCATTCTAACTTGTGAAAGTGTCACAGGAAGGAGGGGCAGCCTCCATCTCATGGGAGCCTTGGAAGCAACTGTTAGGACACAGTGGTTGCCAAGGCAGTGACCTCATTCAGTTCCTGAAGGAAGTGACCTCACCTCACTTCCTTGGTGATGGAACTCTCTGAACTTGGGATCCAGGAAGCCAGGCACCCAGAGCCAGTCCCAGTCCCAGTCCCAGTGGGCTCACTTGTTTGGATTTACCAAGGACAGAGTCAGTCTTTCTTGGTACCCACTGAGGTGAGGATTGCCAAATGCCAGGAAAGCTCTGCAGAGGGGCCTTTCCTGAGAAAGCAGGTAGTGGCTCACCGCTGGCTCCTGACAACTTCACAGAGTTGGCCAAGGAGGCCAGATGTGAGACAGGACAGGCCCTTTCGGGGGAACATAGTATGGCCCACCAGTCAGACGACACTCCGGGTAGTCACAGACCAACTTGGAAGGAGGTGCCTTTGTGGGTGTGGGTGTGAGTTTGTGGTTTTGTCTCATGTTCTGAGAATAGGTAGGAAAGGCGGTTTGTTTGGGTTGGAGTGGACTGTTTCTAGTAAGGCTTTTGACAAGGCGAGTGTTTCTATGTTTGTGTATCCCACTGTGTCCCTGGTTGTAGACATTAGAAAAGAGAATGCATCAATGGATGTGTCCTGTCTAGTAGAAAGCTTCCCAGCATTCATCCTGCCCAATTTATGAATGGACTGCGGCTTGCCTTATGGATGGGCAACGCCTACTATCTTCCTAAGTTCCTGTTTTCTTCCTGAATTCTGGCCACTCTCCAGAATAGGCTCATGGTTTTGTGTCCAAGATATGTACCACCTCCAAGCTCGGTGACATGGCCATGTACTGGATAGTTGAAAGAAATGGTGAGCATCTCAGAAAACTCAGATATCAGTGTGATCAGTAAAGTCTCCCTAGAGAAACCCTGCTTTGGGCCTTTGGCTTACCTATCCTTTTGTGGCCCTGAATGTCAGGAAGGCCTTTGCCTCAGGGCACCCCTTTGTGAAGCCTGAAGAAAACAAACAGTTTTCAAATGGAAATGAATGGGCATCACCTGTGGCTCTTTGCTTAATTGCTTTGCAAAGGGATGTGTCTGAATCAGCCTCTTGGCCCTGTGTGAGGCTGTGGCTTACATTGTCAGCACCTGGTGGATCCAAAGAAAGATCCCATGCGTGCATCCAAGGCCAAATTGGCACAAAAGCAGTCATCCTGGATGAGGTCTCTCGCCTTCCTCTGTAAGGTTCCTGACCTCCATCAAGTGAGAATAGGGATCCTTTGTGTCAAATGAGTCCTTCAAAGCCATGCAGAGGCTAGCCCATAGGTGCTTGGGTTTTCTCATGACTCCAGTTCACACAAAGAATCTATACCCGGCAGTCAGTAGGCCTCCAATTGGAGAAGTAGAGCAGTATTAAAGGCAGGCCTATTTGATCACTCCAGGTCCAAAGGAAGGGTGTCCAGGCCACCCTGACATTAGGCAAATGAGAGGCAAGGGAGCTTATTGTGGACACTGTCTTGGGCTGTGCCCCTCATGGAAACCTCCAGCCAGAGGTTATGATGAGTGTCTGTATGGAAGAAGATGAGGGCCATGTGGCAGTGTTTTGGTTTGAATTGTGGTGTGGCAGTGGGAAGAGATGACTGGGTCCACCTGGGCTTGAACTCTGGTGTGATTCCCCTTGGAGACTGAGTTCTGGAACTGACCTCAGAGAAGTATTGCCGTGAATTGTGTCGGGATGTTAGGAGGCCACGCATGAGAGTCGCCCTTGGAAACTGAGATCTAGGCCCAGGCTGGCTTTCCACAGAGCACTGGGAATCTCAGCCCGGATATCACATGATTTTATTCTTAAAGACCTGGCAGCCATCGTGGAGAGTCCAAACACACGTGGACCTCACATTGTAGACCTCAATGGGCCTGGCTTCCTGTGACCTTTTGGCCACTCCTTGGGAAGCCTTGTTTGTGAGAGTTCTCCAGAGCTTTCGTTGAAATGAGCTTCCTCACCATTTAATGGTTCCTGAAGGAATGGAAACCCACAGTGCCTCCAACTTCATCCTTTAAAAATGGCTAGCTAGATAAATACCATGACATTTTTGAAATTCCCATGACCAGGTGGCACTGGAGAACCTTTGGATGTCCTGTTGCTGATCATGAGTGTACCAGACAGTGCCTTGATTGACTGGGTTTCATGAAAATGGTGTAGAACAGAGATGCCAGTGAGTTGGGGCCTGCTGAGTAGTGGGCCTAGAGCAGTGGTGTGCAGGTGTGTGATAGAACATCTGTGGTGGGGCCATGTGGATCTGCCATTGGCTTCCAAATGGCTTGTGACTGACATGGTGCAGCGAGCAGACCCTTCTATGTAAAGGCATCTTGTTATATGGAGAGGTTTCAGGGCAATGTTCAGAATCAGGTTGCTATGGTCAAGGGGGCAAGCTCTGTGGGATAGAAGCCTGGCTGGTGCATTCTCCTAGGACCTTGACCCACCACACGTGACAGAACTCCCTCCAGCACTGTGTCCCAGTTGAACTCCTTGTATTTCCTGAAGCAAATTCCAAACTCCCAGTGCAGCAGCAAGAAACACCACGAAAAGTGGAGGATGACCAAATGGCTTCACAGTCCACACAGGGAGACACTTAGACCCCAGTGGCCACAGTTTACCTGCAAAGAGAGAATTCAGCACTTCTGCCTCATGTTCATTGGAAAATCAGAAACCATGTCCTCCAGGTCACATAGATGCAGACCTGGTTTGATGGTCTCACTACAAAGGAAGCTAAAGCTCCTGACAACAACATATATTTCAAGTGCCCAACCTCAGAAGCAGTTTCTCACGAAGTCTTTAGGCCAGCAGAGCTCCACGTTTGTGGAGTGTTTACCCTGTCCCTTACTCATGGAAAGTAGTCTACCACCTCCAAGGTTGTGAACTCCTGAGCATTTTCCATTCCACATATGTATTCACAGCATTTCTAACTCTTCTCCTCAAATTGTGTCTTACTTATTGTGAAGGTAATGTCAAGGCAATGTTCTGGATGAGAGTGGGAAGATTTTTTTGTAGCACATATTGGCCTACACATTGGATTCATTTTCCTATTTTCCGTTCGAAATACTGAATCCCTGACACTAACCCATACCCTACTAGATTGTGACTACGAATACTAATATGATGGAGAAAAATAACTCAAACAGAATAGAAATACAGGCAGTTCAGAGGAGGCCTGGTGTATAGTTGGACTGGCCTTTGGCATTATAAAGGGTAGGTGTTATAAATCTAGTCCAATTTAGTAGAAATAGTTCTCCATGTGTTTTGAATGTTAACAAATATGTGAATTCCTGTCTCCCTTTCTCTGTAGCCTATTCAGCAACATGCATTTTTACATGCACATATAGAATCCTACCTCCTATCCCACGTCCATTCTTGTGAGGTGGCTGACTTGGCAGATACAAACTGTGAGAAGAGATCACTCCTCCTAAACGCTGTTGGAACTGAAAATTCAACCTCCAGGTGAGCTTCCCACATGAACAACATGATACATAAATACATGTTCAGTAAAATAAATATTTTTGGATCTGTGGATGATAAATATTTCATGATGAATTTCGATTGGCATATATATTTCTACTCTTTAATGTCTGTGTTTGTGTGTGTGTTTTTCTTTTGTGTATATATATATATATATATATATATATATATATATACATATACACACACACACACACACATACACACACACACACACACACATACACACACTCTCCAGATTTTTCAAAATATGAAATGTATGTGTCATATTATATACTCCCTAAATTCATTCATGTTCATATATGTGGATTTATAATCAACTTTTCACAAGATTATTCTCAGAAATAGTCATCCACCTGAAATACATATTTGTTTCCTAGTGCTGAAATCCTAATATTTCTACAGTAACTGACCCAGTTTAACATGAATGCAAGTAGATTCCTATGGGACATGATGTGTATTTTGACGTTCATTTTTATTCAACACTGGTACATTACTATTTCTTCAGTTGATGCACATCATAGGATATGTATTTCATCCGCAAGTTCACAAATTTCTAGGCATTCATTTCCCTTTCAATCACTTCCTGCTTCAGAACACATGTATTCCTCCACGTTTCTTGACTGGTCTTTTCATGAGACTTCTTTCCAAACACATTCTTTTCCATTTCCATAATCCCTTGTGAAGCAAAACTCACACCCCCTTCATGGTAAACCATAACCCCAATATCACCATTAGATGTATAACTGGTTAGAATGAATGGTTGTGTATCAATATTAGATTTCCTATATATTTTCAGATATCAATGCAATCCATTATTTAAATTGGAACCTGTTATACTATTTATTCACAGTATGGTCTATTCATGCATTATCTCTATATTCATAGACCCAGGGTACACCTATTTGTACCCCCAAAGGCTAATTTATATGTCTTCAACATATTACTCCCAGAAATGGTGGAAGAAACACTCATGTCACCTGATCTACATATACATTTTATCACAGTGATATTCTGGACACAAAATGCAAAGGTCACACTTATGATTGCACCAACGCCTCATTGGAAAGTGAGCATGGATTACTAAAAACATCCTTGTCCAGGTTGCCTAATGCTCTCAAATGTCAATGCTATTGGTGACTACACATTTGTTTCTTCCTAAGATGATATATTCAACCTCAACCCTGTTGAAAATGTCTAATCCACTCACTCACTTTATACTTTGCCTGATTTCCTAATGTCTCTATTGATATCTGCTTTCCTACATATGTTCCCCAGTTCATCATTGTGACTGACTCTTCACATGTGCTGACGTTTACATTCACTCTCTAACCGACACCCTATTGCTAAAGAACTTTTGGTCCAAATTGCATACTCACTCTTCTTCCAAAACTTACCAACTATCTTCCTAATCCTACCTACTATCCCTTTTTGACTGGATGTTCTCTTCTACATTCAATCATCCAAGGTACAAGGTCCTATGCCATTGTGTACCGATTTATCTGAGACATCTGTGCAGAAAGTCATTCAAAGCTAAGTATCCCAATCAAGGGCCCAATGCCCTTCTGGCCTTCAAATCTTACTTGGATTTCTGTTTTCATACATATATTTCACCTATATATTATTATAAATATCCCAGGTTCCCAATACCATTCTTCATCCAGCAGAGTGATTCCTAAGCCACATCAAACAGGTTCTTAACCCTAACCATACACTGTTCCCTCAATCTAACTTTACAGAAGAGCAGGGACAGAGTGGGTCTTACAATACAGGAATGTGGGGGATCTTCCACCTGCTGAGAACCTCAAAGGTCCATGCAGAAATGATCCCTGGAGAAGATGTAGGCAGCTATGAAGGACCTGAGAGAGCAGAAGTCATCTTCCATGGCAAACAACCTGGTCAGGATGAAGGGATGTGTCTGAATGAGCCTCTCTCTTCTTAATGTAGACAAGATGGACCAAAGCAGGCCTGTGTGGAGAGCTGTTCCTTGGTGCCTATGGTTGATATTCCATTCTAACTTGTGAAAGTGTCACAGGAAGGAGGGGCAGCCTCCATCTCATGGGAGCCTTGGAAGCAACTGTTAGGACACAGTGGTTGCCAAGGCAGTGACCTCATTCAGTTCCTGAAGGAAGTGACCTCACCTCACTTCCTTGGTGATGGAACTCTCTGAACTTGGGATCCAGGAAGCCAGGCACCCAGAGCCAGTCCCAGTCCCAGTCCCAGTGGGCTCACTTGTTTGGATTTACCAAGGACAGAGTCAGTCTTTCTTGGTACCCACTGAGGTGAGGATTGCCAAATGCCAGGAAAGCTCTGCAGAGGGGCCTTTCCTGAGAAAGCAGGTAGTGGCTCACCGCTGGCTCCTGACAACTTCACAGAGTTGGCCAAGGAGGCCAGATGTGAGACAGGACAGGCCCTTTCGGGGGAACATAGTATGGCCCACCAGTCAGACGACACTCCGGGTAGTCACAGACCAACTTGGAAGGAGGTGCCTTTGTGGGTGTGGGTGTGAGTTTGTGGTTTTGTCTCATGTTCTGAGAATAGGTAGGAAAGGCGGTTTGTTTGGGTTGGAGTGGACTGTTTCTAGTAAGGCTTTTGACAAGGCGAGTGTTTCTATGTTTGTGTATCCCACTGTGTCCCTGGTTGTAGACATTAGAAAAGAGAATGCATCAATGGATGTGTCCTGTCTAGTAGAAAGCTTCCCAGCATTCATCCTGCCCAATTTATGAATGGACTGCGGCTTGCCTTATGGATGGGCAACGCCTACTATCTTCCTAAGTTCCTGTTTTCTTCCTGAATTCTGGCCACTCTCCAGAATAGGCTCATGGTTTTGTGTCCAAGATATGTACCACCTCCAAGCTCGGTGACATGGCCATGTACTGGATAGTTGAAAGAAATGGTGAGCATCTCAGAAAACTCAGATATCAGTGTGATCAGTAAAGTCTCCCTAGAGAAACCCTGCTTTGGGCCTTTGGCTTACCTATCCTTTTGTGGCCCTGAATGTCAGGAAGGCCTTTGCCTCAGGGCACCCCTTTGTGAAGCCTGAAGAAAACAAACAGTTTTCAAATGGAAATGAATGGGCATCACCTGTGGCTCTTTGCTTAATTGCTTTGCAAAGGGATGTGTCTGAATCAGCCTCTTGGCCCTGTGTGAGGCTGTGGCTTACATTGTCAGCACCTGGTGGATCCAAAGAAAGATCCCATGCGTGCATCCAAGGCCAAATTGGCACAAAAGCAGTCATCCTGGATGAGGTCTCTCGCCTTCCTCTGTAAGGTTCCTGACCTCCATCAAGTGAGAATAGGGATCCTTTGTGTCAAATGAGTCCTTCAAAGCCATGCAGAGGCTAGCCCATAGGTGCTTGGGTTTTCTCATGACTCCAGTTCACACAAAGAATCTATACCCGGCAGTCAGTAGGCCTCCAATTGGAGAAGTAGAGCAGTATTAAAGGCAGGCCTATTTGATCACTCCAGGTCCAAAGGAAGGGTGTCCAGGCCACCCTGACATTAGGCAAATGAGAGGCAAGGGAGCTTATTGTGGACACTGTCTTGGGCTGTGCCCCTCATGGAAACCTCCAGCCAGAGGTTATGATGAGTGTCTGTATGGAAGAAGATGAGGGCCATGTGGCAGTGTTTTGGTTTGAATTGTGGTGTGGCAGTGGGAAGAGATGACTGGGTCCACCTGGGCTTGAACTCTGGTGTGATTCCCCTTGGAGACTGAGTTCTGGAACTGACCTCAGAGAAGTATTGCCGTGAATTGTGTCGGGATGTTAGGAGGCCACGCATGAGAGTCGCCCTTGGAAACTGAGATCTAGGCCCAGGCTGGCTTTCCACAGAGCACTGGGAATCTCAGCCCGGATATCACATGATTTTATTCTTAAAGACCTGGCAGCCATCGTGGAGAGTCCAAACACACGTGGACCTCACATTGTAGACCTCAATGGGCCTGGCTTCCTGTGACCTTTTGGCCACTCCTTGGGAAGCCTTGTTTGTGAGAGTTCTCCAGAGCTTTCGTTGAAATGAGCTTCCTCACCATTTAATGGTTCCTGAAGGAATGGAAACCCACAGTGCCTCCAACTTCATCCTTTAAAAATGGCTAGCTAGATAAATACCATGACATTTTTGAAATTCCCATGACCAGGTGGCACTGGAGAACCTTTGGATGTCCTGTTGCTGATCATGAGTGTACCAGACAGTGCCTTGATTGACTGGGTTTCATGAAAATGGTGTAGAACAGAGATGCCAGTGAGTTGGGGCCTGCTGAGTAGTGGGCCTAGAGCAGTGGTGTGCAGGTGTGTGATAGAACATCTGTGGTGGGGCCATGTGGATCTGCCATTGGCTTCCAAATGGCTTGTGACTGACATGGTGCAGCGAGCAGACCCTTCTATGTAAAGGCATCTTGTTATATGGAGAGGTTTCAGGGCAATGTTCAGAATCAGGTTGCTATGGTCAAGGGGGCAAGCTCTGTGGGATAGAAGCCTGGCTGGTGCATTCTCCTAGGACCTTGACCCACCACACGTGACAGAACTCCCTCCAGCACTGTGTCCCAGTTGAACTCCTTGTATTTCCTGAAGCAAATTCCAAACTCCCAGTGCAGCAGCAAGAAACACCACGAAAAGTGGAGGATGACCAAATGGCTTCACAGTCCACACAGGGAGACACTTAGACCCCAGTGGCCACAGTTTACCTGCAAAGAGAGAATTCAGCACTTCTGCCTCATGTTCATTGGAAAATCAGAAACCATGTCCTCCAGGTCACATAGATGCAGACCTGGTTTGATGGTCTCACTACAAAGGAAGCTAAAGCTCCTGACAACAACATATATTTCAAGTGCCCAACCTCAGAAGCAGTTTCTCACGAAGTCTTTAGGCCAGCAGAGCTCCACGTTTGTGGAGTGTTTACCCTGTCCCTTACTCATGGAAAGTAGTCTACCACCTCCAAGGTTGTGAACTCCTGAGCATTTTCCATTCCACATATGTATTCACAGCATTTCTAACTCTTCTCCTCAAATTGTGTCTTACTTATTGTGAAGGTAATGTCAAGGCAATGTTCTGGATGAGAGTGGGAAGATTTTTTTGTAGCACATATTGGCCTACACATTGGATTCATTTTCCTATTTTCCGTTCGAAATACTGAATCCCTGACACTAACCCATACCCTACTAGATTGTGACTACGAATACTAATATGATGGAGAAAAATAACTCAAACAGAATAGAAATACAGGCAGTTCAGAGGAGGCCTGGTGTATAGTTGGACTGGCCTTTGGCATTATAAAGGGTAGGTGTTATAAATCTAGTCCAATTTAGTAGAAATAGTTCTCCATGTGTTTTGAATGTTAACAAATATGTGAATTCCTGTCTCCCTTTCTCTGTAGCCTATTCAGCAACATGCATTTTTACATGCACATATAGAATCCTACCTCCTATCCCACGTCCATTCTTGTGAGGTGGCTGACTTGGCAGATACAAACTGTGAGAAGAGATCACTCCTCCTAAACGCTGTTGGAACTGAAAATTCAACCTCCAGGTGAGCTTCCCACATGAACAACATGATACATAAATACATGTTCAGTAAAATAAATATTTTTGGATCTGTGGATGATAAATATTTCATGATGAATTTCGATTGGCATATATATTTCTACTCTTTAATGTCTGTGTTTGTGTGTGTGTTTTTCTTTTGTGTATATATATATATATATATATATATATATATATATATACATATACACACACACACACACACATACACACACACACACACACACATACACACACTCTCCAGATTTTTCAAAATATGAAATGTATGTGTCATATTATATACTCCCTAAATTCATTCATGTTCATATATGTGGATTTATAATCAACTTTTCACAAGATTATTCTCAGAAATAGTCATCCACCTGAAATACATATTTGTTTCCTAGTGCTGAAATCCTAATATTTCTACAGTAACTGACCCAGTTTAACATGAATGCAAGTAGATTCCTATGGGACATGATGTGTATTTTGACGTTCATTTTTATTCAACACTGGTACATTACTATTTCTTCAGTTGATGCACATCATAGGATATGTATTTCATCCGCAAGTTCACAAATTTCTAGGCATTCATTTCCCTTTCAATCACTTCCTGCTTCAGAACACATGTATTCCTCCACGTTTCTTGACTGGTCTTTTCATGAGACTTCTTTCCAAACACATTCTTTTCCATTTCCATAATCCCTTGTGAAGCAAAACTCACACCCCCTTCATGGTAAACCATAACCCCAATATCACCATTAGATGTATAACTGGTTAGAATGAATGGTTGTGTATCAATATTAGATTTCCTATATATTTTCAGATATCAATGCAATCCATTATTTAAATTGGAACCTGTTATACTATTTATTCACAGTATGGTCTATTCATGCATTATCTCTATATTCATAGACCCAGGGTACACCTATTTGTACCCCCAAAGGCTAATTTATATGTCTTCAACATATTACTCCCAGAAATGGTGGAAGAAACACTCATGTCACCTGATCTACATATACATTTTATCACAGTGATATTCTGGACACAAAATGCAAAGGTCACACTTATGATTGCACCAACGCCTCATTGGAAAGTGAGCATGGATTACTAAAAACATCCTTGTCCAGGTTGCCTAATGCTCTCAAATGTCAATGCTATTGGTGACTACACATTTGTTTCTTCCTAAGATGATATATTCAACCTCAACCCTGTTGAAAATGTCTAATCCACTCACTCACTTTATACTTTGCCTGATTTCCTAATGTCTCTATTGATATCTGCTTTCCTACATATGTTCCCCAGTTCATCATTGTGACTGACTCTTCACATGTGCTGACGTTTACATTCACTCTCTAACCGACACCCTATTGCTAAAGAACTTTTGGTCCAAATTGCATACTCACTCTTCTTCCAAAACTTACCAACTATCTTCCTAATCCTACCTACTATCCCTTTTTGACTGGATGTTCTCTTCTACATTCAATCATCCAAGGTACAAGGTCCTATGCCATTGTGTACCGATTTATCTGAGACATCTGTGCAGAAAGTCATTCAAAGCTAAGTATCCCAATCAAGGGCCCAATGCCCTTCTGGCCTTCAAATCTTACTTGGATTTCTGTTTTCATACATATATTTCACCTATATATTATTATAAATATCCCAGGTTCCCAATACCATTCTTCATCCAGCAGAGTGATTCCTAAGCCACATCAAACAGGTTCTTAACCCTAACCATACACTGTTCCCTCAATCTAACTTTACAGAAGAGCAGGGACAGAGTGGGTCTTACAATACAGGAATGTGGGGGATCTTCCACCTGCTGAGAACCTCAAAGGTCCATGCAGAAATGATCCCTGGAGAAGATGTAGGCAGCTATGAAGGACCTGAGAGAGCAGAAGTCATCTTCCATGGCAAACAACCTGGTCAGGATGAAGGGATGTGTCTGAATGAGCCTCTCTCTTCTTAATGTAGACAAGATGGACCAAAGCAGGCCTGTGTGGAGAGCTGTTCCTTGGTGCCTATGGTTGATATTCCATTCTAACTTGTGAAAGTGTCACAGGAAGGAGGGGCAGCCTCCATCTCATGGGAGCCTTGGAAGCAACTGTTAGGACACAGTGGTTGCCAAGGCAGTGACCTCATTCAGTTCCTGAAGGAAGTGACCTCACCTCACTTCCTTGGTGATGGAACTCTCTGAACTTGGGATCCAGGAAGCCAGGCACCCAGAGCCAGTCCCAGTCCCAGTCCCAGTGGGCTCACTTGTTTGGATTTACCAAGGACAGAGTCAGTCTTTCTTGGTACCCACTGAGGTGAGGATTGCCAAATGCCAGGAAAGCTCTGCAGAGGGGCCTTTCCTGAGAAAGCAGGTAGTGGCTCACCGCTGGCTCCTGACAACTTCACAGAGTTGGCCAAGGAGGCCAGATGTGAGACAGGACAGGCCCTTTCGGGGGAACATAGTATGGCCCACCAGTCAGACGACACTCCGGGTAGTCACAGACCAACTTGGAAGGAGGTGCCTTTGTGGGTGTGGGTGTGAGTTTGTGGTTTTGTCTCATGTTCTGAGAATAGGTAGGAAAGGCGGTTTGTTTGGGTTGGAGTGGACTGTTTCTAGTAAGGCTTTTGACAAGGCGAGTGTTTCTATGTTTGTGTATCCCACTGTGTCCCTGGTTGTAGACATTAGAAAAGAGAATGCATCAATGGATGTGTCCTGTCTAGTAGAAAGCTTCCCAGCATTCATCCTGCCCAATTTATGAATGGACTGCGGCTTGCCTTATGGATGGGCAACGCCTACTATCTTCCTAAGTTCCTGTTTTCTTCCTGAATTCTGGCCACTCTCCAGAATAGGCTCATGGTTTTGTGTCCAAGATATGTACCACCTCCAAGCTCGGTGACATGGCCATGTACTGGATAGTTGAAAGAAATGGTGAGCATCTCAGAAAACTCAGATATCAGTGTGATCAGTAAAGTCTCCCTAGAGAAACCCTGCTTTGGGCCTTTGGCTTACCTATCCTTTTGTGGCCCTGAATGTCAGGAAGGCCTTTGCCTCAGGGCACCCCTTTGTGAAGCCTGAAGAAAACAAACAGTTTTCAAATGGAAATGAATGGGCATCACCTGTGGCTCTTTGCTTAATTGCTTTGCAAAGGGATGTGTCTGAATCAGCCTCTTGGCCCTGTGTGAGGCTGTGGCTTACATTGTCAGCACCTGGTGGATCCAAAGAAAGATCCCATGCGTGCATCCAAGGCCAAATTGGCACAAAAGCAGTCATCCTGGATGAGGTCTCTCGCCTTCCTCTGTAAGGTTCCTGACCTCCATCAAGTGAGAATAGGGATCCTTTGTGTCAAATGAGTCCTTCAAAGCCATGCAGAGGCTAGCCCATAGGTGCTTGGGTTTTCTCATGACTCCAGTTCACACAAAGAATCTATACCCGGCAGTCAGTAGGCCTCCAATTGGAGAAGTAGAGCAGTATTAAAGGCAGGCCTATTTGATCACTCCAGGTCCAAAGGAAGGGTGTCCAGGCCACCCTGACATTAGGCAAATGAGAGGCAAGGGAGCTTATTGTGGACACTGTCTTGGGCTGTGCCCCTCATGGAAACCTCCAGCCAGAGGTTATGATGAGTGTCTGTATGGAAGAAGATGAGGGCCATGTGGCAGTGTTTTGGTTTGAATTGTGGTGTGGCAGTGGGAAGAGATGACTGGGTCCACCTGGGCTTGAACTCTGGTGTGATTCCCCTTGGAGACTGAGTTCTGGAACTGACCTCAGAGAAGTATTGCCGTGAATTGTGTCGGGATGTTAGGAGGCCACGCATGAGAGTCGCCCTTGGAAACTGAGATCTAGGCCCAGGCTGGCTTTCCACAGAGCACTGGGAATCTCAGCCCGGATATCACATGATTTTATTCTTAAAGACCTGGCAGCCATCGTGGAGAGTCCAAACACACGTGGACCTCACATTGTAGACCTCAATGGGCCTGGCTTCCTGTGACCTTTTGGCCACTCCTTGGGAAGCCTTGTTTGTGAGAGTTCTCCAGAGCTTTCGTTGAAATGAGCTTCCTCACCATTTAATGGTTCCTGAAGGAATGGAAACCCACAGTGCCTCCAACTTCATCCTTTAAAAATGGCTAGCTAGATAAATACCATGACATTTTTGAAATTCCCATGACCAGGTGGCACTGGAGAACCTTTGGATGTCCTGTTGCTGATCATGAGTGTACCAGACAGTGCCTTGATTGACTGGGTTTCATGAAAATGGTGTAGAACAGAGATGCCAGTGAGTTGGGGCCTGCTGAGTAGTGGGCCTAGAGCAGTGGTGTGCAGGTGTGTGATAGAACATCTGTGGTGGGGCCATGTGGATCTGCCATTGGCTTCCAAATGGCTTGTGACTGACATGGTGCAGCGAGCAGACCCTTCTATGTAAAGGCATCTTGTTATATGGAGAGGTTTCAGGGCAATGTTCAGAATCAGGTTGCTATGGTCAAGGGGGCAAGCTCTGTGGGATAGAAGCCTGGCTGGTGCATTCTCCTAGGACCTTGACCCACCACACGTGACAGAACTCCCTCCAGCACTGTGTCCCAGTGGAACTCCTTGTATTTCCTGAAGCAAATTCCAAACTCCCAGTGCAGCAGCAAGAAACACCACGAAAAGTGGAGGATGACCAAATGGCTTCACAGTCCACACAGGGAGACACTTAGACCCCAGTGGCCACAGTTTACCTGCAAAGAGAGAATTCAGCACTTCTGCCTCATGTTCATTGGAAAATCAGAAACCATGTCCTCCAGGTCACATAGATGCAGACCTGGTTTGATGGTCTCACTACAAAGGAAGCTAAAGCTCCTGACAACAACATATATTTCAAGTGCCCAACCTCAGAAGCAGTTTCTCACGAAGTCTTTAGGCCAGCAGAGCTCCACGTTTGTGGAGTGTTTACCCTGTCCCTTACTCATGGAAAGTAGTCTACCACCTCCAAGGTTGTGAACTCCTGAGCATTTTCCATTCCACATATGTATTCACAGCATTTCTAACTCTTCTCCTCAAATTGTGTCTTACTTATTGTGAAGGTAATGTCAAGGCAATGTTCTGGATGAGAGTGGGAAGATTTTTTTGTAGCACATATTGGCCTACACATTGGATTCATTTTCCTATTTTCCGTTCGAAATACTGAATCCCTGACACTAACCCATACCCTACTAGATTGTGACTACGAATACTAATATGATGGAGAAAAATAACTCAAACAGAATAGAAATACAGGCAGTTCAGAGGAGGCCTGGTGTATAGTTGGACTGGCCTTTGGCATTATAAAGGGTAGGTGTTATAAATCTAGTCCAATTTAGTAGAAATAGTTCTCCATGTGTTTTGAATGTTAACAAATATGTGAATTCCTGTCTCCCTTTCTCTGTAGCCTATTCAGCAACATGCATTTTTACATGCACATATAGAATCCTACCTCCTATCCCACGTCCATTCTTGTGAGGTGGCTGACTTGGCAGATACAAACTGTGAGAAGAGATCACTCCTCCTAAACGCTGTTGGAACTGAAAATTCAACCTCCAGGTGAGCTTCCCACATGAACAACATGATACATAAATACATGTTCAGTAAAATAAATATTTTTGGATCTGTGGATGATAAATATTTCATGATGAATTTCGATTGGCATATATATTTCTACTCTTTAATGTCTGTGTTTGTGTGTGTGTTTTTCTTTTGTGTATATATATATATATATATATATATATATATATATATATATATATATATATACATATACACACACACACACACACATACACACACTCTCCAGATTTTTCAAAATATGAAATGTATGTGTCATATTATATACTCCCTAAATTCATTCATGTTCATATATGTGGATTTATAATCAACTTTTCACAAGATTATTCTCAGAAATAGTCATCCACCTGAAATACATATTTGTTTCCTAGTGCTGAAATCCTAATATTTCTACAGTAACTGACCCAGTTTAACATGAATGCAAGTAGATTCCTATGGGACATGATGTGTATTTTGACGTTCATTTTTATTCAACACTGGTACATTACTATTTCTTCAGTTGATGCACATCATAGGATATGTATTTCATCCTCAAGTTCACAAATTTCTAGGCATTCATTTCCCTTTCAATCACTTCCTGCTTCAGAACACATGTATTCCTCCACGTTTCTTGACTGGTCTTTTCATGAGACTTCTTTCCAAACACATTCTTTTCCATTTCCATAATCCCTTGTGAAGCAAAACTCACACCCCCTTCATGGTAAACCATAACCCCAATATCACCATTAGATGTATAACTGGTTAGAATGAATGGTTGTGTATCAATATTAGATTTCCTATATATTTTCAGATATCAATGCAATCCATTATTTAAATTGGAACCTGTTATACTATTTATTCACAGTATGGTCTATTCATGCATTATCTCTATATTCATAGACCCAGGGTACACCTATTTGTACCCCCAAAGGCTAATTTATATGTCTTCAACATATTACTCCCAGAAATGGTGGAAGAAACACTCATGTCACCTGATCTACATATACATTTTATCACAGTGATATTCTGGACACAAAATGCAAAGGTCACACTTATGATTGCACCAACGCCTCATTGGAAAGTGAGCATGGATTACTAAAAACATCCTTGTCCAGGTTGCCTAATGCTCTCAAATGTCAATGCTATTGGTGACTACACATTTGTTTCTTCCTAAGATGATATATTCAACCTCAACCCTGTTGAAAATGTCTAATCCACTCACTCACTTTATACTTTGCCTGATTTCCTAATGTCTCTATTGATATCTGCTTTCCTACATATGTTCCCCAGTTCATCATTGTGACTGACTCTTCACATGTGCTGACGTTTACATTCACTCTCTAACCGACACCCTATTGCTAAAGAACTTTTGGTCCAAATTGCATACTCACTCTTCTTCCAAAACTTACCAACTATCTTCCTAATCCTACCTACTATCCCTTTTTGACTGGATGTTCTCTTCTACATTCAATCATCCAAGGTACAAGGTCCTATGCCATTGTGTACCGATTTATCTGAGACATCTGTGCAGAAAGTCATTCAAAGCTAAGTATCCCAATCAAGGGCCCAATGCCCTTCTGGCCTTCAAATCTTACTTGGATTTCTGTTTTCATACATATATTTCACCTATATATTATTATAAATATCCCAGGTTGCCAATACCATTCTTCATCCAGCAGAGTGATTCCTAAGCCACATCAAACAGGTTCTTAACCCTAACCATACACTGTTCCCTCAATCTAACTTTACAGAAGAGCAGGGACAGAGTGGGTCTTACAATACAGGAATGTGGGGGATCTTCCACCTGCTGAGAACCTCAAAGGTCCATGCAGAAATGATCCCTGGAGAAGATGTAGGCAGCTATGAAGGACCTGAGAGAGCAGAAGTCATCTTCCATGGCAAACAACCTGGTCAGGATGAAGGGATGTGTCTGAATGAGCCTCTCTCTTCTTAATGTAGACAAGATGGACCAAAGCAGGCCTGTGTGGAGAGCTGTTCCTTGGTGCCTATGGTTGATATTCCATTCTAACTTGTGAAAGTGTCACAGGAAGGAGGGGCAGCCTCCATCTCATGGGAGCCTTGGAAGCAACTGTTAGGACACAGTGGTTGCCAAGGCAGTGACCTCATTCAGTTCCTGAAGGAAGTGACCTCACCTCACTTCCTTGGTGATGGAACTCTCTGAACTTGGGATCCAGGAAGCCAGGCACCCAGAGCCAGTCCCAGTCCCAGTCCCAGTGGGCTCACTTGTTTGGATTTACCAAGGACAGAGTCAGTCTTTCTTGGTACCCACTGAGGTGAGGATTGCCAAATGCCAGGAAAGCTCTGCAGAGGGGCCTTTCCTGAGAAAGCAGGTAGTGGCTCACCGCTGGCTCCTGACAACTTCACAGAGTTGGCCAAGGAGGCCAGATGTGAGACAGGACAGGCCCTTTCGGGGGAACATAGTATGGCCCACCAGTCAGACGACACTCCGGGTAGTCACAGACCAACTTGGAAGGAGGTGCCTTTGTGGGTGTGGGTGTGAGTTTGTGGTTTTGTCTCATGTTCTGAGAATAGGTAGGAAAGGCGGTTTGTTTGGGTTGGAGTGGACTGTTTCTAGTAAGGCTTTTGACAAGGCGAGTGTTTCTATGTTTGTGTATCCCACTGTGTCCCTGGTTGTAGACATTAGAAAAGAGAATGCATCAATGGATGTGTCCTGTCTAGTAGAAAGCTTCCCAGCATTCATCCTGCCCAATTTATGAATGGACTGCGGCTTGCCTTATGGATGGGCAACGCCTACTATCTTCCTAAGTTCCTGTTTTCTTCCTGAATTCTGGCCACTCTCCAGAATAGGCTCATGGTTTTGTGTCCAAGATATGTACCACCTCCAAGCTCGGTGACATGGCCATGTACTGGATAGTTGAAAGAAATGGTGAGCATCTCAGAAAACTCAGATATCAGTGTGATCAGTAAAGTCTCCCTAGAGAAACCCTGCTTTGGGCCTTTGGCTTACCTATCCTTTTGTGGCCCTGAATGTCAGGAAGGCCTTTGCCTCAGGGCACCCCTTTGTGAAGCCTGAAGAAAACAAACAGTTTTCAAATGGAAATGAATGGGCATCACCTGTGGCTCTTTGCTTAATTGCTTTGCAAAGGGATGTGTCTGAATCAGCCTCTTGGCCCTGTGTGAGGCTGTGGCTTACATTGTCAGCACCTGGTGGATCCAAAGAAAGATCCCATGCGTGCATCCAAGGCCAAATTGGCACAAAAGCAGTCATCCTGGATGAGGTCTCTCGCCTTCCTCTGTAAGGTTCCTGACCTCCATCAAGTGAGAATAGGGATCCTTTGTGTCAAATGAGTCCTTCAAAGCCATGCAGAGGCTAGCCCATAGGTGCTTGGGTTTTCTCATGACTCCAGTTCACACAAAGAATCTATACCCGGCAGTCAGTAGGCCTCCAATTGGAGAAGTAGAGCAGTATTAAAGGCAGGCCTATTTGATCACTCCAGGTCCAAAGGAAGGGTGTCCAGGCCACCCTGACATTAGGCAAATGAGAGGCAAGGGAGCTTATTGTGGACACTGTCTTGGGCTGTGCCCCTCATGGAAACCTCCAGCCAGAGGTTATGATGAGTGTCTGTATGGAAGAAGATGAGGGCCATGTGGCAGTGTTTTGGTTTGAATTGTGGTGTGGCAGTGGGAAGAGATGACTGGGTCCACCTGGGCTTGAACTCTGGTGTGATTCCCCTTGGAGACTGAGTTCTGGAACTGACCTCAGAGAAGTATTGCCGTGAATTGTGTCGGGATGTTAGGAGGCCACGCATGAGAGTCGCCCTTGGAAACTGAGATCTAGGCCCAGGCTGGCTTTCCACAGAGCACTGGGAATCTCAGCCCGGATATCACATGATTTTATTCTTAAAGACCTGGCAGCCATCGTGGAGAGTCCAAACACACGTGGACCTCACATTGTAGACCTCAATGGGCCTGGCTTCCTGTGACCTTTTGGCCACTCCTTGGGAAGCCTTGTTTGTGAGAGTTCTCCAGAGCTTTCGTTGAAATGAGCTTCCTCACCATTTAATGGTTCCTGAAGGAATGGAAACCCACAGTGCCTCCAACTTCATCCTTTAAAAATGGCTAGCTAGATAAATACCATGACATTTTTGAAATTCCCATGACCAGGTGGCACTGGAGAACCTTTGGATGTCCTGTTGCTGATCATGAGTGTACCAGACAGTGCCTTGATTGACTGGGTTTCATGAAAATGGTGTAGAACAGAGATGCCAGTGAGTTGGGGCCTGCTGAGTAGTGGGCCTAGAGCAGTGGTGTGCAGGTGTGTGATAGAACATCTGTGGTGGGGCCATGTGGATCTGCCATTGGCTTCCAAATGGCTTGTGACTGACATGGTGCAGCGAGCAGACCCTTCTATGTAAAGGCATCTTGTTATATGGAGAGGTTTCAGGGCAATGTTCAGAATCAGGTTGCTATGGTCAAGGGGGCAAGCTCTGTGGGATAGAAGCCTGGCTGGTGCATTCTCCTAGGACCTTGACCCACCACACGTGACAGAACTCCCTCCAGCACTGTGTCCCAGTGGAACTCCTTGTATTTCCTGAAGCAAATTCCAAACTCCCAGTGCAGCAGCAAGAAACACCACGAAAAGTGGAGGATGACCAAATGGCTTCACAGTCCACACAGGGAGACACTTAGACCCCAGTGGCCACAGTTTACCTGCAAAGAGAGAATTCAGCACTTCTGCCTCATGTTCATTGGAAAATCAGAAACCATGTCCTCCAGGTCACATAGATGCAGACCTGGTTTGATGGTCTCACTACAAAGGAAGCTAAAGCTCCTGACAACAACATATATTTCAAGTGCCCAACCTCAGAAGCAGTTTCTCACGAAGTCTTTAGGCCAGCAGAGCTCCACGTTTGTGGAGTGTTTACCCTGTCCCTTACTCATGGAAAGTAGTCTACCACCTCCAAGGTTGTGAACTCCTGAGCATTTTCCATTCCACATATGTATTCACAGCATTTCTAACTCTTCTCCTCAAATTGTGTCTTACTTATTGTGAAGGTAATGTCAAGGCAATGTTCTGGATGAGAGTGGGAAGATTTTTTTGTAGCACATATTGGCCTACACATTGGATTCATTTTCCTATTTTCCGTTCGAAATACTGAATCCCTGACACTAACCCATACCCTACTAGATTGTGACTACGAATACTAATATGATGGAGAAAAATAACTCAAACAGAATAGAAATACAGGCAGTTCAGAGGAGGCCTGGTGTATAGTTGGACTGGCCTTTGGCATTATAAAGGGTAGGTGTTATAAATCTAGTCCAATTTAGTAGAAATAGTTCTCCATGTGTTTTGAATGTTAACAAATATGTGAATTCCTGTCTCCCTTTCTCTGTAGCCTATTCAGCAACATGCATTTTTACATGCACATATAGAATCCTACCTCCTATCCCACGTCCATTCTTGTGAGGTGGCTGACTTGGCAGATACAAACTGTGAGAAGAGATCACTCCTCCTAAACGCTGTTGGAACTGAAAATTCAACCTCCAGGTGAGCTTCCCACATGAACAACATGATACATAAATACATGTTCAGTAAAATAAATATTTTTGGATCTGTGGATGATAAATATTTCATGATGAATTTCGATTGGCATATATATTTCTACTCTTTAATGTCTGTGTTTGTGTGTGTGTTTTTCTTTTGTGTGTGTATATATATATATATATATATATATATATATATATATATATATATATATATATATATACACACACACACACACACACACACACATACACACACTCTCCAGATTTTTCAAAATATGAAATGTATGTGTCATATTATATACTCCCTAAATTCATTCATGTTCATATATGTGGATTTATAATCAACTTTTCACAAGATTATTCTCAGAAATAGTCATCCACCTGAAATACATATTTGTTTCCTAGTGCTGAAATCCTAATATTTCTACAGTAACTGACCCAGTTTAACATGAATGCAAGTAGATTCCTATGGGACATGATGTGTATTTTGACGTTCATTTTTATTCAACACTGGTACATTACTATTTCTTCAGTTGATGCACATCATAGGATATGTATTTCATCCTCAAGTTCACAAATTTCTAGGCATTCATTTCCCTTTCAATCACTTCCTGCTTCAGAACACATGTATTCCTCCACGTTTCTTGACTGGTCTTTTCATGAGACTTCTTTCCAAACACATTCTTTTCCATTTCCATAATCCCTTGTGAAGCAAAACTCACACCCCCTTCATGGTAAACCATAACCCCAATATCACCATTAGATGTATAACTGGTTAGAATGAATGGTTGTGTATCAATATTAGATTTCCTATATATTTTCAGATATCAATGCAATCCATTATTTAAATTGGAACCTGTTATACTATTTATTCACAGTATGGTCTATTCATGCATTATCTCTATATTCATAGACCCAGGGTACACCTATTTGTACCCCCAAAGGCTAATTTATATGTCTTCAACATATTACTCCCAGAAATGGTGGAAGAAACACTCATGTCACCTGATCTACATATACATTTTATCACAGTGATATTCTGGACACAAAATGCAAAGGTCACACTTATGATTGCACCAACGCCTCATTGGAAAGTGAGCATGGATTACTAAAAACATCCTTGTCCAGGTTGCCTAATGCTCTCAAATGTCAATGCTATTGGTGACTACACATTTGTTTCTTCCTAAGATGATATATTCAACCTCAACCCTGTTGAAAATGTCTAATCCACTCACTCACTTTATACTTTGCCTGATTTCCTAATGTCTCTATTGATATCTGCTTTCCTACATATGTTCCCCAGTTCATCATTGTGACTGACTCTTCACATGTGCTGACGTTTACATTCACTCTCTAACCGACACCCTATTGCTAAAGAACTTTTGGTCCAAATTGCATACTCACTCTTCTTCCAAAACTTACCAACTATCTTCCTAATCCTACCTACTATCCCTTTTTGACTGGATGTTCTCTTCTACATTCAATCATCCAAGGTACAAGGTCCTATGCCATTGTGTACCGATTTATCTGAGACATCTGTGCAGAAAGTCATTCAAAGCTAAGTATCCCAATCAAGGGCCCAATGCCCTTCTGGCCTTCAAATCTTACTTGGATTTCTGTTTTCATACATATATTTCACCTATATATTATTATAAATATCCCAGGTTGCCAATACCATTCTTCATCCAGCAGAGTGATTCCTAAGCCACATCAAACAGGTTCTTAACCCTAACCATACACTGTTCCCTCAATCTAACTTTACAGAAGAGCAGGGACAGAGTGGGTCTTACAATACAGGAATGTGGGGGATCTTCCACCTGCTGAGAACCTCAAAGGTCCATGCAGAAATGATCCCTGGAGAAGATGTAGGCAGCTATGAAGGACCTGAGAGAGCAGAAGTCATCTTCCATGGCAAACAACCTGGTCAGGATGAAGGGATGTGTCTGAATGAGCCTCTCTCTTCTTAATGTAGACAAGATGGACCAAAGCAGGCCTGTGTGGAGAGCTGTTCCTTGGTGCCTATGGTTGATATTCCATTCTAACTTGTGAAAGTGTCACAGGAAGGAGGGGCAGCCTCCATCTCATGGGAGCCTTGGAAGCAACTGTTAGGACACAGTGGTTGCCAAGGCAGTGACCTCATTCAGTTCCTGAAGGAAGTGACCTCACCTCACTTCCTTGGTGATGGAACTCTCTGAACTTGGGATCCAGGAAGCCAGGCACCCAGAGCCAGTCCCAGTCCCAGTCCCAGTGGGCTCACTTGTTTGGATTTACCAAGGACAGAGTCAGTCTTTCTTGGTACCCACTGAGGTGAGGATTGCCAAATGCCAGGAAAGCTCTGCAGAGGGGCCTTTCCTGAGAAAGCAGGTAGTGGCTCACCGCTGGCTCCTGACAACTTCACAGAGTTGGCCAAGGAGGCCAGATGTGAGACAGGACAGGCCCTTTCGGGGGAACATAGTATGGCCCACCAGTCAGACGACACTCCGGGTAGTCACAGACCAACTTGGAAGGAGGTGCCTTTGTGGGTGTGGGTGTGAGTTTGTGGTTTTGTCTCATGTTCTGAGAATAGGTAGGAAAGGCGGTTTGTTTGGGTTGGAGTGGACTGTTTCTAGTAAGGCTTTTGACAAGGCGAGTGTTTCTATGTTTGTGTATCCCACTGTGTCCCTGGTTGTAGACATTAGAAAAGAGAATGCATCAATGGATGTGTCCTGTCTAGTAGAAAGCTTCCCAGCATTCATCCTGCCCAATTTATGAATGGACTGCGGCTTGCCTTATGGATGGGCAACGCCTACTATCTTCCTAAGTTCCTGTTTTCTTCCTGAATTCTGGCCACTCTCCAGAATAGGCTCATGGTTTTGTGTCCAAGATATGTACCACCTCCAAGCTCGGTGACATGGCCATGTACTGGATAGTTGAAAGAAATGGTGAGCATCTCAGAAAACTCAGATATCAGTGTGATCAGTAAAGTCTCCCTAGAGAAACCCTGCTTTGGGCCTTTGGCTTACCTATCCTTTTGTGGCCCTGAATGTCAGGAAGGCCTTTGCCTCAGGGCACCCCTTTGTGAAGCCTGAAGAAAACAAACAGTTTTCAAATGGAAATGAATGGGCATCACCTGTGGCTCTTTGCTTAATTGCTTTGCAAAGGGATGTGTCTGAATCAGCCTCTTGGCCCTGTGTGAGGCTGTGGCTTACATTGTCAGCACCTGGTGGATCCAAAGAAAGATCCCATGCGTGCATCCAAGGCCAAATTGGCACAAAAGCAGTCATCCTGGATGAGGTCTCTCGCCTTCCTCTGTAAGGTTCCTGACCTCCATCAAGTGAGAATAGGGATCCTTTGTGTCAAATGAGTCCTTCAAAGCCATGCAGAGGCTAGCCCATAGGTGCTTGGGTTTTCTCATGACTCCAGTTCACACAAAGAATCTATACCCGGCAGTCAGTAGGCCTCCAATTGGAGAAGTAGAGCAGTATTAAAGGCAGGCCTATTTGATCACTCCAGGTCCAAAGGAAGGGTGTCCAGGCCACCCTGACATTAGGCAAATGAGAGGCAAGGGAGCTTATTGTGGACACTGTCTTGGGCTGTGCCCCTCATGGAAACCTCCAGCCAGAGGTTATGATGAGTGTCTGTATGGAAGAAGATGAGGGCCATGTGGCAGTGTTTTGGTTTGAATTGTGGTGTGGCAGTGGGAAGAGATGACTGGGTCCACCTGGGCTTGAACTCTGGTGTGATTCCCCTTGGAGACTGAGTTCTGGAACTGACCTCAGAGAAGTATTGCCGTGAATTGTGTCGGGATGTTAGGAGGCCACGCATGAGAGTCGCCCTTGGAAACTGAGATCTAGGCCCAGGCTGGCTTTCCACAGAGCACTGGGAATCTCAGCCCGGATATCACATGATTTTATTCTTAAAGACCTGGCAGCCATCGTGGAGAGTCCAAACACACGTGGACCTCACATTGTAGACCTCAATGGGCCTGGCTTCCTGTGACCTTTTGGCCACTCCTTGGGAAGCCTTGTTTGTGAGAGTTCTCCAGAGCTTTCGTTGAAATGAGCTTCCTCACCATTTAATGGTTCCTGAAGGAATGGAAACCCACAGTGCCTCCAACTTCATCCTTTAAAAATGGCTAGCTAGATAAATACCATGACATTTTTGAAATTCCCATGACCAGGTGGCACTGGAGAACCTTTGGATGTCCTGTTGCTGATCATGAGTGTACCAGACAGTGCCTTGATTGACTGGGTTTCATGAAAATGGTGTAGAACAGAGATGCCAGTGAGTTGGGGCCTGCTGAGTAGTGGGCCTAGAGCAGTGGTGTGCAGGTGTGTGATAGAACATCTGTGGTGGGGCCATGTGGATCTGCCATTGGCTTCCAAATGGCTTGTGACTGACATGGTGCAGCGAGCAGACCCTTCTATGTAAAGGCATCTTGTTATATGGAGAGGTTTCAGGGCAATGTTCAGAATCAGGTTGCTATGGTCAAGGGGGCAAGCTCTGTGGGATAGAAGCCTGGCTGGTGCATTCTCCTAGGACCTTGACCCACCACACGTGACAGAACTCCCTCCAGCACTGTGTCCCAGTGGAACTCCTTGTATTTCCTGAAGCAAATTCCAAACTCCCAGTGCAGCAGCAAGAAACACCACGAAAAGTGGAGGATGACCAAATGGCTTCACAGTCCACACAGGGAGACACTTAGACCCCAGTGGCCACAGTTTACCTGCAAAGAGAGAATTCAGCACTTCTGCCTCATGTTCATTGGAAAATCAGAAACCATGTCCTCCAGGTCACATAGATGCAGACCTGGTTTGATGGTCTCACTACAAAGGAAGCTAAAGCTCCTGACAACAACATATATTTCAAGTGCCCAACCTCAGAAGCAGTTTCTCACGAAGTCTTTAGGCCAGCAGAGCTCCACGTTTGTGGAGTGTTTACCCTGTCCCTTACTCATGGAAAGTAGTCTACCACCTCCAAGGTTGTGAACTCCTGAGCATTTTCCATTCCACATATGTATTCACAGCATTTCTAACTCTTCTCCTCAAATTGTGTCTTACTTATTGTGAAGGTAATGTCAAGGCAATGTTCTGGATGAGAGTGGGAAGATTTTTTTGTAGCACATATTGGCCTACACATTGGATTCATTTTCCTATTTTCCGTTCGAAATACTGAATCCCTGACACTAACCCATACCCTACTAGATTGTGACTACGAATACTAATATGATGGAGAAAAATAACTCAAACAGAATAGAAATACAGGCAGTTCAGAGGAGGCCTGGTGTATAGTTGGACTGGCCTTTGGCATTATAAAGGGTAGGTGTTATAAATCTAGTCCAATTTAGTAGAAATAGTTCTCCATGTGTTTTGAATGTTAACAAATATGTGAATTCCTGTCTCCCTTTCTCTGTAGCCTATTCAGCAACATGCATTTTTACATGCACATATAGAATCCTACCTCCTATCCCACGTCCATTCTTGTGAGGTGGCTGACTTGGCAGATACAAACTGTGAGAAGAGATCACTCCTCCTAAACGCTGTTGGAACTGAAAATTCAACCTCCAGGTGAGCTTCCCACATGAACAACATGATACATAAATACATGTTCAGTAAAATAAATATTTTTGGATCTGTGGATGATAAATATTTCATGATGAATTTCGATTGGCATATATATTTCTACTCTTTAATGTCTGTGTTTGTGTGTGTGTTTTTCTTTTGTGTATATATATATATATATATATATATATATATATATATACATATACACACACACACACACACATACACACACACACACACACACATACACACACTCTCCAGATTTTTCAAAATATGAAATGTATGTGTCATATTATATACTCCCTAAATTCATTCATGTTCATATATGTGGATTTATAATCAACTTTTCACAAGATTATTCTCAGAAATAGTCATCCACCTGAAATACATATTTGTTTCCTAGTGCTGAAATCCTAATATTTCTACAGTAACTGACCCAGTTTAACATGAATGCAAGTAGATTCCTATGGGACATGATGTGTATTTTGACGTTCATTTTTATTCAACACTGGTACATTACTATTTCTTCAGTTGATGCACATCATAGGATATGTATTTCATCCGCAAGTTCACAAATTTCTAGGCATTCATTTCCCTTTCAATCACTTCCTGCTTCAGAACACATGTATTCCTCCACGTTTCTTGACTGGTCTTTTCATGAGACTTCTTTCCAAACACATTCTTTTCCATTTCCATAATCCCTTGTGAAGCAAAACTCACACCCCCTTCATGGTAAACCATAACCCCAATATCACCATTAGATGTATAACTGGTTAGAATGAATGGTTGTGTATCAATATTAGATTTCCTATATATTTTCAGATATCAATGCAATCCATTATTTAAATTGGAACCTGTTATACTATTTATTCACAGTATGGTCTATTCATGCATTATCTCTATATTCATAGACCCAGGGTACACCTATTTGTACCCCCAAAGGCTAATTTATATGTCTTCAACATATTACTCCCAGAAATGGTGGAAGAAACACTCATGTCACCTGATCTACATATACATTTTATCACAGTGATATTCTGGACACAAAATGCAAAGGTCACACTTATGATTGCACCAACGCCTCATTGGAAAGTGAGCATGGATTACTAAAAACATCCTTGTCCAGGTTGCCTAATGCTCTCAAATGTCAATGCTATTGGTGACTACACATTTGTTTCTTCCTAAGATGATATATTCAACCTCAACCCTGTTGAAAATGTCTAATCCACTCACTCACTTTATACTTTGCCTGATTTCCTAATGTCTCTATTGATATCTGCTTTCCTACATATGTTCCCCAGTTCATCATTGTGACTGACTCTTCACATGTGCTGACGTTTACATTCACTCTCTAACCGACACCCTATTGCTAAAGAACTTTTGGTCCAAATTGCATACTCACTCTTCTTCCAAAACTTACCAACTATCTTCCTAATCCTACCTACTATCCCTTTTTGACTGGATGTTCTCTTCTACATTCAATCATCCAAGGTACAAGGTCCTATGCCATTGTGTACCGATTTATCTGAGACATCTGTGCAGAAAGTCATTCAAAGCTAAGTATCCCAATCAAGGGCCCAATGCCCTTCTGGCCTTCAAATCTTACTTGGATTTCTGTTTTCATACATATATTTCACCTATATATTATTATAAATATCCCAGGTTGCCAATACCATTCTTCATCCAGCAGAGTGATTCCTAAGCCACATCAAACAGGTTCTTAACCCTAACCATACACTGTTCCCTCAATCTAACTTTACAGAAGAGCAGGGACAGAGTGGGTCTTACAATACAGGAATGTGGGGGATCTTCCACCTGCTGAGAACCTCAAAGGTCCATGCAGAAATGATCCCTGGAGAAGATGTAGGCAGCTATGAAGGACCTGAGAGAGCAGAAGTCATCTTCCATGGCAAACAACCTGGTCAGGATGAAGGGATGTGTCTGAATGAGCCTCTCTCTTCTTAATGTAGACAAGATGGACCAAAGCAGGCCTGTGTGGAGAGCTGTTCCTTGGTGCCTATGGTTGATATTCCATTCTAACTTGTGAAAGTGTCACAGGAAGGAGGGGCAGCCTCCATCTCATGGGAGCCTTGGAAGCAACTGTTAGGACACAGTGGTTGCCAAGGCAGTGACCTCATTCAGTTCCTGAAGGAAGTGACCTCACCTCACTTCCTTGGTGATGGAACTCTCTGAACTTGGGATCCAGGAAGCCAGGCACCCAGAGCCAGTCCCAGTCCCAGTCCCAGTGGGCTCACTTGTTTGGATTTACCAAGGACAGAGTCAGTCTTTCTTGGTACCCACTGAGGTGAGGATTGCCAAATGCCAGGAAAGCTCTGCAGAGGGGCCTTTCCTGAGAAAGCAGGTAGTGGCTCACCGCTGGCTCCTGACAACTTCACAGAGTTGGCCAAGGAGGCCAGATGTGAGACAGGACAGGCCCTTTCGGGGGAACATAGTATGGCCCACCAGTCAGACGACACTCCGGGTAGTCACAGACCAACTTGGAAGGAGGTGCCTTTGTGGGTGTGGGTGTGAGTTTGTGGTTTTGTCTCATGTTCTGAGAATAGGTAGGAAAGGCGGTTTGTTTGGGTTGGAGTGGACTGTTTCTAGTAAGGCTTTTGACAAGGCGAGTGTTTCTATGTTTGTGTATCCCACTGTGTCCCTGGTTGTAGACATTAGAAAAGAGAATGCATCAATGGATGTGTCCTGTCTAGTAGAAAGCTTCCCAGCATTCATCCTGCCCAATTTATGAATGGACTGCGGCTTGCCTTATGGATGGGCAACGCCTACTATCTTCCTAAGTTCCTGTTTTCTTCCTGAATTCTGGCCACTCTCCAGAATAGGCTCATGGTTTTGTGTCCAAGATATGTACCACCTCCAAGCTCGGTGACATGGCCATGTACTGGATAGTTGAAAGAAATGGTGAGCATCTCAGAAAACTCAGATATCAGTGTGATCAGTAAAGTCTCCCTAGAGAAACCCTGCTTTGGGCCTTTGGCTTACCTATCCTTTTGTGGCCCTGAATGTCAGGAAGGCCTTTGCCTCAGGGCACCCCTTTGTGAAGCCTGAAGAAAACAAACAGTTTTCAAATGGAAATGAATGGGCATCACCTGTGGCTCTTTGCTTAATTGCTTTGCAAAGGGATGTGTCTGAATCAGCCTCTTGGCCCTGTGTGAGGCTGTGGCTTACATTGTCAGCACCTGGTGGATCCAAAGAAAGATCCCATGCGTGCATCCAAGGCCAAATTGGCACAAAAGCAGTCATCCTGGATGAGGTCTCTCGCCTTCCTCTGTAAGGTTCCTGACCTCCATCAAGTGAGAATAGGGATCCTTTGTGTCAAATGAGTCCTTCAAAGCCATGCAGAGGCTAGCCCATAGGTGCTTGGGTTTTCTCATGACTCCAGTTCACACAAAGAATCTATACCCGGCAGTCAGTAGGCCTCCAATTGGAGAAGTAGAGCAGTATTAAAGGCAGGCCTATTTGATCACTCCAGGTCCAAAGGAAGGGTGTCCAGGCCACCCTGACATTAGGCAAATGAGAGGCAAGGGAGCTTATTGTGGACACTGTCTTGGGCTGTGCCCCTCATGGAAACCTCCAGCCAGAGGTTATGATGAGTGTCTGTATGGAAGAAGATGAGGGCCATGTGGCAGTGTTTTGGTTTGAATTGTGGTGTGGCAGTGGGAAGAGATGACTGGGTCCACCTGGGCTTGAACTCTGGTGTGATTCCCCTTGGAGACTGAGTTCTGGAACTGACCTCAGAGAAGTATTGCCGTGAATTGTGTCGGGATGTTAGGAGGCCACGCATGAGAGTCGCCCTTGGAAACTGAGATCTAGGCCCAGGCTGGCTTTCCACAGAGCACTGGGAATCTCAGCCCGGATATCACATGATTTTATTCTTAAAGACCTGGCAGCCATCGTGGAGAGTCCAAACACACGTGGACCTCACATTGTAGACCTCAATGGGCCTGGCTTCCTGTGACCTTTTGGCCACTCCTTGGGAAGCCTTGTTTGTGAGAGTTCTCCAGAGCTTTCGTTGAAATGAGCTTCCTCACCATTTAATGGTTCCTGAAGGAATGGAAACCCACAGTGCCTCCAACTTCATCCTTTAAAAATGGCTAGCTAGATAAATACCATGACATTTTTGAAATTCCCATGACCAGGTGGCACTGGAGAACCTTTGGATGTCCTGTTGCTGATCATGAGTGTACCAGACAGTGCCTTGATTGACTGGGTTTCATGAAAATGGTGTAGAACAGAGATGCCAGTGAGTTGGGGCCTGCTGAGTAGTGGGCCTAGAGCAGTGGTGTGCAGGTGTGTGATAGAACATCTGTGGTGGGGCCATGTGGATCTGCCATTGGCTTCCAAATGGCTTGTGACTGACATGGTGCAGCGAGCAGACCCTTCTATGTAAAGGCATCTTGTTATATGGAGAGGTTTCAGGGCAATGTTCAGAATCAGGTTGCTATGGTCAAGGGGGCAAGCTCTGTGGGATAGAAGCCTGGCTGGTGCATTCTCCTAGGACCTTGACCCACCACACGTGACAGAACTCCCTCCAGCACTGTGTCCCAGTTGAACTCCTTGTATTTCCTGAAGCAAATTCCAAACTCCCAGTGCAGCAGCAAGAAACACCACGAAAAGTGGAGGATGACCAAATGGCTTCACAGTCCACACAGGGAGACACTTAGACCCCAGTGGCCACAGTTTACCTGCAAAGAGAGAATTCAGCACTTCTGCCTCATGTTCATTGGAAAATCAGAAACCATGTCCTCCAGGTCACATAGATGCAGACCTGGTTTGATGGTCTCACTACAAAGGAAGCTAAAGCTCCTGACAACAACATATATTTCAAGTGCCCAACCTCAGAAGCAGTTTCTCACGAAGTCTTTAGGCCAGCAGAGCTCCACGTTTGTGGAGTGTTTACCCTGTCCCTTACTCATGGAAAGTAGTCTACCACCTCCAAGGTTGTGAACTCCTGAGCATTTTCCATTCCACATATGTATTCACAGCATTTCTAACTCTTCTCCTCAAATTGTGTCTTACTTATTGTGAAGGTAATGTCAAGGCAATGTTCTGGATGAGAGTGGGAAGATTTTTTTGTAGCACATATTGGCCTACACATTGGATTCATTTTCCTATTTTCCGTTCGAAATACTGAATCCCTGACACTAACCCATACCCTACTAGATTGTGACTACGAATACTAATATGATGGAGAAAAATAACTCAAACAGAATAGAAATACAGGCAGTTCAGAGGAGGCCTGGTGTATAGTTGGACTGGCCTTTGGCATTATAAAGGGTAGGTGTTATAAATCTAGTCCAATTTAGTAGAAATAGTTCTCCATGTGTTTTGAATGTTAACAAATATGTGAATTCCTGTCTCCCTTTCTCTGTAGCCTATTCAGCAACATGCATTTTTACATGCACATATAGAATCCTACCTCCTATCCCACGTCCATTCTTGTGAGGTGGCTGACTTGGCAGATACAAACTGTGAGAAGAGATCACTCCTCCTAAACGCTGTTGGAACTGAAAATTCAACCTCCAGGTGAGCTTCCCACATGAACAACATGATACATAAATACATGTTCAGTAAAATAAATATTTTTGGATCTGTGGATGATAAATATTTCATGATGAATTTCGATTGGCATATATATTTCTACTCTTTAATGTCTGTGTTTGTGTGTGTGTTTTTCTTTTGTGTATATATATATATATATATATATATATATATACATATACACACACACACACACACATACACACACACACACACACACATACACACACTCTCCAGATTTTTCAAAATATGAAATGTATGTGTCATATTATATACTCCCTAAATTCATTCATGTTCATATATGTGGATTTATAATCAACTTTTCACAAGATTATTCTCAGAAATAGTCATCCACCTGAAATACATATTTGTTTCCTAGTGCTGAAATCCTAATATTTCTACAGTAACTGACCCAGTTTAACATGAATGCAAGTAGATTCCTATGGGACATGATGTGTATTTTGACGTTCATTTTTATTCAACACTGGTACATTACTATTTCTTCAGTTGATGCACATCATAGGATATGTATTTCATCCGCAAGTTCACAAATTTCTAGGCATTCATTTCCCTTTCAATCACTTCCTGCTTCAGAACACATGTATTCCTCCACGTTTCTTGACTGGTCTTTTCATGAGACTTCTTTCCAAACACATTCTTTTCCATTTCCATAATCCCTTGTGAAGCAAAACTCACACCCCCTTCATGGTAAACCATAACCCCAATATCACCATTAGATGTATAACTGGTTAGAATGAATGGTTGTGTATCAATATTAGATTTCCTATATATTTTCAGATATCAATGCAATCCATTATTTAAATTGGAACCTGTTATACTATTTATTCACAGTATGGTCTATTCATGCATTATCTCTATATTCATAGACCCAGGGTACACCTATTTGTACCCCCAAAGGCTAATTTATATGTCTTCAACATATTACTCCCAGAAATGGTGGAAGAAACACTCATGTCACCTGATCTACATATACATTTTATCACAGTGATATTCTGGACACAAAATGCAAAGGTCACACTTATGATTGCACCAACGCCTCATTGGAAAGTGAGCATGGATTACTAAAAACATCCTTGTCCAGGTTGCCTAATGCTCTCAAATGTCAATGCTATTGGTGACTACACATTTGTTTCTTCCTAAGATGATATATTCAACCTCAACCCTGTTGAAAATGTCTAATCCACTCACTCACTTTATACTTTGCCTGATTTCCTAATGTCTCTATTGATATCTGCTTTCCTACATATGTTCCCCAGTTCATCATTGTGACTGACTCTTCACATGTGCTGACGTTTACATTCACTCTCTAACCGACACCCTATTGCTAAAGAACTTTTGGTCCAAATTGCATACTCACTCTTCTTCCAAAACTTACCAACTATCTTCCTAATCCTACCTACTATCCCTTTTTGACTGGATGTTCTCTTCTACATTCAATCATCCAAGGTACAAGGTCCTATGCCATTGTGTACCGATTTATCTGAGACATCTGTGCAGAAAGTCATTCAAAGCTAAGTATCCCAATCAAGGGCCCAATGCCCTTCTGGCCTTCAAATCTTACTTGGATTTCTGTTTTCATACATATATTTCACCTATATATTATTATAAATATCCCAGGTTCCCAATACCATTCTTCATCCAGCAGAGTGATTCCTAAGCCACATCAAACAGGTTCTTAACCCTAACCATACACTGTTCCCTCAATCTAACTTTACAGAAGAGCAGGGACAGAGTGGGTCTTACAATACAGGAATGTGGGGGATCTTCCACCTGCTGAGAACCTCAAAGGTCCATGCAGAAATGATCCCTGGAGAAGATGTAGGCAGCTATGAAGGACCTGAGAGAGCAGAAGTCATCTTCCATGGCAAACAACCTGGTCAGGATGAAGGGATGTGTCTGAATGAGCCTCTCTCTTCTTAATGTAGACAAGATGGACCAAAGCAGGCCTGTGTGGAGAGCTGTTCCTTGGTGCCTATGGTTGATATTCCATTCTAACTTGTGAAAGTGTCACAGGAAGGAGGGGCAGCCTCCATCTCATGGGAGCCTTGGAAGCAACTGTTAGGACACAGTGGTTGCCAAGGCAGTGACCTCATTCAGTTCCTGAAGGAAGTGACCTCACCTCACTTCCTTGGTGATGGAACTCTCTGAACTTGGGATCCAGGAAGCCAGGCACCCAGAGCCAGTCCCAGTCCCAGTCCCAGTGGGCTCACTTGTTTGGATTTACCAAGGACAGAGTCAGTCTTTCTTGGTACCCACTGAGGTGAGGATTGCCAAATGCCAGGAAAGCTCTGCAGAGGGGCCTTTCCTGAGAAAGCAGGTAGTGGCTCACCGCTGGCTCCTGACAACTTCACAGAGTTGGCCAAGGAGGCCAGATGTGAGACAGGACAGGCCCTTTCGGGGGAACATAGTATGGCCCACCAGTCAGACGACACTCCGGGTAGTCACAGACCAACTTGGAAGGAGGTGCCTTTGTGGGTGTGGGTGTGAGTTTGTGGTTTTGTCTCATGTTCTGAGAATAGGTAGGAAAGGCGGTTTGTTTGGGTTGGAGTGGACTGTTTCTAGTAAGGCTTTTGACAAGGCGAGTGTTTCTATGTTTGTGTATCCCACTGTGTCCCTGGTTGTAGACATTAGAAAAGAGAATGCATCAATGGATGTGTCCTGTCTAGTAGAAAGCTTCCCAGCATTCATCCTGCCCAATTTATGAATGGACTGCGGCTTGCCTTATGGATGGGCAACGCCTACTATCTTCCTAAGTTCCTGTTTTCTTCCTGAATTCTGGCCACTCTCCAGAATAGGCTCATGGTTTTGTGTCCAAGATATGTACCACCTCCAAGCTCGGTGACATGGCCATGTACTGGATAGTTGAAAGAAATGGTGAGCATCTCAGAAAACTCAGATATCAGTGTGATCAGTAAAGTCTCCCTAGAGAAACCCTGCTTTGGGCCTTTGGCTTACCTATCCTTTTGTGGCCCTGAATGTCAGGAAGGCCTTTGCCTCAGGGCACCCCTTTGTGAAGCCTGAAGAAAACAAACAGTTTTCAAATGGAAATGAATGGGCATCACCTGTGGCTCTTTGCTTAATTGCTTTGCAAAGGGATGTGTCTGAATCAGCCTCTTGGCCCTGTGTGAGGCTGTGGCTTACATTGTCAGCACCTGGTGGATCCAAAGAAAGATCCCATGCGTGCATCCAAGGCCAAATTGGCACAAAAGCAGTCATCCTGGATGAGGTCTCTCGCCTTCCTCTGTAAGGTTCCTGACCTCCATCAAGTGAGAATAGGGATCCTTTGTGTCAAATGAGTCCTTCAAAGCCATGCAGAGGCTAGCCCATAGGTGCTTGGGTTTTCTCATGACTCCAGTTCACACAAAGAATCTATACCCGGCAGTCAGTAGGCCTCCAATTGGAGAAGTAGAGCAGTATTAAAGGCAGGCCTATTTGATCACTCCAGGTCCAAAGGAAGGGTGTCCAGGCCACCCTGACATTAGGCAAATGAGAGGCAAGGGAGCTTATTGTGGACACTGTCTTGGGCTGTGCCCCTCATGGAAACCTCCAGCCAGAGGTTATGATGAGTGTCTGTATGGAAGAAGATGAGGGCCATGTGGCAGTGTTTTGGTTTGAATTGTGGTGTGGCAGTGGGAAGAGATGACTGGGTCCACCTGGGCTTGAACTCTGGTGTGATTCCCCTTGGAGACTGAGTTCTGGAACTGACCTCAGAGAAGTATTGCCGTGAATTGTGTCGGGATGTTAGGAGGCCACGCATGAGAGTCGCCCTTGGAAACTGAGATCTAGGCCCAGGCTGGCTTTCCACAGAGCACTGGGAATCTCAGCCCGGATATCACATGATTTTATTCTTAAAGACCTGGCAGCCATCGTGGAGAGTCCAAACACACGTGGACCTCACATTGTAGACCTCAATGGGCCTGGCTTCCTGTGACCTTTTGGCCACTCCTTGGGAAGCCTTGTTTGTGAGAGTTCTCCAGAGCTTTCGTTGAAATGAGCTTCCTCACCATTTAATGGTTCCTGAAGGAATGGAAACCCACAGTGCCTCCAACTTCATCCTTTAAAAATGGCTAGCTAGATAAATACCATGACATTTTTGAAATTCCCATGACCAGGTGGCACTGGAGAACCTTTGGATGTCCTGTTGCTGATCATGAGTGTACCAGACAGTGCCTTGATTGACTGGGTTTCATGAAAATGGTGTAGAACAGAGATGCCAGTGAGTTGGGGCCTGCTGAGTAGTGGGCCTAGAGCAGTGGTGTGCAGGTGTGTGATAGAACATCTGTGGTGGGGCCATGTGGATCTGCCATTGGCTTCCAAATGGCTTGTGACTGACATGGTGCAGCGAGCAGACCCTTCTATGTAAAGGCATCTTGTTATATGGAGAGGTTTCAGGGCAATGTTCAGAATCAGGTTGCTATGGTCAAGGGGGCAAGCTCTGTGGGATAGAAGCCTGGCTGGTGCATTCTCCTAGGACCTTGACCCACCACACGTGACAGAACTCCCTCCAGCACTGTGTCCCAGTTGAACTCCTTGTATTTCCTGAAGCAAATTCCAAACTCCCAGTGCAGCAGCAAGAAACACCACGAAAAGTGGAGGATGACCAAATGGCTTCACAGTCCACACAGGGAGACACTTAGACCCCAGTGGCCACAGTTTACCTGCAAAGAGAGAATTCAGCACTTCTGCCTCATGTTCATTGGAAAATCAGAAACCATGTCCTCCAGGTCACATAGATGCAGACCTGGTTTGATGGTCTCACTACAAAGGAAGCTAAAGCTCCTGACAACAACATATATTTCAAGTGCCCAACCTCAGAAGCAGTTTCTCACGAAGTCTTTAGGCCAGCAGAGCTCCACGTTTGTGGAGTGTTTACCCTGTCCCTTACTCATGGAAAGTAGTCTACCACCTCCAAGGTTGTGAACTCCTGAGCATTTTCCATTCCACATATGTATTCACAGCATTTCTAACTCTTCTCCTCAAATTGTGTCTTACTTATTGTGAAGGTAATGTCAAGGCAATGTTCTGGATGAGAGTGGGAAGATTTTTTTGTAGCACATATTGGCCTACACATTGGATTCATTTTCCTATTTTCCGTTCGAAATACTGAATCCCTGACACTAACCCATACCCTACTAGATTGTGACTACGAATACTAATATGATGGAGAAAAATAACTCAAACAGAATAGAAATACAGGCAGTTCAGAGGAGGCCTGGTGTATAGTTGGACTGGCCTTTGGCATTATAAAGGGTAGGTGTTATAAATCTAGTCCAATTTAGTAGAAATAGTTCTCCATGTGTTTTGAATGTTAACAAATATGTGAATTCCTGTCTCCCTTTCTCTGTAGCCTATTCAGCAACATGCATTTTTACATGCACATATAGAATCCTACCTCCTATCCCACGTCCATTCTTGTGAGGTGGCTGACTTGGCAGATACAAACTGTGAGAAGAGATCACTCCTCCTAAACGCTGTTGGAACTGAAAATTCAACCTCCAGGTGAGCTTCCCACATGAACAACATGATACATAAATACATGTTCAGTAAAATAAATATTTTTGGATCTGTGGATGATAAATATTTCATGATGAATTTCGATTGGCATATATATTTCTACTCTTTAATGTCTGTGTTTGTGTGTGTGTTTTTCTTTTGTGTATATATATATATATATATATATATATATATATATATATATATACATATACACACACACACACACACATACACACACACACACACACACATACACACACTCTCCAGATTTTTCAAAATATGAAATGTATGTGTCATATTATATACTCCCTAAATTCATTCATGTTCATATATGTGGATTTATAATCAACTTTTCACAAGATTATTCTCAGAAATAGTCATCCACCTGAAATACATATTTGTTTCCTAGTGCTGAAATCCTAATATTTCTACAGTAACTGACCCAGTTTAACATGAATGCAAGTAGATTCCTATGGGACATGATGTGTATTTTGACGTTCATTTTTATTCAACACTGGTACATTACTATTTCTTCAGTTGATGCACATCATAGGATATGTATTTCATCCGCAAGTTCACAAATTTCTAGGCATTCATTTCCCTTTCAATCACTTCCTGCTTCAGAACACATGTATTCCTCCACGTTTCTTGACTGGTCTTTTCATGAGACTTCTTTCCAAACACATTCTTTTCCATTTCCATAATCCCTTGTGAAGCAAAACTCACACCCCCTTCATGGTAAACCATAACCCCAATATCACCATTAGATGTATAACTGGTTAGAATGAATGGTTGTGTATCAATATTAGATTTCCTATATATTTTCAGATATCAATGCAATCCATTATTTAAATTGGAACCTGTTATACTATTTATTCACAGTATGGTCTATTCATGCATTATCTCTATATTCATAGACCCAGGGTACACCTATTTGTACCCCCAAAGGCTAATTTATATGTCTTCAACATATTACTCCCAGAAATGGTGGAAGAAACACTCATGTCACCTGATCTACATATACATTTTATCACAGTGATATTCTGGACACAAAATGCAAAGGTCACACTTATGATTGCACCAACGCCTCATTGGAAAGTGAGCATGGATTACTAAAAACATCCTTGTCCAGGTTGCCTAATGCTCTCAAATGTCAATGCTATTGGTGACTACACATTTGTTTCTTCCTAAGATGATATATTCAACCTCAACCCTGTTGAAAATGTCTAATCCACTCACTCACTTTATACTTTGCCTGATTTCCTAATGTCTCTATTGATATCTGCTTTCCTACATATGTTCCCCAGTTCATCATTGTGACTGACTCTTCACATGTGCTGACGTTTACATTCACTCTCTAACCGACACCCTATTGCTAAAGAACTTTTGGTCCAAATTGCATACTCACTCTTCTTCCAAAACTTACCAACTATCTTCCTAATCCTACCTACTATCCCTTTTTGACTGGATGTTCTCTTCTACATTCAATCATCCAAGGTACAAGGTCCTATGCCATTGTGTACCGATTTATCTGAGACATCTGTGCAGAAAGTCATTCAAAGCTAAGTATCCCAATCAAGGGCCCAATGCCCTTCTGGCCTTCAAATCTTACTTGGATTTCTGTTTTCATACATATATTTCACCTATATATTATTATAAATATCCCAGGTTCCCAATACCATTCTTCATCCAGCAGAGTGATTCCTAAGCCACATCAAACAGGTTCTTAACCCTAACCATACACTGTTCCCTCAATCTAACTTTACAGAAGAGCAGGGACAGAGTGGGTCTTACAATACAGGAATGTGGGGGATCTTCCACCTGCTGAGAACCTCAAAGGTCCATGCAGAAATGATCCCTGGAGAAGATGTAGGCAGCTATGAAGGACCTGAGAGAGCAGAAGTCATCTTCCATGGCAAACAACCTGGTCAGGATGAAGGGATGTGTCTGAATGAGCCTCTCTCTTCTTAATGTAGACAAGATGGACCAAAGCAGGCCTGTGTGGAGAGCTGTTCCTTGGTGCCTATGGTTGATATTCCATTCTAACTTGTGAAAGTGTCACAGGAAGGAGGGGCAGCCTCCATCTCATGGGAGCCTTGGAAGCAACTGTTAGGACACAGTGGTTGCCAAGGCAGTGACCTCATTCAGTTCCTGAAGGAAGTGACCTCACCTCACTTCCTTGGTGATGGAACTCTCTGAACTTGGGATCCAGGAAGCCAGGCACCCAGAGCCAGTCCCAGTCCCAGTCCCAGTGGGCTCACTTGTTTGGATTTACCAAGGACAGAGTCAGTCTTTCTTGGTACCCACTGAGGTGAGGATTGCCAAATGCCAGGAAAGCTCTGCAGAGGGGCCTTTCCTGAGAAAGCAGGTAGTGGCTCACCGCTGGCTCCTGACAACTTCACAGAGTTGGCCAAGGAGGCCAGATGTGAGACAGGACAGGCCCTTTCGGGGGAACATAGTATGGCCCACCAGTCAGACGACACTCCGGGTAGTCACAGACCAACTTGGAAGGAGGTGCCTTTGTGGGTGTGGGTGTGAGTTTGTGGTTTTGTCTCATGTTCTGAGAATAGGTAGGAAAGGCGGTTTGTTTGGGTTGGAGTGGACTGTTTCTAGTAAGGCTTTTGACAAGGCGAGTGTTTCTATGTTTGTGTATCCCACTGTGTCCCTGGTTGTAGACATTAGAAAAGAGAATGCATCAATGGATGTGTCCTGTCTAGTAGAAAGCTTCCCAGCATTCATCCTGCCCAATTTATGAATGGACTGCGGCTTGCCTTATGGATGGGCAACGCCTACTATCTTCCTAAGTTCCTGTTTTCTTCCTGAATTCTGGCCACTCTCCAGAATAGGCTCATGGTTTTGTGTCCAAGATATGTACCACCTCCAAGCTCGGTGACATGGCCATGTACTGGATAGTTGAAAGAAATGGTGAGCATCTCAGAAAACTCAGATATCAGTGTGATCAGTAAAGTCTCCCTAGAGAAACCCTGCTTTGGGCCTTTGGCTTACCTATCCTTTTGTGGCCCTGAATGTCAGGAAGGCCTTTGCCTCAGGGCACCCCTTTGTGAAGCCTGAAGAAAACAAACAGTTTTCAAATGGAAATGAATGGGCATCACCTGTGGCTCTTTGCTTAATTGCTTTGCAAAGGGATGTGTCTGAATCAGCCTCTTGGCCCTGTGTGAGGCTGTGGCTTACATTGTCAGCACCTGGTGGATCCAAAGAAAGATCCCATGCGTGCATCCAAGGCCAAATTGGCACAAAAGCAGTCATCCTGGATGAGGTCTCTCGCCTTCCTCTGTAAGGTTCCTGACCTCCATCAAGTGAGAATAGGGATCCTTTGTGTCAAATGAGTCCTTCAAAGCCATGCAGAGGCTAGCCCATAGGTGCTTGGGTTTTCTCATGACTCCAGTTCACACAAAGAATCTATACCCGGCAGTCAGTAGGCCTCCAATTGGAGAAGTAGAGCAGTATTAAAGGCAGGCCTATTTGATCACTCCAGGTCCAAAGGAAGGGTGTCCAGGCCACCCTGACATTAGGCAAATGAGAGGCAAGGGAGCTTATTGTGGACACTGTCTTGGGCTGTGCCCCTCATGGAAACCTCCAGCCAGAGGTTATGATGAGTGTCTGTATGGAAGAAGATGAGGGCCATGTGGCAGTGTTTTGGTTTGAATTGTGGTGTGGCAGTGGGAAGAGATGACTGGGTCCACCTGGGCTTGAACTCTGGTGTGATTCCCCTTGGAGACTGAGTTCTGGAACTGACCTCAGAGAAGTATTGCCGTGAATTGTGTCGGGATGTTAGGAGGCCACGCATGAGAGTCGCCCTTGGAAACTGAGATCTAGGCCCAGGCTGGCTTTCCACAGAGCACTGGGAATCTCAGCCCGGATATCACATGATTTTATTCTTAAAGACCTGGCAGCCATCGTGGAGAGTCCAAACACACGTGGACCTCACATTGTAGACCTCAATGGGCCTGGCTTCCTGTGACCTTTTGGCCACTCCTTGGGAAGCCTTGTTTGTGAGAGTTCTCCAGAGCTTTCGTTGAAATGAGCTTCCTCACCATTTAATGGTTCCTGAAGGAATGGAAACCCACAGTGCCTCCAACTTCATCCTTTAAAAATGGCTAGCTAGATAAATACCATGACATTTTTGAAATTCCCATGACCAGGTGGCACTGGAGAACCTTTGGATGTCCTGTTGCTGATCATGAGTGTACCAGACAGTGCCTTGATTGACTGGGTTTCATGAAAATGGTGTAGAACAGAGATGCCAGTGAGTTGGGGCCTGCTGAGTAGTGGGCCTAGAGCAGTGGTGTGCAGGTGTGTGATAGAACATCTGTGGTGGGGCCATGTGGATCTGCCATTGGCTTCCAAATGGCTTGTGACTGACATGGTGCAGCGAGCAGACCCTTCTATGTAAAGGCATCTTGTTATATGGAGAGGTTTCAGGGCAATGTTCAGAATCAGGTTGCTATGGTCAAGGGGGCAAGCTCTGTGGGATAGAAGCCTGGCTGGTGCATTCTCCTAGGACCTTGACCCACCACACGTGACAGAACTCCCTCCAGCACTGTGTCCCAGTGGAACTCCTTGTATTTCCTGAAGCAAATTCCAAACTCCCAGTGCAGCAGCAAGAAACACCACGAAAAGTGGAGGATGACCAAATGGCTTCACAGTCCACACAGGGAGACACTTAGACCCCAGTGGCCACAGTTTACCTGCAAAGAGAGAATTCAGCACTTCTGCCTCATGTTCATTGGAAAATCAGAAACCATGTCCTCCAGGTCACATAGATGCAGACCTGGTTTGATGGTCTCACTACAAAGGAAGCTAAAGCTCCTGACAACAACATATATTTCAAGTGCCCAACCTCAGAAGCAGTTTCTCACGAAGTCTTTAGGCCAGCAGAGCTCCACGTTTGTGGAGTGTTTACCCTGTCCCTTACTCATGGAAAGTAGTCTACCACCTCCAAGGTTGTGAACTCCTGAGCATTTTCCATTCCACATATGTATTCACAGCATTTCTAACTCTTCTCCTCAAATTGTGTCTTACTTATTGTGAAGGTAATGTCAAGGCAATGTTCTGGATGAGAGTGGGAAGATTTTTTTGTAGCACATATTGGCCTACACATTGGATTCATTTTCCTATTTTCCGTTCGAAATACTGAATCCCTGACACTAACCCATACCCTACTAGATTGTGACTACGAATACTAATATGATGGAGAAAAATAACTCAAACAGAATAGAAATACAGGCAGTTCAGAGGAGGCCTGGTGTATAGTTGGACTGGCCTTTGGCATTATAAAGGGTAGGTGTTATAAATCTAGTCCAATTTAGTAGAAATAGTTCTCCATGTGTTTTGAATGTTAACAAATATGTGAATTCCTGTCTCCCTTTCTCTGTAGCCTATTCAGCAACATGCATTTTTACATGCACATATAGAATCCTACCTCCTATCCCACGTCCATTCTTGTGAGGTGGCTGACTTGGCAGATACAAACTGTGAGAAGAGATCACTCCTCCTAAACGCTGTTGGAACTGAAAATTCAACCTCCAGGTGAGCTTCCCACATGAACAACATGATACATAAATACATGTTCAGTAAAATAAATATTTTTGGATCTGTGGATGATAAATATTTCATGATGAATTTCGATTGGCATATATATTTCTACTCTTTAATGTCTGTGTTTGTGTGTGTGTTTTTCTTTTGTGTGTATATATATATATATATATATACATATATATATATATATATATACATACACACACACACACACACACATACACACACTCTCCAGATTTTTCAAAATATGAAATGTATGTGTCATATTATATACTCCCTAAATTCATTCATGTTCATATATGTGGATTTATAATCAACTTTTCACAAGATTATTCTCAGAAATAGTCATCCACCTGAAATACATATTTGTTTCCTAGTGCTGAAATCCTAATATTTCTACAGTAACTGACCCAGTTTAACATGAATGCAAGTAGATTCCTATGGGACATGATGTGTATTTTGACGTTCATTTTTATTCAACACTGGTACATTACTATTTCTTCAGTTGATGCACATCATAGGATATGTATTTCATCCTCAAGTTCACAAATTTCTAGGCATTCATTTCCCTTTCAATCACTTCCTGCTTCAGAACACATGTATTCCTCCACGTTTCTTGACTGGTCTTTTCATGAGACTTCTTTCCAAACACATTCTTTTCCATTTCCATAATCCCTTGTGAAGCAAAACTCACACCCCCTTCATGGTAAACCATAACCCCAATATCACCATTAGATGTATAACTGGTTAGAATGAATGGTTGTGTATCAATATTAGATTTCCTATATATTTTCAGATATCAATGCAATCCATTATTTAAATTGGAACCTGTTATACTATTTATTCACAGTATGGTCTATTCATGCATTATCTCTATATTCATAGACCCAGGGTACACCTATTTGTACCCCCAAAGGCTAATTTATATGTCTTCAACATATTACTCCCAGAAATGGTGGAAGAAACACTCATGTCACCTGATCTACATATACATTTTATCACAGTGATATTCTGGACACAAAATGCAAAGGTCACACTTATGATTGCACCAAAGCCTCATTGGAAAGTGAGCATGGATTACTAAAAACATCCTTGTCCAGGTTGCCTAATGCTCTCAAATGTCAATGCTATTGGTGACTACACATTTGTTTCTTCCTAAGATGATATATTCAACCTCAACCCTGTTGAAAATGTCTAATCCACTCACTCACTTTATACTTTGCCTGATTTCCTAATGTCTCTATTGATATCTGCTTTCCTACATATGTTCCCCAGTTCATCATTGTGACTGACTCTTCACATGTGCTGACGTTTACATTCACTCTCTAACCGACACCCTATTGCTAAAGAACTTTTGGTCCAAATTGCATACTCACTCTTCTTCCAAAACTTACCAACTATCTTCCTAATCCTACCTACTATCCCTTTTTGACTGGATGTTCTCTTCTACATTCAATCATCCAAGGTACAAGGTCCTATGCCATTGTGTACCGATTTATCTGAGACATCTGTGCAGAAAGTCATTCAAAGCTAAGTATCCCAATCAAGGGCCCAATGCCCTTCTGGCCTTCAAATCTTACTTGGATTTCTGTTTTCATACATATATTTCACCTATATATTATTATAAATATCCCAGGTTCCCAATACCATTCTTCATCCAGCAGAGTGATTCCTAAGCCACATCAAACAGGTTCTTAACCCTAACCATACACTGTTCCCTCAATCTAACTTTACAGAAGAGCAGGGACAGAGTGGGTCTTACAATACAGGAATGTGGGGGATCTTCCACCTGCTGAGAACCTCAAAGGTCCATGCAGAAATGATCCCTGGAGAAGATGTAGGCAGCTATGAAGGACCTGAGAGAGCAGAAGTCATCTTCCATGGCAAACAACCTGGTCAGGATGAAGGGATGTGTCTGAATGAGCCTCTCTCTTCTTAATGTAGACAAGATGGACCAAAGCAGGCCTGTGTGGAGAGCTGTTCCTTGGTGCCTATGGTTGATATTCCATTCTAACTTGTGAAAGTGTCACAGGAAGGAGGGGCAGCCTCCATCTCATGGGAGCCTTGGAAGCAACTGTTAGGACACAGTGGTTGCCAAGGCAGTGACCTCATTCAGTTCCTGAAGGAAGTGACCTCACCTCACTTCCTTGGTGATGGAACTCTCTGAACTTGGGATCCAGGAAGCCAGGCACCCAGAGCCAGTCCCAGTCCCAGTCCCAGTGGGCTCACTTGTTTGGATTTACCAAGGACAGAGTCAGTCTTTCTTGGTACCCACTGAGGTGAGGATTGCCAAATGCCAGGAAAGCTCTGCAGAGGGGCCTTTCCTGAGAAAGCAGGTAGTGGCTCACCGCTGGCTCCTGACAACTTCACAGAGTTGGCCAAGGAGGCCAGATGTGAGACAGGACAGGCCCTTTCGGGGGAACATAGTATGGCCCACCAGTCAGACGACACTCCGGGTAGTCACAGACCAACTTGGAAGGAGGTGCCTTTGTGGGTGTGGGTGTGAGTTTGTGGTTTTGTCTCATGTTCTGAGAATAGGTAGGAAAGGCGGTTTGTTTGGGTTGGAGTGGACTGTTTCTAGTAAGGCTTTTGACAAGGCGAGTGTTTCTATGTTTGTGTATCCCACTGTGTCCCTGGTTGTAGACATTAGAAAAGAGAATGCATCAATGGATGTGTCCTGTCTAGTAGAAAGCTTCCCAGCATTCATCCTGCCCAATTTATGAATGGACTGCGGCTTGCCTTATGGATGGGCAACGCCTACTATCTTCCTAAGTTCCTGTTTTCTTCCTGAATTCTGGCCACTCTCCAGAATAGGCTCATGGTTTTGTGTCCAAGATATGTACCACCTCCAAGCTCGGTGACATGGCCATGTACTGGATAGTTGAAAGAAATGGTGAGCATCTCAGAAAACTCAGATATCAGTGTGATCAGTAAAGTCTCCCTAGAGAAACCCTGCTTTGGGCCTTTGGCTTACCTATCCTTTTGTGGCCCTGAATGTCAGGAAGGCCTTTGCCTCAGGGCACCCCTTTGTGAAGCCTGAAGAAAACAAACAGTTTTCAAATGGAAATGAATGGGCATCACCTGTGGCTCTTTGCTTAATTGCTTTGCAAAGGGATGTGTCTGAATCAGCCTCTTGGCCCTGTGTGAGGCTGTGGCTTACATTGTCAGCACCTGGTGGATCCAAAGAAAGATCCCATGCGTGCATCCAAGGCCAAATTGGCACAAAAGCAGTCATCCTGGATGAGGTCTCTCGCCTTCCTCTGTAAGGTTCCTGACCTCCATCAAGTGAGAATAGGGATCCTTTGTGTCAAATGAGTCCTTCAAAGCCATGCAGAGGCTAGCCCATAGGTGCTTGGGTTTTCTCATGACTCCAGTTCACACAAAGAATCTATACCCGGCAGTCAGTAGGCCTCCAATTGGAGAAGTAGAGCAGTATTAAAGGCAGGCCTATTTGATCACTCCAGGTCCAAAGGAAGGGTGTCCAGGCCACCCTGACATTAGGCAAATGAGAGGCAAGGGAGCTTATTGTAGACACTGTCTTGGGCTGTGCCCCTCATGGAAACCTCCAGCCAGAGGTTATGATGAGTGTCTGTATGGAAGAAGATGAGGGCCATGTGGCAGTGTTTTGGTTTGAATTGTGGTGTGGCAGTGGGAAGAGATGACTGGGTCCACCTGGGCTTGAACTCTGGTGTGATTCCCCTTGGAGACTGAGTTCTGGAACTGACCTCAGAGAAGTATTGCCGTGAATTGTGTCGGGATGTTAGGAGGCCACGCATGAGAGTCGCCCTTGGAAACTGAGATCTAGGCCCAGGCTGGCTTTCCACAGAGCACTGGGAATCTCAGCCCGGATATCACATGATTTTATTCTTAAAGACCTGGCAGCCATCGTGGAGAGTCCAAACACACGTGGACCTCACATTGTAGACCTCAATGGGCCTGGCTTCCTGTGACCTTTTGGCCACTCCTTGGGAAGCCTTGTTTGTGAGAGTTCTCCAGAGCTTTCGTTGAAATGAGCTTCCTCACCATTTAATGGTTCCTGAAGGAATGGAAACCCACAGTGCCTCCAACTTCATCCTTTAAAAATGGCTAGCTAGATAAATACCATGACATTTTTGAAATTCCCATGACCAGGTGGCACTGGAGAACCTTTGGATGTCCTGTTGCTGATCATGAGTGTACCAGACAGTGCCTTGATTGACTGGGTTTCATGAAAATGGTGTAGAACAGAGATGCCAGTGAGTTGGGGCCTGCTGAGTAGTGGGCCTAGAGCAGTGGTGTGCAGGTGTGTGATAGAACATCTGTGGTGGGGCCATGTGGATCTGCCATTGGCTTCCAAATGGCTTGTGACTGACATGGTGCAGCGAGCAGACCCTTCTATGTAAAGGCATCTTGTTATATGGAGAGGTTTCAGGGCAATGTTCAGAATCAGGTTGCTATGGTCAAGGGGGCAAGCTCTGTGGGATAGAAGCCTGGCTGGTGCATTCTCCTAGGACCTTGACCCACCACACGTGACAGAACTCCCTCCAGCACTGTGTCCCAGTGGAACTCCTTGTATTTCCTGAAGCAAATTCCAAACTCCCAGTGCAGCAGCAAGAAACACCACGAAAAGTGGAGGATGACCAAATGGCTTCACAGTCCACACAGGGAGACACTTAGACCCCAGTGGCCACAGTTTACCTGCAAAGAGAGAATTCAGCACTTCTGCCTCATGTTCATTGGAAAATCAGAAACCATGTCCTCCAGGTCACATAGATGCAGACCTGGTTTGATGGTCTCACTACAAAGGAAGCTAAAGCTCCTGACAACAACATATATTTCAAGTGCCCAACCTCAGAAGCAGTTTCTCACGAAGTCTTTAGGCCAGCAGAGCTCCACGTTTGTGGAGTGTTTACCCTGTCCCTTACTCATGGAAAGTAGTCTACCACCTCCAAGGTTGTGAACTCCTGAGCATTTTCCATTCCACATATGTATTCACAGCATTTCTAACTCTTCTCCTCAAATTGTGTCTTACTTATTGTGAAGGTAATGTCAAGGCAATGTTCTGGATGAGAGTGGGAAGATTTTTTTGTAGCACATATTGGCCTACACATTGGATTCATTTTCCTATTTTCCGTTCGAAATACTGAATCCCTGACACTAACCCATACCCTACTAGATTGTGACTACGAATACTAATATGATGGAGAAAAATAACTCAAACAGAATAGAAATACAGGCAGTTCAGAGGAGGCCTGGTGTATAGTTGGACTGGCCTTTGGCATTATAAAGGGTAGGTGTTATAAATCTAGTCCAATTTAGTAGAAATAGTTCTCCATGTGTTTTGAATGTTAACAAATATGTGAATTCCTGTCTCCCTTTCTCTGTAGCCTATTCAGCAACATGCATTTTTACATGCACATATAGAATCCTACCTCCTATCCCACGTCCATTCTTGTGAGGTGGCTGACTTGGCAGATACAAACTGTGAGAAGAGATCACTCCTCCTAAACGCTGTTGGAACTGAAAATTCAACCTCCAGGTGAGCTTCCCACATGAACAACATGATACATAAATACATGTTCAGTAAAATAAATATTTTTGGATCTGTGGATGATAAATATTTCATGATGAATTTCGATTGGCATATATATTTCTACTCTTTAATGTCTGTGTTTGTGTGTGTGTTTTTCTTTTGTGTATATATATATATATATATATATATATATATATACACACACACACACACACATACACACACACACACACACACATACACACACTCTCCAGATTTTTCAAAATATGAAATGTATGTGTCATATTATATACTCCCTAAATTCATTCATGTTCATATATGTGGATTTATAATCAACTTTTCACAAGATTATTCTCAGAAATAGTCATCCACCTGAAATACATATTTGTTTCCTAGTGCTGAAATCCTAATATTTCTACAGTAACTGACCCAGTTTAACATGAATGCAAGTAGATTCCTATGGGACATGATGTGTATTTTGACGTTCATTTTTATTCAACACTGGTACATTACTATTTCTTCAGTTGATGCACATCATAGGATATGTATTTCATCCGCAAGTTCACAAATTTCTAGGCATTCATTTCCCTTTCAATCACTTCCTGCTTCAGAACACATGTATTCCTCCACGTTTCTTGACTGGTCTTTTCATGAGACTTCTTTCCAAACACATTCTTTTCCATTTCCATAATCCCTTGTGAAGCAAAACTCACACCCCCTTCATGGTAAACCATAACCCCAATATCACCATTAGATGTATAACTGGTTAGAATGAATGGTTGTGTATCAATATTAGATTTCCTATATATTTTCAGATATCAATGCAATCCATTATTTAAATTGGAACCTGTTATACTATTTATTCACAGTATGGTCTATTCATGCATTATCTCTATATTCATAGACCCAGGGTACACCTATTTGTACCCCCAAAGGCTAATTTATATGTCTTCAACATATTACTCCCAGAAATGGTGGAAGAAACACTCATGTCACCTGATCTACATATACATTTTATCACAGTGATATTCTGGACACAAAATGCAAAGGTCACACTTATGATTGCACCAAAGCCTCATTGGAAAGTGAGCATGGATTACTAAAAACATCCTTGTCCAGGTTGCCTAATGCTCTCAAATGTCAATGCTATTGGTGACTACACATTTGTTTCTTCCTAAGATGATATATTCAACCTCAACCCTGTTGAAAATGTCTAATCCACTCACTCACTTTATACTTTGCCTGATTTCCTAATGTCTCTATTGATATCTGCTTTCCTACATATGTTCCCCAGTTCATCATTGTGACTGACTCTTCACATGTGCTGACGTTTACATTCACTCTCTAACCGACACCCTATTGCTAAAGAACTTTTGGTCCAAATTGCATACTCACTCTTCTTCCAAAACTTACCAACTATCTTCCTAATCCTACCTACTATCCCTTTTTGACTGGATGTTCTCTTCTACATTCAATCATCCAAGGTACAAGGTCCTATGCCATTGTGTACCGATTTATCTGAGACATCTGTGCAGAAAGTCATTCAAAGCTAAGTATCCCAATCAAGGTCCCAATGCCCTTCTGGCCTTCAAATCTTACTTGGATTTCTGTTTTCATACATATATTTCACCTATATATTATTATAAATATCCCAGGTTCCCAATACCATTCTTCATCCAGCAGAGTGATTCCTAAGCCACATCAAACAGGTTCTTAACCCTAACCATACACTGTTCCCTCAATCTAACTTTACAGAAGAGCAGGGACAGAGTGGGTCTTACAATACAGGAATGTGGGGGATCTTCCACCTGCTGAGAACCTCAAAGGTCCATGCAGAAATGATCCCTGGAGAAGATGTAGGCAGCTATGAAGGACCTGAGAGAGCAGAAGTCATCTTCCATGGCAAACAACCTGGTCAGGATGAAGGGATGTGTCTGAATGAGCCTCTCTCTTCTTAATGTAGACAAGATGGACCAAAGCAGGCCTGTGTGGAGAGCTGTTCCTTGGTGCCTATGGTTGATATTCCATTCTAACTTGTGAAAGTGTCACAGGAAGGAGGGGCAGCCTCCATCTCATGGGAGCCTTGGAAGCAACTGTTAGGACACAGTGGTTGCCAAGGCAGTGACCTCATTCAGTTCCTGAAGGAAGTGACCTCACCTCACTTCCTTGGTGATGGAACTCTCTGAACTTGGGATCCAGGAAGCCAGGCACCCAGAGCCAGTCCCAGTCCCAGTCCCAGTGGGCTCACTTGTTTGGATTTACCAAGGACAGAGTCAGTCTTTCTTGGTACCCACTGAGGTGAGGATTGCCAAATGCCAGGAAAGCTCTGCAGAGGGGCCTTTCCTGAGAAAGCAGGTAGTGGCTCACCGCTGGCTCCTGACAACTTCACAGAGTTGGCCAAGGAGGCCAGATGTGAGACAGGACAGGCCCTTTCGGGGGAACATAGTATGGCCCACCAGTCAGACGACACTCCGGGTAGTCACAGACCAACTTGGAAGGAGGTGCCTTTGTGGGTGTGGGTGTGAGTTTGTGGTTTTGTCTCATGTTCTGAGAATAGGTAGGAAAGGCGGTTTGTTTGGGTTGGAGTGGACTGTTTCTAGTAAGGCTTTTGACAAGGCGAGTGTTTCTATGTTTGTGTATCCCACTGTGTCCCTGGTTGTAGACATTAGAAAAGAGAATGCATCAATGGATGTGTCCTGTCTAGTAGAAAGCTTCCCAGCATTCATCCTGCCCAATTTATGAATGGACTGCGGCTTGCCTTATGGATGGGCAACGCCTACTATCTTCCTAAGTTCCTGTTTTCTTCCTGAATTCTGGCCACTCTCCAGAATAGGCTCATGGTTTTGTGTCCAAGATATGTACCACCTCCAAGCTCGGTGACATGGCCATGTACTGGATAGTTGAAAGAAATGGTGAGCATCTCAGAAAACTCAGATATCAGTGTGATCAGTAAAGTCTCCCTAGAGAAACCCTGCTTTGGGCCTTTGGCTTACCTATCCTTTTGTGGCCCTGAATGTCAGGAAGGCCTTTGCCTCAGGGCACCCCTTTGTGAAGCCTGAAGAAAACAAACAGTTTTCAAATGGAAATGAATGGGCATCACCTGTGGCTCTTTGCTTAATTGCTTTGCAAAGGGATGTGTCTGAATCAGCCTCTTGGCCCTGTGTGAGGCTGTGGCTTACATTGTCAGCACCTGGTGGATCCAAAGAAAGATCCCATGCGTGCATCCAAGGCCAAATTGGCACAAAAGCAGTCATCCTGGATGAGGTCTCTCGCCTTCCTCTGTAAGGTTCCTGACCTCCATCAAGTGAGAATAGGGATCCTTTGTGTCAAATGAGTCCTTCAAAGCCATGCAGAGGCTAGCCCATAGGTGCTTGGGTTTTCTCATGACTCCAGTTCACACAAAGAATCTATACCCGGCAGTCAGTAGGCCTCCAATTGGAGAAGTAGAGCAGTATTAAAGGCAGGCCTATTTGATCACTCCAGGTCCAAAGGAAGGGTGTCCAGGCCACCCTGACATTAGGCAAATGAGAGGCAAGGGAGCTTATTGTGGACACTGTCTTGGGCTGTGCCCCTCATGGAAACCTCCAGCCAGAGGTTATGATGAGTGTCTGTATGGAAGAAGATGAGGGCCATGTGGCAGTGTTTTGGTTTGAATTGTGGTGTGGCAGTGGGAAGAGATGACTGGGTCCACCTGGGCTTGAACTCTGGTGTGATTCCCCTTGGAGACTGAGTTCTGGAACTGACCTCAGAGAAGTATTGCCGTGAATTGTGTCGGGATGTTAGGAGGCCACGCATGAGAGTCGCCCTTGGAAACTGAGATCTAGGCCCAGGCTGGCTTTCCACAGAGCACTGGGAATCTCAGCCCGGATATCACATGATTTTATTCTTAAAGACCTGGCAGCCATCGTGGAGAGTCCAAACACACGTGGACCTCACATTGTAGACCTCAATGGGCCTGGCTTCCTGTGACCTTTTGGCCACTCCTTGGGAAGCCTTGTTTGTGAGAGTTCTCCAGAGCTTTCGTTGAAATGAGCTTCCTCACCATTTAATGGTTCCTGAAGGAATGGAAACCCACAGTGCCTCCAACTTCATCCTTTAAAAATGGCTAGCTAGATAAATACCATGACATTTTTGAAATTCCCATGACCAGGTGGCACTGGAGAACCTTTGGATGTCCTGTTGCTGATCATGAGTGTACCAGACAGTGCCTTGATTGACTGGGTTTCATGAAAATGGTGTAGAACAGAGATGCCAGTGAGTTGGGGCCTGCTGAGTAGTGGGCCTAGAGCAGTGGTGTGCAGGTGTGTGATAGAACATCTGTGGTGGGGCCATGTGGATCTGCCATTGGCTTCCAAATGGCTTGTGACTGACATGGTGCAGCGAGCAGACCCTTCTATGTAAAGGCATCTTGTTATATGGAGAGGTTTCAGGGCAATGTTCAGAATCAGGTTGCTATGGTCAAGGGGGCAAGCTCTGTGGGATAGAAGCCTGGCTGGTGCATTCTCCTAGGACCTTGACCCACCACACGTGACAGAACTCCCTCCAGCACTGTGTCCCAGTGGAACTCCTTGTATTTCCTGAAGCAAATTCCAAACTCCCAGTGCAGCAGCAAGAAACACCACGAAAAGTGGAGGATGACCAAATGGCTTCACAGTCCACACAGGGAGACACTTAGACCCCAGTGGCCACAGTTTACCTGCAAAGAGAGAATTCAGCACTTCTGCCTCATGTTCATTGGAAAATCAGAAACCATGTCCTCCAGGTCACATAGATGCAGACCTGGTTTGATGGTCTCACTACAAAGGAAGCTAAAGCTCCTGACAACAACATATATTTCAAGTGCCCAACCTCAGAAGCAGTTTCTCACGAAGTCTTTAGGCCAGCAGAGCTCCACGTTTGTGGAGTGTTTACCCTGTCCCTTACTCATGGAAAGTAGTCTACCACCTCCAAGGTTGTGAACTCCTGAGCATTTTCCATTCCACATATGTATTCACAGCATTTCTAACTCTTCTCCTCAAATTGTGTCTTACTTATTGTGAAGGTAATGTCAAGGCAATGTTCTGGATGAGAGTGGGAAGATTTTTTTGTAGCACATATTGGCCTACACATTGGATTCATTTTCCTATTTTCCGTTCGAAATACTGAATCCCTGACACTAACCCATACCCTACTAGATTGTGACTACGAATACTAATATGATGGAGAAAAATAACTCAAACAGAATAGAAATACAGGCAGTTCAGAGGAGGCCTGGTGTATAGTTGGACTGGCCTTTGGCATTATAAAGGGTAGGTGTTATAAATCTAGTCCAATTTAGTAGAAATAGTTCTCCATGTGTTTTGAATGTTAACAAATATGTGAATTCCTGTCTCCCTTTCTCTGTAGCCTATTCAGCAACATGCATTTTTACATGCACATATAGAATCCTACCTCCTATCCCACGTCCATTCTTGTGAGGTGGCTGACTTGGCAGATACAAACTGTGAGAAGAGATCACTCCTCCTAAACGCTGTTGGAACTGAAAATTCAACCTCCAGGTGAGCTTCCCACATGAACAACATGATACATAAATACATGTTCAGTAAAATAAATATTTTTGGATCTGTGGATGATAAATATTTCATGATGAATTTCGATTGGCATATATATTTCTACTCTTTAATGTCTGTGTTTGTGTGTGTGTTTTTCTTTTGTGTGTATATATATATATATATATATACATATATATATATATATATATACATACACACACACACACACACACATACACACACTCTCCAGATTTTTCAAAATATGAAATGTATGTGTCATATTATATACTCCCTAAATTCATTCATGTTCATATATGTGGATTTATAATCAACTTTTCACAAGATTATTCTCAGAAATAGTCATCCACCTGAAATACATATTTGTTTCCTAGTGCTGAAATCCTAATATTTCTACAGTAACTGACCCAGTTTAACATGAATGCAAGTAGATTCCTATGGGACATGATGTGTATTTTGACGTTCATTTTTATTCAACACTGGTACATTACTATTTCTTCAGTTGATGCACATCATAGGATATGTATTTCATCCTCAAGTTCACAAATTTCTAGGCATTCATTTCCCTTTCAATCACTTCCTGCTTCAGAACACATGTATTCCTCCACGTTTCTTGACTGGTCTTTTCATGAGACTTCTTTCCAAACACATTCTTTTCCATTTCCATAATCCCTTGTGAAGCAAAACTCACACCCCCTTCATGGTAAACCATAACCCCAATATCACCATTAGATGTATAACTGGTTAGAATGAATGGTTGTGTATCAATATTAGATTTCCTATATATTTTCAGATATCAATGCAATCCATTATTTAAATTGGAACCTGTTATACTATTTATTCACAGTATGGTCTATTCATGCATTATCTCTATATTCATAGACCCAGGGTACACCTATTTGTACCCCCAAAGGCTAATTTATATGTCTTCAACATATTACTCCCAGAAATGGTGGAAGAAACACTCATGTCACCTGATCTACATATACATTTTATCACAGTGATATTCTGGACACAAAATGCAAAGGTCACACTTATGATTGCACCAAAGCCTCATTGGAAAGTGAGCATGGATTACTAAAAACATCCTTGTCCAGGTTGCCTAATGCTCTCAAATGTCAATGCTATTGGTGACTACACATTTGTTTCTTCCTAAGATGATATATTCAACCTCAACCCTGTTGAAAATGTCTAATCCACTCACTCACTTTATACTTTGCCTGATTTCCTAATGTCTCTATTGATATCTGCTTTCCTACATATGTTCCCCAGTTCATCATTGTGACTGACTCTTCACATGTGCTGACGTTTACATTCACTCTCTAACCGACACCCTATTGCTAAAGAACTTTTGGTCCAAATTGCATACTCACTCTTCTTCCAAAACTTACCAACTATCTTCCTAATCCTACCTACTATCCCTTTTTGACTGGATGTTCTCTTCTACATTCAATCATCCAAGGTACAAGGTCCTATGCCATTGTGTACCGATTTATCTGAGACATCTGTGCAGAAAGTCATTCAAAGCTAAGTATCCCAATCAAGGGCCCAATGCCCTTCTGGCCTTCAAATCTTACTTGGATTTCTGTTTTCATACATATATTTCACCTATATATTATTATAAATATCCCAGGTTCCCAATACCATTCTTCATCCAGCAGAGTGATTCCTAAGCCACATCAAACAGGTTCTTAACCCTAACCATACACTGTTCCCTCAATCTAACTTTACAGAAGAGCAGGGACAGAGTGGGTCTTACAATACAGGAATGTGGGGGATCTTCCACCTGCTGAGAACCTCAAAGGTCCATGCAGAAATGATCCCTGGAGAAGATGTAGGCAGCTATGAAGGACCTGAGAGAGCAGAAGTCATCTTCCATGGCAAACAACCTGGTCAGGATGAAGGGATGTGTCTGAATGAGCCTCTCTCTTCTTAATGTAGACAAGATGGACCAAAGCAGGCCTGTGTGGAGAGCTGTTCCTTGGTGCCTATGGTTGATATTCCATTCTAACTTGTGAAAGTGTCACAGGAAGGAGGGGCAGCCTCCATCTCATGGGAGCCTTGGAAGCAACTGTTAGGACACAGTGGTTGCCAAGGCAGTGACCTCATTCAGTTCCTGAAGGAAGTGACCTCACCTCACTTCCTTGGTGATGGAACTCTCTGAACTTGGGATCCAGGAAGCCAGGCACCCAGAGCCAGTCCCAGTCCCAGTCCCAGTGGGCTCACTTGTTTGGATTTACCAAGGACAGAGTCAGTCTTTCTTGGTACCCACTGAGGTGAGGATTGCCAAATGCCAGGAAAGCTCTGCAGAGGGGCCTTTCCTGAGAAAGCAGGTAGTGGCTCACCGCTGGCTCCTGACAACTTCACAGAGTTGGCCAAGGAGGCCAGATGTGAGACAGGACAGGCCCTTTCGGGGGAACATAGTATGGCCCACCAGTCAGACGACACTCCGGGTAGTCACAGACCAACTTGGAAGGAGGTGCCTTTGTGGGTGTGGGTGTGAGTTTGTGGTTTTGTCTCATGTTCTGAGAATAGGTAGGAAAGGCGGTTTGTTTGGGTTGGAGTGGACTGTTTCTAGTAAGGCTTTTGACAAGGCGAGTGTTTCTATGTTTGTGTATCCCACTGTGTCCCTGGTTGTAGACATTAGAAAAGAGAATGCATCAATGGATGTGTCCTGTCTAGTAGAAAGCTTCCCAGCATTCATCCTGCCCAATTTATGAATGGACTGCGGCTTGCCTTATGGATGGGCAACGCCTACTATCTTCCTAAGTTCCTGTTTTCTTCCTGAATTCTGGCCACTCTCCAGAATAGGCTCATGGTTTTGTGTCCAAGATATGTACCACCTCCAAGCTCGGTGACATGGCCATGTACTGGATAGTTGAAAGAAATGGTGAGCATCTCAGAAAACTCAGATATCAGTGTGATCAGTAAAGTCTCCCTAGAGAAACCCTGCTTTGGGCCTTTGGCTTACCTATCCTTTTGTGGCCCTGAATGTCAGGAAGGCCTTTGCCTCAGGGCACCCCTTTGTGAAGCCTGAAGAAAACAAACAGTTTTCAAATGGAAATGAATGGGCATCACCTGTGGCTCTTTGCTTAATTGCTTTGCAAAGGGATGTGTCTGAATCAGCCTCTTGGCCCTGTGTGAGGCTGTGGCTTACATTGTCAGCACCTGGTGGATCCAAAGAAAGATCCCATGCGTGCATCCAAGGCCAAATTGGCACAAAAGCAGTCATCCTGGATGAGGTCTCTCGCCTTCCTCTGTAAGGTTCCTGACCTCCATCAAGTGAGAATAGGGATCCTTTGTGTCAAATGAGTCCTTCAAAGCCATGCAGAGGCTAGCCCATAGGTGCTTGGGTTTTCTCATGACTCCAGTTCACACAAAGAATCTATACCCGGCAGTCAGTAGGCCTCCAATTGGAGAAGTAGAGCAGTATTAAAGGCAGGCCTATTTGATCACTCCAGGTCCAAAGGAAGGGTGTCCAGGCCACCCTGACATTAGGCAAATGAGAGGCAAGGGAGCTTATTGTGGACACTGTCTTGGGCTGTGCCCCTCATGGAAACCTCCAGCCAGAGGTTATGATGAGTGTCTGTATGGAAGAAGATGAGGGCCATGTGGCAGTGTTTTGGTTTGAATTGTGGTGTGGCAGTGGGAAGAGATGACTGGGTCCACCTGGGCTTGAACTCTGGTGTGATTCCCCTTGGAGACTGAGTTCTGGAACTGACCTCAGAGAAGTATTGCCGTGAATTGTGTCGGGATGTTAGGAGGCCACGCATGAGAGTCGCCCTTGGAAACTGAGATCTAGGCCCAGGCTGGCTTTCCACAGAGCACTGGGAATCTCAGCCCGGATATCACATGATTTTATTCTTAAAGACCTGGCAGCCATCGTGGAGAGTCCAAACACACGTGGACCTCACATTGTAGACCTCAATGGGCCTGGCTTCCTGTGACCTTTTGGCCACTCCTTGGGAAGCCTTGTTTGTGAGAGTTCTCCAGAGCTTTCGTTGAAATGAGCTTCCTCACCATTTAATGGTTCCTGAAGGAATGGAAACCCACAGTGCCTCCAACTTCATCCTTTAAAAATGGCTAGCTAGATAAATACCATGACATTTTTGAAATTCCCATGACCAGGTGGCACTGGAGAACCTTTGGATGTCCTGTTGCTGATCATGAGTGTACCAGACAGTGCCTTGATTGACTGGGTTTCATGAAAATGGTGTAGAACAGAGATGCCAGTGAGTTGGGGCCTGCTGAGTAGTGGGCCTAGAGCAGTGGTGTGCAGGTGTGTGATAGAACATCTGTGGTGGGGCCATGTGGATCTGCCATTGGCTTCCAAATGGCTTGTGACTGACATGGTGCAGCGAGCAGACCCTTCTATGTAAAGGCATCTTGTTATATGGAGAGGTTTCAGGGCAATGTTCAGAATCAGGTTGCTATGGTCAAGGGGGCAAGCTCTGTGGGATAGAAGCCTGGCTGGTGCATTCTCCTAGGACCTTGACCCACCACACGTGACAGAACTCCCTCCAGCACTGTGTCCCAGTGGAACTCCTTGTATTTCCTGAAGCAAATTCCAAACTCCCAGTGCAGCAGCAAGAAACACCACGAAAAGTGGAGGATGACCAAATGGCTTCACAGTCCACACAGGGAGACACTTAGACCCCAGTGGCCACAGTTTACCTGCAAAGAGAGAATTCAGCACTTCTGCCTCATGTTCATTGGAAAATCAGAAACCATGTCCTCCAGGTCACATAGATGCAGACCTGGTTTGATGGTCTCACTACAAAGGAAGCTAAAGCTCCTGACAACAACATATATTTCAAGTGCCCAACCTCAGAAGCAGTTTCTCACGAAGTCTTTAGGCCAGCAGAGCTCCACGTTTGTGGAGTGTTTACCCTGTCCCTTACTCATGGAAAGTAGTCTACCACCTCCAAGGTTGTGAACTCCTGAGCATTTTCCATTCCACATATGTATTCACAGCATTTCTAACTCTTCTCCTCAAATTGTGTCTTACTTATTGTGAAGGTAATGTCAAGGCAATGTTCTGGATGAGAGTGGGAAGATTTTTTTGTAGCACATATTGGCCTACACATTGGATTCATTTTCCTATTTTCCGTTCGAAATACTGAATCCCTGACACTAACCCATACCCTACTAGATTGTGACTACGAATACTAATATGATGGAGAAAAATAACTCAAACAGAATAGAAATACAGGCAGTTCAGAGGAGGCCTGGTGTATAGTTGGACTGGCCTTTGGCATTATAAAGGGTAGGTGTTATAAATCTAGTCCAATTTAGTAGAAATAGTTCTCCATGTGTTTTGAATGTTAACAAATATGTGAATTCCTGTCTCCCTTTCTCTGTAGCCTATTCAGCAACATGCATTTTTACATGCACATATAGAATCCTACCTCCTATCCCACGTCCATTCTTGTGAGGTGGCTGACTTGGCAGATACAAACTGTGAGAAGAGATCACTCCTCCTAAACGCTGTTGGAACTGAAAATTCAACCTCCAGGTGAGCTTCCCACATGAACAACATGATACATAAATACATGTTCAGTAAAATAAATATTTTTGGATCTGTGGATGATAAATATTTCATGATGAATTTCGATTGGCATATATATTTCTACTCTTTAATGTCTGTGTTTGTGTGTGTGTTTTTCTTTTGTGTATATATATATATATATATATATATATATATATATACATATACACACACACACACACACATACACACACACACACACACACATACACACACTCTCCAGATTTTTCAAAATATGAAATGTATGTGTCATATTATATACTCCCTAAATTCATTCATGTTCATATATGTGGATTTATAATCAACTTTTCACAAGATTATTCTCAGAAATAGTCATCCACCTGAAATACATATTTGTTTCCTAGTGCTGAAATCCTAATATTTCTACAGTAACTGACCCAGTTTAACATGAATGCAAGTAGATTCCTATGGGACATGATGTGTATTTTGACGTTCATTTTTATTCAACACTGGTACATTACTATTTCTTCAGTTGATGCACATCATAGGATATGTATTTCATCCGCAAGTTCACAAATTTCTAGGCATTCATTTCCCTTTCAATCACTTCCTGCTTCAGAACACATGTATTCCTCCACGTTTCTTGACTGGTCTTTTCATGAGACTTCTTTCCAAACACATTCTTTTCCATTTCCATAATCCCTTGTGAAGCAAAACTCACACCCCCTTCATGGTAAACCATAACCCCAATATCACCATTAGATGTATAACTGGTTAGAATGAATGGTTGTGTATCAATATTAGATTTCCTATATATTTTCAGATATCAATGCAATCCATTATTTAAATTGGAACCTGTTATACTATTTATTCACAGTATGGTCTATTCATGCATTATCTCTATATTCATAGACCCAGGGTACACCTATTTGTACCCCCAAAGGCTAATTTATATGTCTTCAACATATTACTCCCAGAAATGGTGGAAGAAACACTCATGTCACCTGATCTACATATACATTTTATCACAGTGATATTCTGGACACAAAATGCAAAGGTCACACTTATGATTGCACCAACGCCTCATTGGAAAGTGAGCATGGATTACTAAAAACATCCTTGTCCAGGTTGCCTAATGCTCTCAAATGTCAATGCTATTGGTGACTACACATTTGTTTCTTCCTAAGATGATATATTCAACCTCAACCCTGTTGAAAATGTCTAATCCACTCACTCACTTTATACTTTGCCTGATTTCCTAATGTCTCTATTGATATCTGCTTTCCTACATATGTTCCCCAGTTCATCATTGTGACTGACTCTTCACATGTGCTGACGTTTACATTCACTCTCTAACCGACACCCTATTGCTAAAGAACTTTTGGTCCAAATTGCATACTCACTCTTCTTCCAAAACTTACCAACTATCTTCCTAATCCTACCTACTATCCCTTTTTGACTGGATGTTCTCTTCTACATTCAATCATCCAAGGTACAAGGTCCTATGCCATTGTGTACCGATTTATCTGAGACATCTGTGCAGAAAGTCATTCAAAGCTAAGTATCCCAATCAAGGGCCCAATGCCCTTCTGGCCTTCAAATCTTACTTGGATTTCTGTTTTCATACATATATTTCACCTATATATTATTATAAATATCCCAGGTTCCCAATACCATTCTTCATCCAGCAGAGTGATTCCTAAGCCACATCAAACAGGTTCTTAACCCTAACCATACACTGTTCCCTCAATCTAACTTTACAGAAGAGCAGGGACAGAGTGGGTCTTACAATACAGGAATGTGGGGGATCTTCCACCTGCTGAGAACCTCAAAGGTCCATGCAGAAATGATCCCTGGAGAAGATGTAGGCAGCTATGAAGGACCTGAGAGAGCAGAAGTCATCTTCCATGGCAAACAACCTGGTCAGGATGAAGGGATGTGTCTGAATGAGCCTCTCTCTTCTTAATGTAGACAAGATGGACCAAAGCAGGCCTGTGTGGAGAGCTGTTCCTTGGTGCCTATGGTTGATATTCCATTCTAACTTGTGAAAGTGTCACAGGAAGGAGGGGCAGCCTCCATCTCATGGGAGCCTTGGAAGCAACTGTTAGGACACAGTGGTTGCCAAGGCAGTGACCTCATTCAGTTCCTGAAGGAAGTGACCTCACCTCACTTCCTTGGTGATGGAACTCTCTGAACTTGGGATCCAGGAAGCCAGGCACCCAGAGCCAGTCCCAGTCCCAGTCCCAGTGGGCTCACTTGTTTGGATTTACCAAGGACAGAGTCAGTCTTTCTTGGTACCCACTGAGGTGAGGATTGCCAAATGCCAGGAAAGCTCTGCAGAGGGGCCTTTCCTGAGAAAGCAGGTAGTGGCTCACCGCTGGCTCCTGACAACTTCACAGAGTTGGCCAAGGAGGCCAGATGTGAGACAGGACAGGCCCTTTCGGGGGAACATAGTATGGCCCACCAGTCAGACGACACTCCGGGTAGTCACAGACCAACTTGGAAGGAGGTGCCTTTGTGGGTGTGGGTGTGAGTTTGTGGTTTTGTCTCATGTTCTGAGAATAGGTAGGAAAGGCGGTTTGTTTGGGTTGGAGTGGACTGTTTCTAGTAAGGCTTTTGACAAGGCGAGTGTTTCTATGTTTGTGTATCCCACTGTGTCCCTGGTTGTAGACATTAGAAAAGAGAATGCATCAATGGATGTGTCCTGTCTAGTAGAAAGCTTCCCAGCATTCATCCTGCCCAATTTATGAATGGACTGCGGCTTGCCTTATGGATGGGCAACGCCTACTATCTTCCTAAGTTCCTGTTTTCTTCCTGAATTCTGGCCACTCTCCAGAATAGGCTCATGGTTTTGTGTCCAAGATATGTACCACCTCCAAGCTCGGTGACATGGCCATGTACTGGATAGTTGAAAGAAATGGTGAGCATCTCAGAAAACTCAGATATCAGTGTGATCAGTAAAGTCTCCCTAGAGAAACCCTGCTTTGGGCCTTTGGCTTACCTATCCTTTTGTGGCCCTGAATGTCAGGAAGGCCTTTGCCTCAGGGCACCCCTTTGTGAAGCCTGAAGAAAACAAACAGTTTTCAAATGGAAATGAATGGGCATCACCTGTGGCTCTTTGCTTAATTGCTTTGCAAAGGGATGTGTCTGAATCAGCCTCTTGGCCCTGTGTGAGGCTGTGGCTTACATTGTCAGCACCTGGTGGATCCAAAGAAAGATCCCATGCGTGCATCCAAGGCCAAATTGGCACAAAAGCAGTCATCCTGGATGAGGTCTCTCGCCTTCCTCTGTAAGGTTCCTGACCTCCATCAAGTGAGAATAGGGATCCTTTGTGTCAAATGAGTCCTTCAAAGCCATGCAGAGGCTAGCCCATAGGTGCTTGGGTTTTCTCATGACTCCAGTTCACACAAAGAATCTATACCCGGCAGTCAGTAGGCCTCCAATTGGAGAAGTAGAGCAGTATTAAAGGCAGGCCTATTTGATCACTCCAGGTCCAAAGGAAGGGTGTCCAGGCCACCCTGACATTAGGCAAATGAGAGGCAAGGGAGCTTATTGTGGACACTGTCTTGGGCTGTGCCCCTCATGGAAACCTCCAGCCAGAGGTTATGATGAGTGTCTGTATGGAAGAAGATGAGGGCCATGTGGCAGTGTTTTGGTTTGAATTGTGGTGTGGCAGTGGGAAGAGATGACTGGGTCCACCTGGGCTTGAACTCTGGTGTGATTCCCCTTGGAGACTGAGTTCTGGAACTGACCTCAGAGAAGTATTGCCGTGAATTGTGTCGGGATGTTAGGAGGCCACGCATGAGAGTCGCCCTTGGAAACTGAGATCTAGGCCCAGGCTGGCTTTCCACAGAGCACTGGGAATCTCAGCCCGGATATCACATGATTTTATTCTTAAAGACCTGGCAGCCATCGTGGAGAGTCCAAACACACGTGGACCTCACATTGTAGACCTCAATGGGCCTGGCTTCCTGTGACCTTTTGGCCACTCCTTGGGAAGCCTTGTTTGTGAGAGTTCTCCAGAGCTTTCGTTGAAATGAGCTTCCTCACCATTTAATGGTTCCTGAAGGAATGGAAACCCACAGTGCCTCCAACTTCATCCTTTAAAAATGGCTAGCTAGATAAATACCATGACATTTTTGAAATTCCCATGACCAGGTGGCACTGGAGAACCTTTGGATGTCCTGTTGCTGATCATGAGTGTACCAGACAGTGCCTTGATTGACTGGGTTTCATGAAAATGGTGTAGAACAGAGATGCCAGTGAGTTGGGGCCTGCTGAGTAGTGGGCCTAGAGCAGTGGTGTGCAGGTGTGTGATAGAACATCTGTGGTGGGGCCATGTGGATCTGCCATTGGCTTCCAAATGGCTTGTGACTGACATGGTGCAGCGAGCAGACCCTTCTATGTAAAGGCATCTTGTTATATGGAGAGGTTTCAGGGCAATGTTCAGAATCAGGTTGCTATGGTCAAGGGGGCAAGCTCTGTGGGATAGAAGCCTGGCTGGTGCATTCTCCTAGGACCTTGACCCACCACACGTGACAGAACTCCCTCCAGCACTGTGTCCCAGTGGAACTCCTTGTATTTCCTGAAGCAAATTCCAAACTCTCAGTGCAGCAGCAAGAAACACCACGAAAAGTGGAGGATGACCAAATGGCTTCACAGTCCACACAGGGAGACACTTAGACCCCAGTGGCCACAGTTTACCTGCAAAGAGAGAATTCAGCACTTCTGCCTCATGTTCATTGGAAAATCAGAAACCATGTCCTCCAGGTCACATAGATGCAGACCTGGTTTGATGGTCTCACTACAAAGGAAGCTAAAGCTCCTGACAACAACATATATTTCAAGTGCCCAACCTCAGAAGCAGTTTCTCACGAAGTCTTTAGGCCAGCAGAGCTCCACGTTTGTGGAGTGTTTACCCTGTCCCTTACTCATGGAAAGTAGTCTACCACCTCCAAGGTTGTGAACTCCTGAGCATTTTCCATTCCACATATGTATTCACAGCATTTCTAACTCTTCTCCTCAAATTGTGTCTTACTTATTGTGAAGGTAATGTCAAGGCAATGTTCTGGATGAGAGTGGGAAGATTTTTTTGTAGCACATATTGGCCTACACATTGGATTCATTTTCCTATTTTCCGTTCGAAATACTGAATCCCTGACACTAACCCATACCCTACTAGATTGTGACTACGAATACTAATATGATGGAGAAAAATAACTCAAACAGAATAGAAATACAGGCAGTTCAGAGGAGGCCTGGTGTATAGTTGGACTGGCCTTTGGCATTATAAAGGGTAGGTGTTATAAATCTAGTCCAATTTAGTAGAAATAGTTCTCCATGTGTTTTGAATGTTAACAAATATGTGAATTCCTGTCTCCCTTTCTCTGTAGCCTATTCAGCAACATGCATTTTTACATGCACATATAGAATCCTACCTCCTATCCCACGTCCATTCTTGTGAGGTGGCTGACTTGGCAGATACAAACTGTGAGAAGAGATCACTCCTCCTAAACGCTGTTGGAACTGAAAATTCAACCTCCAGGTGAGCTTCCCACATGAACAACATGATACATAAATACATGTTCAGTAAAATAAATATTTTTGGATCTGTGGATGATAAATATTTCATGATGAATTTCGATTGGCATATATATTTCTACTCTTTAATGTCTGTGTTTGTGTGTGTGTTTTTCTTTTGTGTATATATATATATATATATATATATATATATATATATATACATATACACACACACACACACACACACACATACACACACTCTCCAGATTTTTCAAAATATGAAATGTATGTGTCATATTATATACTCCCTAAATTCATTCATGTTCATATATGTGGATTTATAATCAACTTTTCACAAGATTATTCTCAGAAATAGTCATCCACCTGAAATACATATTTGTTTCCTAGTGCTGAAATCCTAATATTTCTACAGTAACTGACCCAGTTTAACATGAATGCAAGTAGATTCCTATGGGACATGATGTGTATTTTGACGTTCATTTTTATTCAACACTGGTACATTACTATTTCTTCAGTTGATGCACATCATAGGATATGTATTTCATCCGCAAGTTCACAAATTTCTAGGCATTCATTTCCCTTTCAATCACTTCCTGCTTCAGAACACATGTATTCCTCCACGTTTCTTGACTGGTCTTTTCATGAGACTTCTTTCCAAACACATTCTTTTCCATTTCCATAATCCCTTGTGAAGCAAAACTCACACCCCCTTCATGGTAAACCATAACCCCAATATCACCATTAGATGTATAACTGGTTAGAATGAATGGTTGTGTATCAATATTAGATTTCCTATATATTTTCAGATATCAATGCAATCCATTATTTAAATTGGAACCTGTTATACTATTTATTCACAGTATGGTCTATTCATGCATTATCTCTATATTCATAGACCCAGGGTACACCTATTTGTACCCCCAAAGGCTAATTTATATGTCTTCAACATATTACTCCCAGAAATGGTGGAAGAAACACTCATGTCACCTGATCTACATATACATTTTATCACAGTGATATTCTGGACACAAAATGCAAAGGTCACACTTATGATTGCACCAACGCCTCATTGGAAAGTGAGCATGGATTACTAAAAACATCCTTGTCCAGGTTGCCTAATGCTCTCAAATGTCAATGCTATTGGTGACTACACATTTGTTTCTTCCTAAGATGATATATTCAACCTCAACCCTGTTGAAAATGTCTAATCCACTCACTCACTTTATACTTTGCCTGATTTCCTAATGTCTCTATTGATATCTGCTTTCCTACATATGTTCCCCAGTTCATCATTGTGACTGACTCTTCACATGTGCTGACGTTTACATTCACTCTCTAACCGACACCCTATTGCTAAAGAACTTTTGGTCCAAATTGCATACTCACTCTTCTTCCAAAACTTACCAACTATCTTCCTAATCCTACCTACTATCCCTTTTTGACTGGATGTTCTCTTCTACATTCAATCATCCAAGGTACAAGGTCCTATGCCATTGTGTACCGATTTATCTGAGACATCTGTGCAGAAAGTCATTCAAAGCTAAGTATCCCAATCAAGGGCCCAATGCCCTTCTGGCCTTCAAATCTTACTTGGATTTCTGTTTTCATACATATATTTCACCTATATATTATTATAAATATCCCAGGTTCCCAATACCATTCTTCATCCAGCAGAGTGATTCCTAAGCCACATCAAACAGGTTCTTAACCCTAACCATACACTGTTCCCTCAATCTAACTTTACAGAAGAGCAGGGACAGAGTGGGTCTTACAATACAGGAATGTGGGGGATCTTCCACCTGCTGAGAACCTCAAAGGTCCATGCAGAAATGATCCCTGGAGAAGATGTAGGCAGCTATGAAGGACCTGAGAGAGCAGAAGTCATCTTCCATGGCAAACAACCTGGTCAGGATGAAGGGATGTGTCTGAATGAGCCTCTCTCTTCTTAATGTAGACAAGATGGACCAAAGCAGGCCTGTGTGGAGAGCTGTTCCTTGGTGCCTATGGTTGATATTCCATTCTAACTTGTGAAAGTGTCACAGGAAGGAGGGGCAGCCTCCATCTCATGGGAGCCTTGGAAGCAACTGTTAGGACACAGTGGTTGCCAAGGCAGTGACCTCATTCAGTTCCTGAAGGAAGTGACCTCACCTCACTTCCTTGGTGATGGAACTCTCTGAACTTGGGATCCAGGAAGCCAGGCACCCAGAGCCAGTCCCAGTCCCAGTCCCAGTGGGCTCACTTGTTTGGATTTACCAAGGACAGAGTCAGTCTTTCTTGGTACCCACTGAGGTGAGGATTGCCAAATGCCAGGAAAGCTCTGCAGAGGGGCCTTTCCTGAGAAAGCAGGTAGTGGCTCACCGCTGGCTCCTGACAACTTCACAGAGTTGGCCAAGGAGGCCAGATGTGAGACAGGACAGGCCCTTTCGGGGGAACATAGTATGGCCCACCAGTCAGACGACACTCCGGGTAGTCACAGACCAACTTGGAAGGAGGTGCCTTTGTGGGTGTGGGTGTGAGTTTGTGGTTTTGTCTCATGTTCTGAGAATAGGTAGGAAAGGCGGTTTGTTTGGGTTGGAGTGGACTGTTTCTAGTAAGGCTTTTGACAAGGCGAGTGTTTCTATGTTTGTGTATCCCACTGTGTCCCTGGTTGTAGACATTAGAAAAGAGAATGCATCAATGGATGTGTCCTGTCTAGTAGAAAGCTTCCCAGCATTCATCCTGCCCAATTTATGAATGGACTGCGGCTTGCCTTATGGATGGGCAACGCCTACTATCTTCCTAAGTTCCTGTTTTCTTCCTGAATTCTGGCCACTCTCCAGAATAGGCTCATGGTTTTGTGTCCAAGATATGTACCACCTCCAAGCTCGGTGACATGGCCATGTACTGGATAGTTGAAAGAAATGGTGAGCATCTCAGAAAACTCAGATATCAGTGTGATCAGTAAAGTCTCCCTAGAGAAACCCTGCTTTGGGCCTTTGGCTTACCTATCCTTTTGTGGCCCTGAATGTCAGGAAGGCCTTTGCCTCAGGGCACCCCTTTGTGAAGCCTGAAGAAAACAGTTTTCAAATGGAAATGAATGGGCATCACCTGTGGCTCTTTGCTTAATTGCTTTGCAAAGGGATGTGTCTGAATCAGCCTCTTGGCCCTGTGTGAGGCTGTGGCTTACATTGTCAGCACCTGATGGATCCAAAGAAAGATCCCATGCGTGCATCCAAGGCCAAATTGGCACAAAAGCAGTCATCCTGGATGAGGTCTCTCGCCTTCCTCTGTAAGGTTCCTGACCTCCATCAAGTGAGAATAGGGATCCTTTGTGTCAAATGAGTCCTTCAAAGCCATGCAGAGGCTAGCCCATAGGTGCTTGGGTTTTCTCATGACTCCAGTTCACACAAAGAATCTATACCCGGCAGTCAGTAGGCCTCCAATTGGAGAAGTAGAGCAGTATTAAAGGCAGGCCTATTTGATCACTCCAGGTCCAAAGGAAGGGTGTCCAGGCCACCCTGACATTAGGCAAATGAGAGGCAAGGGAGCTTATTGTGGACACTGTCTTGGGCTGTGCCCCTCATGGAAACCTCCAGCCAGAGGTTATGATGAGTGTCTGTATGGAAGAAGATGAGGGCCATGTGGCAGTGTTTTGGTTTGAATTGTGGTGTGGCAGTGGGAAGAGATGACTGGGTCCACCTGGGCTTGAACTCTGGTGTGATTCCCCTTGGAGACTGAGTTCTGGAACTGACCTCAGAGAAGTATTGCCGTGAATTGTGTCGGGATGTTAGGAGGCCACGCATGAGAGTCGCCCTTGGAAACTGAGATCTAGGCCCAGGCTGGCTTTCCACAGAGCACTGGGAATCTCAGCCCGGATATCACATGATTTTATTCTTAAAGACCTGGCAGCCATCGTGGAGAGTCCAAACACACGTGGACCTCACATTGTAGACCTCAATGGGCCTGGCTTCCTGTGACCTTTTGGCCACTCCTTGGGAAGCCTTGTTTGTGAGAGTTCTCCAGAGCTTTCGTTGAAATGAGCTTCCTCACCATTTAATGGTTCCTGAAGGAATGGAAACCCACAGTGCCTCCAACTTCATCCTTTAAAAATGGCTAGCTAGATAAATACCATGACATTTTTGAAATTCCCATGACCAGGTGGCACTGGAGAACCTTTGGATGTCCTGTTGCTGATCATGAGTGTACCAGACAGTGCCTTGATTGACTGGGTTTCATGAAAATGGTGTAGAACAGAGATGCCAGTGAGTTGGGGCCTGCTGAGTAGTGGGCCTAGAGCAGTGGTGTGCAGGTGTGTGATAGAACATCTGTGGTGGGGCCATGTGGATCTGCCATTGGCTTCCAAATGGCTTGTGACTGACATGGTGCAGCGAGCAGACCCTTCTATGTAAAGGCATCTTGTTATATGGAGAGGTTTCAGGGCAATGTTCAGAATCAGGTTGCTATGGTCAAGGGGGCAAGCTCTGTGGGATAGAAGCCTGGCTGGTGCATTCTCCTAGGACCTTGACCCACCACACGTGACAGAACTCCCTCCAGCACTGTGTCCCAGTTGAACTCCTTGTATTTCCTGAAGCAAATTCCAAACTCCCAGTGCAGCAGCAAGAAACACCACGAAAAGTGGAGGATGACCAAATGGCTTCACAGTCCACACAGGGAGACACTTAGACCCCAGTGGCCACAGTTTACCTGCAAAGAGAGAATTCAGCACTTCTGCCTCATGTTCATTGGAAAATCAGAAACCATGTCCTCCAGGTCACATAGATGCAGACCTGGTTTGATGGTCTCACTACAAAGGAAGCTAAAGCTCCTGACAACAACATATATTTCAAGTGCCCAACCTCAGAAGCAGTTTCTCACGAAGTCTTTAGGCCAGCAGAGCTCCACGTTTGTGGAGTGTTTACCCTGTCCCTTACTCATGGAAAGTAGTCTACCACCTCCAAGGTTGTGAACTCCTGAGCATTTTCCATTCCACATATGTATTCACAGCATTTCTAACTCTTCTCCTCAAATTGTGTCTTACTTATTGTGAAGGTAATGTCAAGGCAATGTTCTGGATGAGAGTGGGAAGATTTTTTTGTAGCACATATTGGCCTACACATTGGATTCATTTTCCTATTTTCCGTTCGAAATACTGAATCCCTGACACTAACCCATACCCTACTAGATTGTGACTACGAATACTAATATGATGGAGAAAAATAACTCAAACAGAATAGAAATACAGGCAGTTCAGAGGAGGCCTGGTGTATAGTTGGACTGGCCTTTGGCATTATAAAGGGTAGGTGTTATAAATCTAGTCCAATTTAGTAGAAATAGTTCTCCATGTGTTTTGAATGTTAACAAATATGTGAATTCCTGTCTCCCTTTCTCTGTAGCCTATTCAGCAACATGCATTTTTACATGCACATATAGAATCCTACCTCCTATCCCACGTCCATTCTTGTGAGGTGGCTGACTTGGCAGATACAAACTGTGAGAAGAGATCACTCCTCCTAAACGCTGTTGGAACTGAAAATTCAACCTCCAGGTGAGCTTCCCACATGAACAACATGATACATAAATACATGTTCAGTAAAATAAATATTTTTGGATCTGTGGATGATAAATATTTCATGATGAATTTCGATTGGCATATATATTTCTACTCTTTAATGTCTGTGTTTGTGTGTGTGTTTTTCTTTTGTGTATATATATATATATATATATATATATATATATATATATATATATATATATACATATACACACACACACACACACACATACACACACTCTCCAGATTTTTCAAAATATGAAATGTATGTGTCATATTATATACTCCCTAAATTCATTCATGTTCATATATGTGGATTTATAATCAACTTTTCACAAGATTATTCTCAGAAATAGTCATCCACCTGAAATACATATTTGTTTCCTAGTGCTGAAATCCTAATATTTCTACAGTAACTGACCCAGTTTAACATGAATGCAAGTAGATTCCTATGGGACATGATGTGTATTTTGACGTTCATTTTTATTCAACACTGGTACATTACTATTTCTTCAGTTGATGCACATCATAGGATATGTATTTCATCCTCAAGTTCACAAATTTCTAGGCATTCATTTCCCTTTCAATCACTTCCTGCTTCAGAACACATGTATTCCTCCACGTTTCTTGACTGGTCTTTTCATGAGACTTCTTTCCAAACACATTCTTTTCCATTTCCATAATCCCTTGTGAAGCAAAACTCACACCCCCTTCATGGTAAACCATAACCCCAATATCACCATTAGATGTATAACTGGTTAGAATGAATGGTTGTGTATCAATATTAGATTTCCTATATATTTTCAGATATCAATGCAATCCATTATTTAAATTGGAACCTGTTATACTATTTATTCACAGTAGGGTCTATTCATGCATTATCTCTATATTCATAGACCCAGGGTACACCTATTTGTACCCCCAAAGGCTAATTTATATGTCTTCAACATATTACTCCCAGAAATGGTGGAAGAAACACTCATGTCACCTGATCTACATATACATTTTATCACAGTGATATTCTGGACACAAAATGCAAAGGTCACACTTATGATTGCACCAACGCCTCATTGGAAAGTGAGCATGGATTACTAAAAACATCCTTGTCCAGGTTGCCTAATGCTCTCAAATGTCAATGCTATTGGTGACTACACATTTGTTTCTTCCTAAGATGATATATTCAACCTCAACCCTGTTGAAAATGTCTAATCCACTCACTCACTTTATACTTTGCCTGATTTCCTAATGTCTCTATTGATATCTGCTTTCCTACATATGTTCCCCAGTTCATCATTGTGACTGACTCTTCACATGTGCTGACGTTTACATTCACTCTCTAACCGACACCCTATTGCTAAAGAACTTTTGGTCCAAATTGCATACTCACTCTTCTTCCAAAACTTACCAACTATCTTCCTAATCCTACCTACTATCCCTTTTTGACTGGATGTTCTCTTCTACATTCAATCATCCAAGGTACAAGGTCCTATGCCATTGTGTACCGATTTATCTGAGACATCTGTGCAGAAAGTCATTCAAAGCTAAGTATCCCAATCAAGGGCCCAATGCCCTTCTGGCCTTCAAATCTTACTTGGATTTCTGTTTTCATACATATATTTCACCTATATATTATTATAAATATCCCAGGTTCCCAATACCATTCTTCATCCAGCAGAGTGATTCCTAAGCCACATCAAACAGGTTCTTAACCCTAACCATACACTGTTCCCTCAATCTAACTTTACAGAAGAGCAGGGACAGAGTGGGTCTTACAATACAGGAATGTGGGGGATCTTCCACCTGCTGAGAACCTCAAAGGTCCATGCAGAAATGATCCCTGGAGAAGATGTAGGCAGCTATGAAGGACCTGAGAGAGCAGAAGTCATCTTCCATGGCAAACAACCTGGTCAGGATGAAGGGATGTGTCTGAATGAGCCTCTCTCTTCTTAATGTAGACAAGATGGACCAAAGCAGGCCTGTGTGGAGAGCTGTTCCTTGGTGCCTATGGTTGATATTCCATTCTAACTTGTGAAAGTGTCACAGGAAGGAGGGGCAGCCTCCATCTCATGGGAGCCTTGGAAGCAACTGTTAGGACACAGTGGTTGCCAAGGCAGTGACCTCATTCAGTTCCTGAAGGAAGTGACCTCACCTCACTTCCTTGGTGATGGAACTCTCTGAACTTGGGATCCAGGAAGCCAGGCACCCAGAGCCAGTCCCAGTCCCAGTCCCAGTGGGCTCACTTGTTTGGATTTACCAAGGACAGAGTCAGTCTTTCTTGGTACCCACTGAGGTGAGGATTGCCAAATGCCAGGAAAGCTCTGCAGAGGGGCCTTTCCTGAGAAAGCAGGTAGTGGCTCACCGCTGGCTCCTGACAACTTCACAGAGTTGGCCAAGGAGGCCAGATGTGAGACAGGACAGGCCCTTTCGGGGGAACATAGTATGGCCCACCAGTCAGACGACACTCCGGGTAGTCACAGACCAACTTGGAAGGAGGTGCCTTTGTGGGTGTGGGTGTGAGTTTGTGGTTTTGTCTCATGTTCTGAGAATAGGTAGGAAAGGCGGTTTGTTTGGTTTGGAGTGGACTGTTTCTAGTAAGGCTTTTGACAAGGCGAGTGTTTCTATGTTTGTGTATCCCACTGTGTCCCTGGTTGTAGACATTAGAAAAGAGAATGCATCAATGGATGTGTCCTGTCTAGTAGAAAGCTTCCCAGCATTCATCCTGCCCAATTTATGAATGGACTGCGGCTTGCCTTATGGATGGGCAACGCCTACTATCTTCCTAAGTTCCTGTTTTCTTCCTGAATTCTGGCCACTCTCCAGAATAGGCTCATGGTTTTGTGTCCAAGATATGTACCACCTCCAAGCTCGGTGACATGGCCATGTACTGGATAGTTGAAAGAAATGGTGAGCATCTCAGAAAACTCAGATATCAGTGTGATCAGTAAAGTCTCCCTAGAGAAACCCTGCTTTGGGCCTTTGGCTTACCTATCCTTTTGTGGCCCTGAATGTCAGGAAGGCCTTTGCCTCAGGGCACCCCTTTGTGAAGCCTGAAGAAAACAGTTTTCAAATGGAAATGAATGGGCATCACCTGTGGCTCTTTGCTTAATTGCTTTGCAAAGGGATGTGTCTGAATCAGCCTCTTGGCCCTGTGTGAGGCTGTGGCTTACATTGTCAGCACCTGATGGATCCAAAGAAAGATCCCATGCGTGCATCCAAGGCCAAATTGGCACAAAAGCAGTCATCCTGGATGAGGTCTCTCGCCTTCCTCTGTAAGGTTCCTGACCTCCATCAAGTGAGAATAGGGATCCTTTGTGTCAAATGAGTCCTTCAAAGCCATGCAGAGGCTAGCCCATAGGTGCTTGGGTTTTCTCATGACTCCAGTTCACACAAAGAATCTATACCCGGCAGTCAGTAGGCCTCCAATTGGAGAAGTAGAGCAGTATTAAAGGCAGGCCTATTTGATCACTCCAGGTCCAAAGGAAGGGTGTCCAGGCCACCCTGACATTAGGCAAATGAGAGGCAAGGGAGCTTATTGTGGACACTGTCTTGGGCTGTGCCCCTCATGGAAACCTCCAGCCAGAGGTTATGATGAGTGTCTGTATGGAAGAAGATGAGGGCCATGTGGCAGTGTTTTGGTTTGAATTGTGGTGTGGCAGTGGGAAGAGATGACTGGGTCCACCTGGGCTTGAACTCTGGTGTGATTCCCCTTGGAGACTGAGTTCTGGAACTGACCTCAGAGAAGTATTGCCGTGAATTGTGTCGGGATGTTAGGAGGCCACGCATGAGAGTCGCCCTTGGAAACTGAGATCTAGGCCCAGGCTGGCTTTCCACAGAGCACTGGGAATCTCAGCCCGGATATCACATGATTTTATTCTTAAAGACCTGGCAGCCATCGTGGAGAGTCCAAACACACGTGGACCTCACATTGTAGACCTCAATGGGCCTGGCTTCCTGTGACCTTTTGGCCACTCCTTGGGAAGCCTTGTTTGTGAGAGTTCTCCAGAGCTTTCGTTGAAATGAGCTTCCTCACCATTTAATGGTTCCTGAAGGAATGGAAACCCACAGTGCCTCCAACTTCATCCTTTAAAAATGGCTAGCTAGATAAATACCATGACATTTTTGAAATTCCCATGACCAGGTGGCACTGGAGAACCTTTGGATGTCCTGTTGCTGATCATGAGTGTACCAGACAGTGCCTTGATTGACTGGGTTTCATGAAAATGGTGTAGAACAGAGATGCCAGTGAGTTGGGGCCTGCTGAGTAGTGGGCCTAGAGCAGTGGTGTGCAGGTGTGTGATAGAACATCTGTGGTGGGGCCATGTGGATCTGCCATTGGCTTCCAAATGGCTTGTGACTGACATGGTGCAGCGAGCAGACCCTTCTATGTAAAGGCATCTTGTTATATGGAGAGGTTTCAGGGCAATGTTCAGAATCAGGTTGCTATGGTCAAGGGGGCAAGCTCTGTGGGATAGAAGCCTGGCTGGTGCATTCTCCTAGGACCTTGACCCACCACACGTGACAGAACTCCCTCCAGCACTGTGTCCCAGTGGAACTCCTTGTATTTCCTGAAGCAAATTCCAAACTCCCAGTGCAGCAGCAAGAAACACCACGAAAAGTGGAGGATGACCAAATGGCTTCACAGTCCACACAGGGAGACACTTAGACCCCAGTGGCCACAGTTTACCTGCAAAGAGAGAATTCAGCACTTCTGCCTCATGTTCATTGGAAAATCAGAAACCATGTCCTCCAGGTCACATAGATGCAGACCTGGTTTGATGGTCTCACTACAAAGGAAGCTAAAGCTCCTGACAACAACATATATTTCAAGTGCCCAACCTCAGAAGCAGTTTCTCACGAAGTCTTTAGGCCAGCAGAGCTCCACGTTTGTGGAGTGTTTACCCTGTCCCTTACTCATGGAAAGTAGTCTACCACCTCCAAGGTTGTGAACTCCTGAGCATTTTCCATTCCACATATGTATTCACAGCATTTCTAACTCTTCTCCTCAAATTGTGTCTTACTTATTGTGAAGGTAATGTCAAGGCAATGTTCTGGATGAGAGTGGGAAGATTTTTTTGTAGCACATATTGGCCTACACATTGGATTCATTTTCCTATTTTCCGTTCGAAATACTGAATCCCTGACACTAACCCATACCCTACTAGATTGTGACTACGAATACTAATATGATGGAGAAAAATAACTCAAACAGAATAGAAATACAGGCAGTTCAGAGGAGGCCTGGTGTATAGTTGGACTGGCCTTTGGCATTATAAAGGGTAGGTGTTATAAATCTAGTCCAATTTAGTAGAAATAGTTCTCCATGTGTTTTGAATGTTAACAAATATGTGAATTCCTGTCTCCCTTTCTCTGTAGCCTATTCAGCAACATGCATTTTTACATGCACATATAGAATCCTACCTCCTATCCCACGTCCATTCTTGTGAGGTGGCTGACTTGGCAGATACAAACTGTGAGAAGAGATCACTCCTCCTAAACGCTGTTGGAACTGAAAATTCAACCTCCAGGTGAGCTTCCCACATGAACAACATGATACATAAATACATGTTCAGTAAAATAAATATTTTTGGATCTGTGGATGATAAATATTTCATGATGAATTTCGATTGGCATATATATTTCTACTCTTTAATGTCTGTGTTTGTGTGTGTGTTTTTCTTTTGTGTATATATATATATATATATATATATATACATATACACACACACACACACACACATACACACACTCTCCAGATTTTTCAAAATATGAAATGTATGTGTCATATTATATACTCCCTAAATTCATTCATGTTCATATATGTGGATTTATAATCAACTTTTCACAAGATTATTCTCAGAAATAGTCATCCACCTGAAATACATATTTGTTTCCTAGTGCTGAAATCCTAATATTTCTACAGTAACTGACCCAGTTTAACATGAATGCAAGTAGATTCCTATGGGACATGATGTGTATTTTGACGTTCATTTTTATTCAACACTGGTACATTACTATTTCTTCAGTTGATGCACATCATAGGATATGTATTTCATCCTCAAGTTCACAAATTTCTAGGCATTCATTTCCCTTTCAATCACTTCCTGCTTCAGAACACATGTATTCCTCCACGTTTCTTGACTGGTCTTTTCATGAGACTTCTTTCCAAACACATTCTTTTCCATTTCCATAATCCCTTGTGAAGCAAAACTCACACCCCCTTCATGGTAAACCATAACCCCAATATCACCATTAGATGTATAACTGGTTAGAATGAATGGTTGTGTATCAATATTAGATTTCCTATATATTTTCAGATATCAATGCAATCCATTATTTAAATTGGAACCTGTTATACTATTTATTCACAGTATGGTCTATTCATGCATTATCTCTATATTCATAGACCCAGGGTACACCTATTTATACCCCCAAAGGCTAATTTATATGTCTTCAACATATTACTCCCAGAAATGGTGGAAGAAACACTCATGTCACCTGATCTACATATACATTTTATCACAGTGATATTCTGGACACAAAATGCAAAGGTCACACTTATGATTGCACCAACGCCTCATTGGAAAGTGAGCATGGATTACTAAAAACATCCTTGTCCAGGTTGCCTAATGCTCTCAAATGTCAATGCTATTGGTGACTACACATTTGTTTCTTCCTAAGATGATATATTCAACCTCAACCCTGTTGAAAATGTCTAATCCACTCACTCACTTTATACTTTGCCTGATTTCCTAATGTCTCTATTGATATCTGCTTTCCTACATATGTTCCCCAGTTCATCATTGTGACTGACTCTTCACATGTGCTGACGTTTACATTCACTCTCTAACCGACACCCTATTGCTAAAGAACTTTTGGTCCAAATTGCATACTCACTCTTCTTCCAAAACTTACCAACTATCTTCCTAATCCTACCTACTATCCCTTTTTGACTGGATGTTCTCTTCTACATTCAATCATCCAAGGTACAAGGTCCTATGCCATTGTGTACCGATTTATCTGAGACATCTGTGCAGAAAGTCATTCAAAGCTAAGTATCCCAATCAAGGGCCCAATGCCCTTCTGGCCTTCAAATCTTACTTGGATTTCTGTTTTCATACATATATTTCACCTATATATTATTATAAATATCCCAGGTTCCCAATACCATTCTTCATCCAGCAGAGTGATTCCTAAGCCACATCAAACAGGTTCTTAACCCTAACCATACACTGTTCCCTCAATCTAACTTTACAGAAGAGCAGGGACAGAGTGGGTCTTACAATACAGGAATGTGGGGGATCTTCCACCTGCTGAGAACCTCAAAGGTCCATGCAGAAATGATCCCTGGAGAAGATGTAGGCAGCTATGAAGGACCTGAGAGAGCAGAAGTCATCTTCCATGGCAAACAACCTGGTCAGGATGAAGGGATGTGTCTGAATGAGCCTCTCTCTTCTTAATGTAGACAAGATGGACCAAAGCAGGCCTGTGTGGAGAGCTGTTCCTTGGTGCCTATGGTTGATATTCCATTCTAACTTGTGAAAGTGTCACAGGAAGGAGGGGCAGCCTCCATCTCATGGGAGCCTTGGAAGCAACTGTTAGGACACAGTGGTTGCCAAGGCAGTGACCTCATTCAGTTCCTGAAGGAAGTGACCTCACCTCACTTCCTTGGTGATGGAACTCTCTGAACTTGGGATCCAGGAAGCCAGGCACCCAGAGCCAGTCCCAGTCCCAGTCCCAGTGGGCTCACTTGTTTGGATTTACCAAGGACAGAGTCAGTCTTTCTTGGTACCCACTGAGGTGAGGATTGCCAAATGCCAGGAAAGCTCTGCAGAGGGGCCTTTCCTGAGAAAGCAGGTAGTGGCTCACCGCTGGCTCCTGACAACTTCACAGAGTTGGCCAAGGAGGCCAGATGTGAGACAGGACAGGCCCTTTCGGGGGAACATAGTATGGCCCACCAGTCAGACGACACTCCGGGTAGTCACAGACCAACTTGGAAGGAGGTGCCTTTGTGGGTGTGGGTGTGAGTTTGTGGTTTTGTCTCATGTTCTGAGAATAGGTAGGAAAGGCGGTTTGTTTGGGTTGGAGTGGACTGTTTCTAGTAAGGCTTTTGACAAGGCGAGTGTTTCTATGTTTGTGTATCCCACTGTGTCCCTGGTTGTAGACATTAGAAAAGAGAATGCATCAATGGATGTGTCCTGTCTAGTAGAAAGCTTCCCAGCATTCATCCTGCCCAATTTATGAATGGACTGCGGCTTGCCTTATGGATGGGCAACGCCTACTATCTTCCTAAGTTCCTGTTTTCTTCCTGAATTCTGGCCACTCTCCAGAATAGGCTCATGGTTTTGTGTCCAAGATATGTACCACCTCCAAGCTCGGTGACATGGCCATGTACTGGATAGTTGAAAGAAATGGTGAGCATCTCAGAAAACTCAGATATCAGTGTGATCAGTAAAGTCTCCCTAGAGAAACCCTGCTTTGGGCCTTTGGCTTACCTATCCTTTTGTGGCCCTGAATGTCAGGAAGGCCTTTGCCTCAGGGCACCCCTTTGTGAAGCCTGAAGAAAACAGTTTTCAAATGGAAATGAATGGGCATCACCTGTGGCTCTTTGCTTAATTGCTTTGCAAAGGGATGTGTCTGAATCAGCCTCTTGGCCCTGTGTGAGGCTGTGGCTTACATTGTCAGCACCTGGTGGATCCAAAGAAAGATCCCATGCGTGCATCCAAGGCCAAATTGGCACAAAAGCAGTCATCCTGGATGAGGTCTCTCGCCTTCCTCTGTAAGGTTCCTGACCTCCATCAAGTGAGAATAGGGATCCTTTGTGTCAAATGAGTCCTTCAAAGCCATGCAGAGGCTAGCCCATAGGTGCTTGGGTTTTCTCATGACTCCAGTTCACACAAAGAATCTATACCCGGCAGTCAGTAGGCCTCCAATTGGAGAAGTAGAGCAGTATTAAAGGCAGGCCTATTTGATCACTCCAGGTCCAAAGGAAGGGTGTCCAGGCCACCCTGACATTAGGCAAATGAGAGGCAAGGGAGCTTATTGTGGACACTGTCTTGGGCTGTGCCCCTCATGGAAACCTCCAGCCAGAGGTTATGATGAGTGTCTGTATGGAAGAAGATGAGGGCCATGTGGCAGTGTTTTGGTTTGAATTGTGGTGTGGCAGTGGGAAGAGATGACTGGGTCCACCTGGGCTTGAACTCTGGTGTGATTCCCCTTGGAGACTGAGTTCTGGAACTGACCTCAGAGAAGTATTGCCGTGAATTGTGTCGGGATGTTAGGAGGCCACGCATGAGAGTCGCCCTTGGAAACTGAGATCTAGGCCCAGGCTGGCTTTCCACAGAGCACTGGGAATCTCAGCCCGGATATCACATGATTTTATTCTTAAAGACCTGGCAGCCATCGTGGAGAGTCCAAACACACGTGGACCTCACATTGTAGACCTCAATGGGCCTGGCTTCCTGTGACCTTTTGGCCACTCCTTGGGAAGCCTTGTTTGTGAGAGTTCTCCAGAGCTTTCGTTGAAATGAGCTTCCTCACCATTTAATGGTTCCTGAAGGAATGGAAACCCACAGTGCCTCCAACTTCATCCTTTAAAAATGGCTAGCTAGATAAATACCATGACATTTTTGAAATTCCCATGACCAGGTGGCACTGGAGAACCTTTGGATGTCCTGTTGCTGATCATGAGTGTACCAGACAGTGCCTTGATTGACTGGGTTTCATGAAAATGGTGTAGAACAGAGATGCCAGTGAGTTGGGGCCTGCTGAGTAGTGGGCCTAGAGCAGTGGTGTGCAGGTGTGTGATAGAACATCTGTGGTGGGGCCATGTGGATCTGCCATTGGCTTCCAAATGGCTTGTGACTGACATGGTGCAGCGAGCAGACCCTTCTATGTAAAGGCATCTTGTTATATGGAGAGGTTTCAGGGCAATGTTCAGAATCAGGTTGCTATGGTCAAGGGGGCAAGCTCTGTGGGATAGAAGCCTGGCTGGTGCATTCTCCTAGGACCTTGACCCACCACACGTGACAGAACTCCCTCCAGCACTGTGTCCCAGTTGAACTCCTTGTATTTCCTGAAGCAAATTCCAAACTCCCAGTGCAGCAGCAAGAAACACCACGAAAAGTGGAGGATGACCAAATGGCTTCACAGTCCACACAGGGAGACACTTAGACCCCAGTGGCCACAGTTTACCTGCAAAGAGAGAATTCAGCACTTCTGCCTCATGTTCATTGGAAAATCAGAAACCATGTCCTCCAGGTCACATAGATGCAGACCTGGTTTGATGGTCTCACTACAAAGGAAGCTAAAGCTCCTGACAACAACATATATTTCAAGTGCCCAACCTCAGAAGCAGTTTCTCACGAAGTCTTTAGGCCAGCAGAGCTCCACGTTTGTGGAGTGTTTACCCTGTCCCTTACTCATGGAAAGTAGTCTACCACCTCCAAGGTTGTGAACTCCTGAGCATTTTCCATTCCACATATGTATTCACAGCATTTCTAACTCTTCTCCTCAAATTGTGTCTTACTTATTGTGAAGGTAATGTCAAGGCAATGTTCTGGATGAGAGTGGGAAGATTTTTTTGTAGCACATATTGGCCTACACATTGGATTCATTTTCCTATTTTCCGTTCGAAATACTGAATCCCTGACACTAACCCATACCCTACTAGATTGTGACTACGAATACTAATATGATGGAGAAAAATAACTCAAACAGAATAGAAATACAGGCAGTTCAGAGGAGGCCTGGTGTATAGTTGGACTGGCCTTTGGCATTATAAAGGGTAGGTGTTATAAATCTAGTCCAATTTAGTAGAAATAGTTCTCCATGTGTTTTGAATGTTAACAAATATGTGAATTCCTGTCTCCCTTTCTCTGTAGCCTATTCAGCAACATGCATTTTTACATGCACATATAGAATCCTACCTCCTATCCCACGTCCATTCTTGTGAGGTGGCTGACTTGGCAGATACAAACTGTGAGAAGAGATCACTCCTCCTAAACGCTGTTGGAACTGAAAATTCAACCTCCAGGTGAGCTTCCCACATGAACAACATGATACATAAATACATGTTCAGTAAAATAAATATTTTTGGATCTGTGGATGATAAATATTTCATGATGAATTTCGATTGGCATATATATTTCTACTCTTTAATGTCTGTGTTTGTGTGTGTGTTTTTCTTTTGTGTATATATATATATATATATATATATATATATATATATACATATACACACACACACACACACATACACACACTCTCCAGATTTTTCAAAATATGAAATGTATGTGTCATATTATATACTCCCTAAATTCATTCATGTTCATATATGTGGATTTATAATCAACTTTTCACAAGATTATTCTCAGAAATAGTCATCCACCTGAAATACATATTTGTTTCCTAGTGCTGAAATCCTAATATTTCTACAGTAACTGACCCAGTTTAACATGAATGCAAGTAGATTCCTATGGGACATGATGTGTATTTTGACGTTCATTTTTATTCAACACTGGTACATTACTATTTCTTCAGTTGATGCACATCATAGGATATGTATTTCATCCTCAAGTTCACAAATTTCTAGGCATTCATTTCCCTTTCAATCACTTCCTGCTTCAGAACACATGTATTCCTCCACGTTTCTTGACTGGTCTTTTCATGAGACTTCTTTCCAAACACATTCTTTTCCATTTCCATAATCCCTTGTGAAGCAAAACTCACACCCCCTTCATGGTAAACCATAACCCCAATATCACCATTAGATGTATAACTGGTTAGAATGAATGGTTGTGTATCAATATTAGATTTCCTATATATTTTCAGATATCAATGCAATCCATTATTTAAATTGGAACCTGTTATACTATTTATTCACAGTATGGTCTATTCATGCATTATCTCTATATTCATAGACCCAGGGTACACCTATTTATACCCCCAAAGGCTAATTTATATGTCTTCAACATATTACTCCCAGAAATGGTGGAAGAAACACTCATGTCACCTGATCTACATATACATTTTATCACAGTGATATTCTGGACACAAAATGCAAAGGTCACACTTATGATTGCACCAACGCCTCATTGGAAAGTGAGCATGGATTACTAAAAACATCCTTGTCCAGGTTGCCTAATGCTCTCAAATGTCAATGCTATTGGTGACTACACATTTGTTTCTTCCTAAGATGATATATTCAACCTCAACCCTGTTGAAAATGTCTAATCCACTCACTCACTTTATACTTTGCCTGATTTCCTAATGTCTCTATTGATATCTGCTTTCCTACATATGTTCCCCAGTTCATCATTGTGACTGACTCTTCACATGTGCTGACGTTTACATTCACTCTCTAACCGACACCCTATTGCTAAAGAACTTTTGGTCCAAATTGCATACTCACTCTTCTTCCAAAACTTACCAACTATCTTCCTAATCCTACCTACTATCCCTTTTTGACTGGATGTTCTCTTCTACATTCAATCATCCAAGGTACAAGGTCCTATGCCATTGTGTACCGATTTATCTGAGACATCTGTGCAGAAAGTCATTCAAAGCTAAGTATCCCAATCAAGGGCCCAATGCCCTTCTGGCCTTCAAATCTTACTTGGATTTCTGTTTTCATACATATATTTCACCTATATATTATTATAAATATCCCAGGTTCCCAATACCATTCTTCATCCAGCAGAGTGATTCCTAAGCCACATCAAACAGGTTCTTAACCCTAACCATACACTGTTCCCTCAATCTAACTTTACAGAAGAGCAGGGACAGAGTGGGTCTTACAATACAGGAATGTGGGGGATCTTCCACCTGCTGAGAACCTCAAAGGTCCATGCAGAAATGATCCCTGGAGAAGATGTAGGCAGCTATGAAGGACCTGAGAGAGCAGAAGTCATCTTCCATGGCAAACAACCTGGTCAGGATGAAGGGATGTGTCTGAATGAGCCTCTCTCTTCTTAATGTAGACAAGATGGACCAAAGCAGGCCTGTGTGGAGAGCTGTTCCTTGGTGCCTATGGTTGATATTCCATTCTAACTTGTGAAAGTGTCACAGGAAGGAGGGGCAGCCTCCATCTCATGGGAGCCTTGGAAGCAACTGTTAGGACACAGTGGTTGCCAAGGCAGTGACCTCATTCAGTTCCTGAAGGAAGTGACCTCACCTCACTTCCTTGGTGATGGAACTCTCTGAACTTGGGATCCAGGAAGCCAGGCACCCAGAGCCAGTCCCAGTCCCAGTCCCAGTGGGCTCACTTGTTTGGATTTACCAAGGACAGAGTCAGTCTTTCTTGGTACCCACTGAGGTGAGGATTGCCAAATGCCAGGAAAGCTCTGCAGAGGGGCCTTTCCTGAGAAAGCAGGTAGTGGCTCACCGCTGGCTCCTGACAACTTCACAGAGTTGGCCAAGGAGGCCAGATGTGAGACAGGACAGGCCCTTTCGGGGGAACATAGTATGGCCCACCAGTCAGACGACACTCCGGGTAGTCACAGACCAACTTGGAAGGAGGTGCCTTTGTGGGTGTGGGTGTGAGTTTGTGGTTTTGTCTCATGTTCTGAGAATAGGTAGGAAAGGCGGTTTGTTTGGGTTGGAGTGGACTGTTTCTAGTAAGGCTTTTGACAAGGCGAGTGTTTCTATGTTTGTGTATCCCACTGTGTCCCTGGTTGTAGACATTAGAAAAGAGAATGCATCAATGGATGTGTCCTGTCTAGTAGAAAGCTTCCCAGCATTCATCCTGCCCAATTTATGAATGGACTGCGGCTTGCCTTATGGATGGGCAACGCCTACTATCTTCCTAAGTTCCTGTTTTCTTCCTGAATTCTGGCCACTCTCCAGAATAGGCTCATGGTTTTGTGTCCAAGATATGTACCACCTCCAAGCTCGGTGACATGGCCATGTACTGGATAGTTGAAAGAAATGGTGAGCATCTCAGAAAACTCAGATATCAGTGTGATCAGTAAAGTCTCCCTAGAGAAACCCTGCTTTGGGCCTTTGGCTTACCTATCCTTTTGTGGCCCTGAATGTCAGGAAGGCCTTTGCCTCAGGGCACCCCTTTGTGAAGCCTGAAGAAAACAGTTTTCAAATGGAAATGAATGGGCATCACCTGTGGCTCTTTGCTTAATTGCTTTGCAAAGGGATGTGTCTGAATCAGCCTCTTGGCCCTGTGTGAGGCTGTGGCTTACATTGTCAGCACCTGATGGATCCAAAGAAAGATCCCATGCGTGCATCCAAGGCCAAATTGGCACAAAAGCAGTCATCCTGGATGAGGTCTCTCGCCTTCCTCTGTAAGGTTCCTGACCTCCATCAAGTGAGAATAGGGATCCTTTGTGTCAAATGAGTCCTTCAAAGCCATGCAGAGGCTAGCCCATAGGTGCTTGGGTTTTCTCATGACTCCAGTTCACACAAAGAATCTATACCCGGCAGTCAGTAGGCCTCCAATTGGAGAAGTAGAGCAGTATTAAAGGCAGGCCTATTTGATCACTCCAGGTCCAAAGGAAGGGTGTCCAGGCCACCCTGACATTAGGCAAATGAGAGGCAAGGGAGCTTATTGTGGACACTGTCTTGGGCTGTGCCCCTCATGGAAACCTCCAGCCAGAGGTCATGATGAGTGTCTGTATGGAAGAAGATGAGGGCCATGTGGCAGTGTTTTGGTTTGAATTGTGGTGTGGCAGTGGGAAGAGATGACTGGGTCCACCTGGGCTTGAACTCTGGTGTGATTCCCCTTGGAGACTGAGTTCTGGAACTGACCTCAGAGAAGTATTGCCGTGAATTGTGTCGGGATGTTAGGAGGCCACGCATGAGAGTCGCCCTTGGAAACTGAGATCTAGGCCCAGGCTGGCTTTCCACAGAGCACTGGGAATCTCAGCCCGGATATCACATGATTTTATTCTTAAAGACCTGGCAGCCATCGTGGAGAGTCCAAACACACGTGGACCTCACATTGTAGACCTCAATGGGCCTGGCTTCCTGTGACCTTTTGGCCACTCCTTGGGAAGCCTTGTTTGTGAGAGTTCTCCAGAGCTTTCGTTGAAATGAGCTTCCTCACCATTTAATGGTTCCTGAAGGAATGGAAACCCACAGTGCCTCCAACTTCATCCTTTAAAAATGGCTAGCTAGATAAATACCATGACATTTTTGAAATTCCCATGACCAGGTGGCACTGGAGAACCTTTGGATGTCCTGTTGCTGATCATGAGTGTACCAGACAGTGCCTTGATTGACTGGGTTTCATGAAAATGGTGTAGAACAGAGATGCCAGTGAGTTGGGGCCTGCTGAGTAGTGGGCCTAGAGCAGTGGTGTGCAGGTGTGTGATAGAACATCTGTGGTGGGGCCATGTGGATCTGCCATTGGCTTCCAAATGGCTTGTGACTGACATGGTGCAGCGAGCAGACCCTTCTATGTAAAGGCATCTTGTTATATGGAGAGGTTTCAGGGCAATGTTCAGAATCAGGTTGCTATGGTCAAGGGGGCAAGCTCTGTGGGATAGAAGCCTGGCTGGTGCATTCTCCTAGGACCTTGACCCACCACACGTGACAGAACTCCCTCCAGCACTGTGTCCCAGTTGAACTCCTTGTATTTCCTGAAGCAAATTCCAAACTCCCAGTGCAGCAGCAAGAAACACCACGAAAAGTGGAGGATGACCAAATGGCTTCACAGTCCACACAGGGAGACACTTAGACCCCAGTGGCCACAGTTTACCTGCAAAGAGAGAATTCAGCACTTCTGCCTCATGTTCATTGGAAAATCAGAAACCATGTCCTCCAGGTCACATAGATGCAGACCTGGTTTGATGGTCTCACTACAAAGGAAGCTAAAGCTCCTGACAACAACATATATTTCAAGTGCCCAACCTCAGAAGCAGTTTCTCACGAAGTCTTTAGGCCAGCAGAGCTCCACGTTTGTGGAGTGTTTACCCTGTCCCTTACTCATGGAAAGTAGTCTACCACCTCCAAGGTTGTGAACTCCTGAGCATTTTCCATTCCACATATGTATTCACAGCATTTCTAACTCTTCTCCTCAAATTGTGTCTTACTTATTGTGAAGGTAATGTCAAGGCAATGTTCTGGATGAGAGTGGGAAGATTTTTTTGTAGCACATATTGGCCTACACATTGGATTCATTTTCCTATTTTCCGTTCGAAATACTGAATCCCTGACACTCACCCATACCCTACTAGATTGTGACTACGAATACTAATATGATGGAGAAAAATAACTCAAACAGAATAGAAATACAGGCAGTTCAGAGGAGGCCTGGTGTATAGTTGGACTGGCCTTTGGCATTATAAAGGGTAGGTGTTATAAATCTAGTCCAATTTAGTAGAAATAGTTCTCCATGTGTTTTGAATGTTAACAAATATGTGAATTCCTGTCTCCCTTTCTCTGTAGCCTATTCAGCAACATGCATTTTTACATGCACATATAGAATCCTACCTCCTATCCCACGTCCATTCTTGTGAGGTGGCTGACTTGGCAGATACAAACTGTGAGAAGAGATCACTCCTCCTAAACGCTGTTGGAACTGAAAATTCAACCTCCAGGTGAGCTTCCCACATGAACAACATGATACATAAATACATGTTCAGTAAAATAAATATTTTTGGATCTGTGGATGATAAATATTTCATGATGAATTTCGATTGGCATATATATTTCTACTCTTTAATGTCTGTGTTTGTGTGTGTGTTTTTCTTTTGTGTATATATATATATATATATATATATATATATATATATATATATATACACATACACACACACACACACACACATACACACACTCTCCAGATTTTTCAAAATATGAAATGTATGTGTCATATTATATACTCCCTAAATTCATTCATGTTCATATATGTGGATTTATAATCAACTTTTCACAAGATTATTCTCAGAAATAGTCATCCACCTGAAATACATATTTGTTTCCTAGTGCTGAAATCCTAATATTTCTACAGTAACTGACCCAGTTTAACATGAATGCAAGTAGATTCCTATGGGACATGATGTGTATTTTGACGTTCATTTTTATTCAACACTGGTACATTACTATTTCTTCAGTTGATGCACATCATAGGATATGTATTTCATCCTCAAGTTCACAAATTTCTAGGCATTCATTTCCCTTTCAATCACTTCCTGCTTCAGAACACATGTATTCCTCCACGTTTCTTGACTGGTCTTTTCATGAGACTTCTTTCCAAACACATTCTTTTCCATTTCCATAATCCCTTGTGAAGCAAAACTCACACCCCCTTCATGGTAAACCATAACCCCAATATCACCATTAGATGTATAACTGGTTAGAATGAATGGTTGTGTATCAATATTAGATTTCCTATATATTTTCAGATATCAATGCAATCCATTATTTAAATTGGAACCTGTTATACTATTTATTCACAGTATGGTCTATTCATGCATTATCTCTATATTCATAGACCCAGGGTACACCTATTTGTACCCCCAAAGGCTAATTTATATGTCTTCAACATATTACTCCCAGAAATGGTGGAAGAAACACTCATGTCACCTGATCTACATATACATTTTATCACAGTGATATTCTGGACACAAAATGCAAAGGTCACACTTATGATTGCACCAACGCCTCATTGGAAAGTGAGCATGGATTACTAAAAACATCCTTGTCCAGGTTGCCTAATGCTCTCAAATGTCAATGCTATTGGTGACTACACATTTGTTTCTTCCTAAGATGATATATTCAACCTCAACCCTGTTGAAAATGTCTAATCCACTCACTCACTTTATACTTTGCCTGATTTCCTAATGTCTCTATTGATATCTGCTTTCCTACATATGTTCCCCAGTTCATCATTGTGACTGACTCTTCACATGTGCTGACGTTTACATTCACTCTCTAACCGACACCCTATTGCTAAAGAACTTTTGGTCCAAATTGCATACTCACTCTTCTTCCAAAACTTACCAACTATCTTCCTAATCCTACCTACTATCCCTTTTTGACTGGATGTTCTCTTCTACATTCAATCATCCAAGGTACAAGGTCCTATGCCATTGTGTACCGATTTATCTGAGACATCTGTGCAGAAAGTCATTCAAAGCTAAGTATCCCAATCAAGGGCCCAATGCCCTTCTGGCCTTCAAATCTTACTTGGATTTCTGTTTTCATACATATATTTCACCTATATATTATTATAAATATCCCAGGTTCCCAATACCATTCTTCATCCAGCAGAGTGATTCCTAAGCCACATCAAACAGGTTCTTAACCCTAACCATACACTGTTCCCTCAATCTAACTTTACAGAAGAGCAGGGACAGAGTGGGTCTTACAATACAGGAATGTGGGGGATCTTCCACCTGCTGAGAACCTCAAAGGTCCATGCAGAAATGATCCCTGGAGAAGATGTAGGCAGCTATGAAGGACCTGAGAGAGCAGAAGTCATCTTCCATGGCAAACAACCTGGTCAGGATGAAGGGATGTGTCTGAATGAGCCTCTCTCTTCTTAATGTAGACAAGATGGACCAAAGCAGGCCTGTGTGGAGAGCTGTTCCTTGGTGCCTATGGTTGATATTCCATTCTAACTTGTGAAAGTGTCACAGGAAGGAGGGGCAGCCTCCATCTCATGGGAGCCTTGGAAGCAACTGTTAGGACACAGTGGTTGCCAAGGCAGTGACCTCATTCAGTTCCTGAAGGAAGTGACCTCACCTCACTTCCTTGGTGATGGAACTCTCTGAACTTGGGATCCAGGAAGCCAGGCACCCAGAGCCAGTCCCAGTCCCAGTCCCAGTGGGCTCACTTGTTTGGATTTACCAAGGACAGAGTCAGTCTTTCTTGGTACCCACTGAGGTGAGGATTGCCAAATGCCAGGAAAGCTCTGCAGAGGGGCCTTTCCTGAGAAAGCAGGTAGTGGCTCACCGCTGGCTCCTGACAACTTCACAGAGTTGGCCAAGGAGGCCAGATGTGAGACAGGACAGGCCCTTTCGGGGGAACATAGTATGGCCCACCAGTCAGACGACACTCCGGGTAGTCACAGACCAACTTGGAAGGAGGTGCCTTTGTGGGTGTGGGTGTGAGTTTGTGGTTTTGTCTCATGTTCTGAGAATAGGTAGGAAAGGCGGTTTGTTTGGGTTGGAGTGGACTGTTTCTAGTAAGGCTTTTGACAAGGCGAGTGTTTCTATGTTTGTGTATCCCACTGTGTCCCTGGTTGTAGACATTAGAAAAGAGAATGCATCAATGGATGTGTCCTGTCTAGTAGAAAGCTTCCCAGCATTCATCCTGCCCAATTTATGAATGGACTGCGGCTTGCCTTATGGATGGGCAACGCCTACTATCTTCCTAAGTTCCTGTTTTCTTCCTGAATTCTGGCCACTCTCCAGAATAGGCTCATGGTTTTGTGTCCAAGATATGTACCACCTCCAAGCTCGGTGACATGGCCATGTACTGGATAGTTGAAAGAAATGGTGAGCATCTCAGAAAACTCAGATATCAGTGTGATCAGTAAAGTCTCCCTAGAGAAACCCTGCTTTGGGCCTTTGGCTTACCTATCCTTTTGTGGCCCTGAATGTCAGGAAGGCCTTTGCCTCAGGGCACCCCTTTGTGAAGCCTGAAGAAAACAGTTTTCAAATGGAAATGAATGGGCATCACCTGTGGCTCTTTGCTTAATTGCTTTGCAAAGGGATGTGTCTGAATCAGCCTCTTGGCCCTGTGTGAGGCTGTGGCTTACATTGTCAGCACCTGATGGATCCAAAGAAAGATCCCATGCGTGCATCCAAGGCCAAATTGGCACAAAAGCAGTCATCCTGGATGAGGTCTCTCGCCTTCCTCTGTAAGGTTCCTGACCTCCATCAAGTGAGAATAGGGATCCTTTGTGTCAAATGAGTCCTTCAAAGCCATGCAGAGGCTAGCCCATAGGTGCTTGGGTTTTCTCATGACTCCAGTTCACACAAAGAATCTATACCCGGCAGTCAGTAGGCCTCCAATTGGAGAAGTAGAGCAGTATTAAAGGCAGGCCTATTTGATCACTCCAGGTCCAAAGGAAGGGTGTCCAGGCCACCCTGACATTAGGCAAATGAGAGGCAAGGGAGCTTATTGTGGACACTGTCTTGGGCTGTGCCCCTCATGGAAACCTCCAGCCAGAGGTCATGATGAGTGTCTGTATGGAAGAAGATGAGGGCCATGTGGCAGTGTTTTGGTTTGAATTGTGGTGTGGCAGTGGGAAGAGATGACTGGGTCCACCTGGGCTTGAACTCTGGTGTGATTCTCCTTGGAGACTGAGTTCTGGAACTGACCTCAGAGAAGTATTGCCGTGAATTGTGTCGGGATGTTAGGAGGCCACGCATGAGAGTCGCCCTTGGAAACTGAGATCTAGGCCCAGGCTGGCTTTCCACAGAGCACTGGGAATCTCAGCCCGGATATCACATGATTTTATTCTTAAAGACCTGGCAGCCATCGTGGAGAGTCCAAACACACGTGGACCTCACATTGTAGACCTCAATGGGCCTGGCTTCCTGTGACCTTTTGGCCACTCCTTGGGAAGCCTTGTTTGTGAGAGTTCTCCAGAGCTTTCGTTGAAATGAGCTTCCTCACCATTTAATGGTTCCTGAAGGAATGGAAACCCACAGTGCCTCCAACTTCATCCTTTAAAAATGGCTAGCTAGATAAATACCATGACATTTTTGAAATTCCCATGACCAGGTGGCACTGGAGAACCTTTGGATGTCCTGTTGCTGATCATGAGTGTACCAGACAGTGCCTTGATTGACTGGGTTTCATGAAAATGGTGTAGAACAGAGATGCCAGTGAGTTGGGGCCTGCTGAGTAGTGGGCCTAGAGCAGTGGTGTGCAGGTGTGTGATAGAACATCTGTGGTGGGGCCATGTGGATCTGCCATTGGCTTCCAAATGGCTTGTGACTGACATGGTGCAGCGAGCAGACCCTTCTATGTAAAGGCATCTTGTTATATGGAGAGGTTTCAGGGCAATGTTCAGAATCAGGTTGCTATGGTCAAGGGGGCAAGCTCTGTGGGATAGAAGCCTGGCTGGTGCATTCTCCTAGGACCTTGACCCACCACACGTGACAGAACTCCCTCCAGCACTGTGTCCCAGTTGAACTCCTTGTATTTCCTGAAGCAAATTCCAAACTCCCAGTGCAGCAGCAAGAAACACCACGAAAAGTGGAGGATGACCAAATGGCTTCACAGTCCACACAGGGAGACACTTAGACCCCAGTGGCCACAGTTTACCTGCAAAGAGAGAATTCAGCACTTCTGCCTCATGTTCATTGGAAAATCAGAAACCATGTCCTCCAGGTCACATAGATGCAGACCTGGTTTGATGGTCTCACTACAAAGGAAGCTAAAGCTCCTGACAACAACATATATTTCAAGTGCCCAACCTCAGAAGCAGTTTCTCACGAAGTCTTTAGGCCAGCAGAGCTCCACGTTTGTGGAGTGTTTACCCTGTCCCTTACTCATGGAAAGTAGTCTACCACCTCCAAGGTTGTGAACTCCTGAGCATTTTCCATTCCACATATGTATTCACAGCATTTCTAACTCTTCTCCTCAAATTGTGTCTTACTTATTGTGAAGGTAATGTCAAGGCAATGTTCTGGATGAGAGTGGGAAGATTTTTTTGTAGCACATATTGGCCTACACATTGGATTCATTTTCCTATTTTCCGTTCGAAATACTGAATCCCTGACACTAACCCATACCCTACTAGATTGTGACTACGAATACTAATATGATGGAGAAAAATAACTCAAACAGAATAGAAATACAGGCAGTTCAGAGGAGGCCTGGTGTATAGTTGGACTGGCCTTTGGCATTATAAAGGGTAGGTGTTATAAATCTAGTCCAATTTAGTAGAAATAGTTCTCCATGTGTTTTGAATGTTAACAAATATGTGAATTCCTGTCTCCCTTTCTCTGTAGCCTATTCAGCAACATGCATTTTTACATGCACATATAGAATCCTACCTCCTATCCCACGTCCATTCTTGTGAGGTGGCTGACTTGGCAGATACAAACTGTGAGAAGAGATCACTCCTCCTAAACGCTGTTGGAACTGAAAATTCAACCTCCAGGTGAGCTTCCCACATGAACAACATGATACATAAATACATGTTCAGTAAAATAAATATTTTTGGATCTGTGGATGATAAATATTTCATGATGAATTTCGATTGGCATATATATTTCTACTCTTTAATGTCTGTGTTTGTGTGTGTGTTTTTCTTTTGTGTATATATATATATATATATATATATATATATATATATATATACATATACACACACACACACACACACATACACACACTCTCCAGATTTTTCAAAATATGAAATGTATGTGTCATATTATATACTCCCTAAATTCATTCATGTTCATATATGTGGATTTATAATCAACTTTTCACAAGATTATTCTCAGAAATAGTCATCCACCTGAAATACATATTTGTTTCCTAGTGCTGAAATCCTAATATTTCTACAGTAACTGACCCAGTTTAACATGAATGCAAGTAGATTCCTATGGGACATGATGTGTATTTTGACGTTCATTTTTATTCAACACTGGTACATTACTATTTCTTCAGTTGATGCACATCATAGGATATGTATTTCATCCTCAAGTTCACAAATTTCTAGGCATTCATTTCCCTTTCAATCACTTCCTGCTTCAGAACACATGTATTCCTCCACGTTTCTTGACTGGTCTTTTCATGAGACTTCTTTCCAAACACATTCTTTTCCATTTCCATAATCCCTTGTGAAGCAAAACTCACACCCCCTTCATGGTAAACCATAACCCCAATATCACCATTAGATGTATAACTGGTTAGAATGAATGGTTGTGTATCAATATTAGATTTCCTATATATTTTCAGATATCAATGCAATCCATTATTTAAATTGGAACCTGTTATACTATTTATTCACAGTATGGTCTATTCATGCATTATCTCTATATTCATAGACCCAGGGTACACCTATTTGTACCCCCAAAGGCTAATTTATATGTCTTCAACATATTACTCCCAGAAATGGTGGAAGAAACACTCATGTCACCTGATCTACATATACATTTTATCACAGTGATATTCTGGACACAAAATGCAAAGGTCACACTTATGATTGCACCAACGCCTCATTGGAAAGTGAGCATGGATTACTAAAAACATCCTTGTCCAGGTTGCCTAATGCTCTCAAATGTCAATGCTATTGGTGACTACACATTTGTTTCTTCCTAAGATGATATATTCAACCTCAACCCTGTTGAAAATGTCTAATCCACTCACTCACTTTATACTTTGCCTGATTTCCTAATGTCTCTATTGATATCTGCTTTCCTACATATGTTCCCCAGTTCATCATTGTGACTGACTCTTCACATGTGCTGACGTTTACATTCACTCTCTAACCGACACCCTATTGCTAAAGAACTTTTGGTCCAAATTGCATACTCACTCTTCTTCCAAAACTTACCAACTATCTTCCTAATCCTACCTACTATCCCTTTTTGACTGGATGTTCTCTTCTACATTCAATCATCCAAGGTACAAGGTCCTATGCCATTGTGTACCGATTTATCTGAGACATCTGTGCAGAAAGTCATTCAAAGCTAAGTATCCCAATCAAGGGCCCAATGCCCTTCTGGCCTTCAAATCTTACTTGGATTTCTGTTTTCATACATATATTTCACCTATATATTATTATAAATATCCCAGGTTCCCAATACCATTCTTCATCCAGCAGAGTGATTCCTAAGCCACATCAAACAGGTTCTTAACCCTAACCATACACTGTTCCCTCAATCTAACTTTACAGAAGAGCAGGGACAGAGTGGGTCTTACAATACAGGAATGTGGGGGATCTTCCACCTGCTGAGAACCTCAAAGGTCCATGCAGAAATGATCCCTGGAGAAGATGTAGGCAGCTATGAAGGACCTGAGAGAGCAGAAGTCATCTTCCATGGCAAACAACCTGGTCAGGATGAAGGGATGTGTCTGAATGAGCCTCTCTCTTCTTAATGTAGACAAGATGGACCAAAGCAGGCCTGTGTGGAGAGCTGTTCCTTGGTGCCTATGGTTGATATTCCATTCTAACTTGTGAAAGTGTCACAGGAAGGAGGGGCAGCCTCCATCTCATGGGAGCCTTGGAAGCAACTGTTAGGACACAGTGGTTGCCAAGGCAGTGACCTCATTCAGTTCCTGAAGGAAGTGACCTCACCTCACTTCCTTGGTGATGGAACTCTCTGAACTTGGGATCCAGGAAGCCAGGCACCCAGAGCCAGTCCCAGTCCCAGTCCCAGTGGGCTCACTTGTTTGGATTTACCAAGGACAGAGTCAGTCTTTCTTGGTACCCACTGAGGTGAGGATTGCCAAATGCCAGGAAAGCTCTGCAGAGGGGCCTTTCCTGAGAAAGCAGGTAGTGGCTCACCGCTGGCTCCTGACAACTTCACAGAGTTGGCCAAGGAGGCCAGATGTGAGACAGGACAGGCCCTTTCGGGGGAACATAGTATGGCCCACCAGTCAGACGACACTCCGGGTAGTCACAGACCAACTTGGAAGGAGGTGCCTTTGTGGGTGTGGGTGTGAGTTTGTGGTTTTGTCTCATGTTCTGAGAATAGGTAGGAAAGGCGGTTTGTTTGGGTTGGAGTGGACTGTTTCTAGTAAGGCTTTTGACAAGGCGAGTGTTTCTATGTTTGTGTATCCCACTGTGTCCCTGGTTGTAGACATTAGAAAAGAGAATGCATCAATGGATGTGTCCTGTCTAGTAGAAAGCTTCCCAGCATTCATCCTGCCCAATTTATGAATGGACTGCGGCTTGCCTTATGGATGGGCAACGCCTACTATCTTCCTAAGTTCCTGTTTTCTTCCTGAATTCTGGCCACTCTCCAGAATAGGCTCATGGTTTTGTGTCCAAGATATGTACCACCTCCAAGCTCGGTGACATGGCCATGTACTGGATAGTTGAAAGAAATGGTGAGCATCTCAGAAAACTCAGATATCTGTGTGATCAGTAAAGTCTCCCTAGAGAAACCCTGCTTTGGGCCTTTGGCTTACCTATCCTTTTGTGGCCCTGAATGTCAGGAAGGCCTTTGCCTCAGGGCACCCCTTTGTGAAGCCTGAAGAAAACAGTTTTCAAATGGAAATGAATGGGCATCACCTGTGGCTCTTTGCTTAATTGCTTTGCAAAGGGATGTGTCTGAATCAGCCTCTTGGCCCTGTGTGAGGCTGTGGCTTACATTGTCAGCACCTGATGGATCCAAAGAAAGATCCCATGCGTGCATCCAAGGCCAAATTGGCACAAAAGCAGTCATCCTGGATGAGGTCTCTCGCCTTCCTCTGTAAGGTTCCTGACCTCCATCAAGTGAGAATAGGGATCCTTTGTGTCAAATGAGTCCTTCAAAGCCATGCAGAGGCTAGCCCATAGGTGCTTGGGTTTTCTCATGACTCCAGTTCACACAAAGAATCTATACCCGGCAGTCAGTAGGCCTCCAATTGGAGAAGTAGAGCAGTATTAAAGGCAGGCCTATTTGATCACTCCAGGTCCAAAGGAAGGGTGTCCAGGCCACCCTGACATTAGGCAAATGAGAGGCAAGGGAGCTTATTGTGGACACTGTCTTGGGCTGTGCCCCTCATGGAAACCTCCAGCCAGAGGTCATGATGAGTGTCTGTATGGAAGAAGATGAGGGCCATGTGGCAGTGTTTTGGTTTGAATTGTGGTGTGGCAGTGGGAAGAGATGACTGGGTCCACCTGGGCTTGAACTCTGGTGTGATTCTCCTTGGAGACTGAGTTCTGGAACTGACCTCAGAGAAGTATTGCCGTGAATTGTGTCGGGATGTTAGGAGGCCACGCATGAGAGTCGCCCTTGGAAACTGAGATCTAGGCCCAGGCTGGCTTTCCACAGAGCACTGGGAATCTCAGCCCGGATATCACATGATTTTATTCTTAAAGACCTGGCAGCCATCGTGGAGAGTCCAAACACACGTGGACCTCACATTGTAGACCTCAATGGGCCTGGCTTCCTGTGACCTTTTGGCCACTCCTTGGGAAGCCTTGTTTGTGAGAGTTCTCCAGAGCTTTCGTTGAAATGAGCTTCCTCACCATTTAATGGTTCCTGAAGGAATGGAAACCCACAGTGCCTCCAACTTCATCCTTTAAAAATGGCTAGCTAGATAAATACCATGACATTTTTGAAATTCCCATGACCAGGTGGCACTGGAGAACCTTTGGATGTCCTGTTGCTGATCATGAGTGTACCAGACAGTGCCTTGATTGACTGGGTTTCATGAAAATGGTGTAGAACAGAGATGCCAGTGAGTTGGGGCCTGCTGAGTAGTGGGCCTAGAGCAGTGGTGTGCAGGTGTGTGATAGAACATCTGTGGTGGGGCCATGTGGATCTGCCATTGGCTTCCAAATGGCTTGTGACTGACATGGTGCAGCGAGCAGACCCTTCTATGTAAAGGCATCTTGTTATATGGAGAGGTTTCAGGGCAATGTTCAGAATCAGGTTGCTATGGTCAAGGGGGCAAGCTCTGTGGGATAGAAGCCTGGCTGGTGCATTCTCCTAGGACCTTGACCCACCACACGTGACAGAACTCCCTCCAGCACTGTGTCCCAGTTGAACTCCTTGTATTTCCTGAAGCAAATTCCAAACTCCCAGTGCAGCAGCAAGAAACACCACGAAAAGTGGAGGATGACCAAATGGCTTCACAGTCCACACAGGGAGACACTTAGACCCCAGTGGCCACAGTTTACCTGCAAAGAGAGAATTCAGCACTTCTGCCTCATGTTCATTGGAAAATCAGAAACCATGTCCTCCAGGTCACATAGATGCAGACCTGGTTTGATGGTCTCACTACAAAGGAAGCTAAAGCTCCTGACAACAACATATATTTCAAGTGCCCAACCTCAGAAGCAGTTTCTCACGAAGTCTTTAGGCCAGCAGAGCTCCACGTTTGTGGAGTGTTTACCCTGTCCCTTACTCATGGAAAGTAGTCTACCACCTCCAAGGTTGTGAACTCCTGAGCATTTTCCATTCCACATATGTATTCACAGCATTTCTAACTCTTCTCCTCAAATTGTGTCTTACTTATTGTGAAGGTAATGTCAAGGCAATGTTCTGGATGAGAGTGGGAAGATTTTTTTGTAGCACATATTGGCCTACACATTGGATTCATTTTCCTATTTTCCGTTCGAAATACTGAATCCCTGACACTAACCCATACCCTACTAGATTGTGACTACGAATACTAATATGATGGAGAAAAATAACTCAAACAGAATAGAAATACAGGCAGTTCAGAGGAGGCCTGGTGTATAGTTGGACTGGCCTTTGGCATTATAAAGGGTAGGTGTTATAAATCTAGTCCAATTTAGTAGAAATAGTTCTCCATGTGTTTTGAATGTTAACAAATATGTGAATTCCTGTCTCCCTTTCTCTGTAGCCTATTCAGCAACATGCATTTTTACATGCACATATAGAATCCTACCTCCTATCCCACGTCCATTCTTGTGAGGTGGCTGACTTGGCAGATACAAACTGTGAGAAGAGATCACTCCTCCTAAACGCTGTTGGAACTGAAAATTCAACCTCCAGGTGAGCTTCCCACATGAACAACATGATACATAAATACATGTTCAGTAAAATAAATATTTTTGGATCTGTGGATGATAAATATTTCATGATGAATTTCGATTGGCATATATATTTCTACTCTTTAATGTCTGTGTTTGTGTGTGTGTTTTTCTTTTGTGTATATATATATATATATATATATATATATATATATATATATATATATATATACATATACACACACACACACACACACATACACACACTCTCCAGATTTTTCAAAATATGAAATGTATGTGTCATATTATATACTCCCTAAATTCATTCATGTTCATATATGTGGATTTATAATCAACTTTTCACAAGATTATTCTCAGAAATAGTCATCCACCTGAAATACATATTTGTTTCCTAGTGCTGAAATCCTAATATTTCTACAGTAACTGACCCAGTTTAACATGAATGCAAGTAGATTCCTATGGGACATGATGTGTATTTTGACGTTCATTTTTATTCAACACTGGTACATTACTATTTCTTCAGTTGATGCACATCATAGGATATGTATTTCATCCTCAAGTTCACAAATTTCTAGGCATTCATTTCCCTTTCAATCACTTCCTGCTTCAGAACACATGTATTCCTCCACGTTTCTTGACTGGTCTTTTCATGAGACTTCTTTCCAAACACATTCTTTTCCATTTCCATAATCCCTTGTGAAGCAAAACTCACACCCCCTTCATGGTAAACCATAACCCCAATATCACCATTAGATGTATAACTGGTTAGAATGAATGGTTGTGTATCAATATTAGATTTCCTATATATTTTCAGATATCAATGCAATCCATTATTTAAATTGGAACCTGTTATACTATTTATTCACAGTATGGTCTATTCATGCATTATCTCTATATTCATAGACCCAGGGTACACCTATTTGTACCCCCAAAGGCTAATTTATATGTCTTCAACATATTACTCCCAGAAATGGTGGAAGAAACACTCATGTCACCTGATCTACATATACATTTTATCACAGTGATATTCTGGACACAAAATGCAAAGGTCACACTTATGATTGCACCAACGCCTCATTGGAAAGTGAGCATGGATTACTAAAAACATCCTTGTCCAGGTTGCCTAATGCTCTCAAATGTCAATGCTATTGGTGACTACACATTTGTTTCTTCCTAAGATGATATATTCAACCTCAACCCTGTTGAAAATGTCTAATCCACTCACTCACTTTATACTTTGCCTGATTTCCTAATGTCTCTATTGATATCTGCTTTCCTACATATGTTCCCCAGTTCATCATTGTGACTGACTCTTCACATGTGCTGACGTTTACATTCACTCTCTAACCGACACCCTATTGCTAAAGAACTTTTGGTCCAAATTGCATACTCACTCTTCTTCCAAAACTTACCAACTATCTTCCTAATCCTACCTACTATCCCTTTTTGACTGGATGTTCTCTTCTACATTCAATCATCCAAGGTACAAGGTCCTATGCCATTGTGTACCGATTTATCTGAGACATCTGTGCAGAAAGTCATTCAAAGCTAAGTATCCCAATCAAGGGCCCAATGCCCTTCTGGCCTTCAAATCTTACTTGGATTTCTGTTTTCATACATATATTTCACCTATATATTATTATAAATATCCCAGGTTCCCAATACCATTCTTCATCCAGCAGAGTGATTCCTAAGCCACATCAAACAGGTTCTTAACCCTAACCATACACTGTTCCCTCAATCTAACTTTACAGAAGAGCAGGGACAGAGTGGGTCTTACAATACAGGAATGTGGGGGATCTTCCACCTGCTGAGAACCTCAAAGGTCCATGCAGAAATGATCCCTGGAGAAGATGTAGGCAGCTATGAAGGACCTGAGAGAGCAGAAGTCATCTTCCATGGCAAACAACCTGGTCAGGATGAAGGGATGTGTCTGAATGAGCCTCTCTCTTCTTAATGTAGACAAGATGGACCAAAGCAGGCCTGTGTGGAGAGCTGTTCCTTGGTGCCTATGGTTGATATTCCATTCTAACTTGTGAAAGTGTCACAGGAAGGAGGGGCAGCCTCCATCTCATGGGAGCCTTGGAAGCAACTGTTAGGACACAGTGGTTGCCAAGGCAGTGACCTCATTCAGTTCCTGAAGGAAGTGACCTCACCTCACTTCCTTGGTGATGGAACTCTCTGAACTTGGGATCCAGGAAGCCAGGCACCCAGAGCCAGTCCCAGTCCCAGTCCCAGTGGGCTCACTTGTTTGGATTTACCAAGGACAGAGTCAGTCTTTCTTGGTACCCACTGAGGTGAGGATTGCCAAATGCCAGGAAAGCTCTGCAGAGGGGCCTTTCCTGAGAAAGCAGGTAGTGGCTCACCGCTGGCTCCTGACAACTTCACAGAGTTGGCCAAGGAGGCCAGATGTGAGACAGGACAGGCCCTTTCGGGGGAACATAGTATGGCCCACCAGTCAGACGACACTCCGGGTAGTCACAGACCAACTTGGAAGGAGGTGCCTTTGTGGGTGTGGGTGTGAGTTTGTGGTTTTGTCTCATGTTCTGAGAATAGGTAGGAAAGGCGGTTTGTTTGGGTTGGAGTGGACTGTTTCTAGTAAGGCTTTTGACAAGGCGAGTGTTTCTATGTTTGTGTATCCCACTGTGTCCCTGGTTGTAGACATTAGAAAAGAGAATGCATCAATGGATGTGTCCTGTCTAGTAGAAAGCTTCCCAGCATTCATCCTGCCCAATTTATGAATGGACTGCGGCTTGCCTTATGGATGGGCAACGCCTACTATCTTCCTAAGTTCCTGTTTTCTTCCTGAATTCTGGCCACTCTCCAGAATAGGCTCATGGTTTTGTGTCCAAGATATGTACCACCTCCAAGCTCGGTGACATGGCCATGTACTGGATAGTTGAAAGAAATGGTGAGCATCTCAGAAAACTCAGATATCAGTGTGATCAGTAAAGTCTCCCTAGAGAAACCCTGCTTTGGGCCTTTGGCTTACCTATCCTTTTGTGGCCCTGAATGTCAGGAAGGCCTTTGCCTCAGGGCACCCCTTTGTGAAGCCTGAAGAAAACAGTTTTCAAATGGAAATGAATGGGCATCACCTGTGGCTCTTTGCTTAATTGCTTTGCAAAGGGATGTGTCTGAATCAGCCTCTTGGCCCTGTGTGAGGCTGTGGCTTACATTGTCAGCACCTGATGGATCCAAAGAAAGATCCCATGCGTGCATCCAAGGCCAAATTGGCACAAAAGCAGTCATCCTGGATGAGGTCTCTCGCCTTCCTCTGTAAGGTTCCTGACCTCCATCAAGTGAGAATAGGGATCCTTTGTGTCAAATGAGTCCTTCAAAGCCATGCAGAGGCTAGCCCATAGGTGCTTGGGTTTTCTCATGACTCCAGTTCACACAAAGAATCTATACCCGGCAGTCAGTAGGCCTCCAATTGGAGAAGTAGAGCAGTATTAAAGGCAGGCCTATTTGATCACTCCAGGTCCAAAGGAAGGGTGTCCAGGCCACCCTGACATTAGGCAAATGAGAGGCAAGGGAGCTTATTGTGGACACTGTCTTGGGCTGTGCCCCTCATGGAAACCTCCAGCCAGAGGTCATGATGAGTGTCTGTATGGAAGAAGATGAGGGCCATGTGGCAGTGTTTTGGTTTGAATTGTGGTGTGGCAGTGGGAAGAGATGACTGGGTCCACCTGGGCTTGAACTCTGGTGTGATTCCCCTTGGAGACTGAGTTCTGGAACTGACCTCAGAGAAGTATTGCCGTGAATTGTGTCGGGATGTTAGGAGGCCACGCATGAGAGTCGCCCTTGGAAACTGAGATCTAGGCCCAGGCTGGCTTTCCACAGAGCACTGGGAATCTCAGCCCGGATATCACATGATTTTATTCTTAAAGACCTGGCAGCCATCGTGGAGAGTCCAAACACACGTGGACCTCACATTGTAGACCTCAATGGGCCTGGCTTCCTGTGACCTTTTGGCCACTCCTTGGGAAGCCTTGTTTGTGAGAGTTCTCCAGAGCTTTCGTTGAAATGAGCTTCCTCACCATTTAATGGTTCCTGAAGGAATGGAAACCCACAGTGCCTCCAACTTCATCCTTTAAAAATGGCTAGCTAGATAAATACCATGACATTTTTGAAATTCCCATGACCAGGTGGCACTGGAGAACCTTTGGATGTCCTGTTGCTGATCATGAGTGTACCAGACAGTGCCTTGATTGACTGGGTTTCATGAAAATGGTGTAGAACAGAGATGCCAGTGAGTTGGGGCCTGCTGAGTAGTGGGCCTAGAGCAGTGGTGTGCAGGTGTGTGATAGAACATCTGTGGTGGGGCCATGTGGATCTGCCATTGGCTTCCAAATGGCTTGTGACTGACATGGTGCAGCGAGCAGACCCTTCTATGTAAAGGCATCTTGTTATATGGAGAGGTTTCAGGGCAATGTTCAGAATCAGGTTGCTATGGTCAAGGGGGCAAGCTCTGTGGGATAGAAGCCTGGCTGGTGCATTCTCCTAGGACCTTGACCCACCACACGTGACAGAACTCCCTCCAGCACTGTGTCCCAGTTGAACTCCTTGTATTTCCTGAAGCAAATTCCAAACTCCCAGTGCAGCAGCAAGAAACACCACGAAAAGTGGAGGATGACCAAATGGCTTCACAGTCCACACAGGGAGACACTTAGACCCCAGTGGCCACAGTTTACCTGCAAAGAGAGAATTCAGCACTTCTGCCTCATGTTCATTGGAAAATCAGAAACCATGTCCTCCAGGTCACATAGATGCAGACCTGGTTTGATGGTCTCACTACAAAGGAAGCTAAAGCTCCTGACAACAACATATATTTCAAGTGCCCAACCTCAGAAGCAGTTTCTCACGAAGTCTTTAGGCCAGCAGAGCTCCACGTTTGTGGAGTGTTTACCCTGTCCCTTACTCATGGAAAGTAGTCTACCACCTCCAAGGTTGTGAACTCCTGAGCATTTTCCATTCCACATATGTATTCACAGCATTTCTAACTCTTCTCCTCAAATTGTGTCTTACTTATTGTGAAGGTAATGTCAAGGCAATGTTCTGGATGAGAGTGGGAAGATTTTTTTGTAGCACATATTGGCCTACACATTGGATTCATTTTCCTATTTTCCGTTCGAAATACTGAATCCCTGACACTAACCCATACCCTACTAGATTGTGACTACGAATACTAATATGATGGAGAAAAATAACTCAAACAGAATAGAAATACAGGCAGTTCAGAGGAGGCCTGGTGTATAGTTGGACTGGCCTTTGGCATTATAAAGGGTAGGTGTTATAAATCTAGTCCAATTTAGTAGAAATAGTTCTCCATGTGTTTTGAATGTTAACAAATATGTGAATTCCTGTCTCCCTTTCTCTGTAGCCTATTCAGCAACATGCATTTTTACATGCACATATAGAATCCTACCTCCTATCCCACGTCCATTCTTGTGAGGTGGCTGACTTGGCAGATACAAACTGTGAGAAGAGATCACTCCTCCTAAACGCTGTTGGAACTGAAAATTCAACCTCCAGGTGAGCTTCCCACATGAAGAACATGATACATAAATACATAAATACATGTTCAGTAAAATAAATATTTTTGGATCTGTGGATGATAAATATTTCATGATGAATTTCGATTGGCATATATATTTCTACTCTTTAATGTCTGTGTTTGTGTGTGTGTTTTTCTTTTGTGTATATATATATATATATATATATATATATATATATATATATATATACATACACACACACACACACACACACATACACACACTCTCCAGATTTTTCAAAATATGAAATGTATGTGTCATATTATATACTCCCTAAATTCATTCATGTTCATATATGTGGATTTATAATCAACTTTTCACAAGATTATTCTCAGAAATAGTCATCCACCTGAAATACATATTTGTTTCCTAGTGCTGAAATCCTAATATTTCTACAGTAACTGACCCAGTTTAACATGAATGCAAGTAGATTCCTATGGGACATGATGTGTATTTTGACGTTCATTTTTATTCAACACTGGTACATTACTATTTCTTCAGTTGATGCACATCATAGGATATGTATTTCATCCTCAAGTTCACAAATTTCTAGGCATTCATTTCCCTTTCAATCACTTCCTGCTTCAGAACACATGTATTCCTCCACGTTTCTTGACTGGTCTTTTCATGAGACTTCTTTCCAAACACATTCTTTTCCATTTCCATAATCCCTTGTGAAGCAAAACTCACACCCCCTTCATGGTAAACCATAACCCCAATATCACCATTAGATGTATAACTGGTTAGAATGAATGGTTGTGTATCAATATTAGATTTCCTATATATTTTCAGATATCAATGCAATCCATTATTTAAATTGGAACCTGTTATACTATTTATTCACAGTATGGTCTATTCATGCATTATCTCTATATTCATAGACCCAGGGTACACCTATTTGTACCCCCAAAGGCTAATTTATATGTCTTCAACATATTACTCCCAGAAATGGTGGAAGAAACACTCATGTCACCTGATCTACATATACATTTTATCACAGTGATATTCTGGACACAAAATGCAAAGGTCACACTTATGATTGCACCAACGCCTCATTGGAAAGTGAGCATGGATTACTAAAAACATCCTTGTCCAGGTTGCCTAATGCTCTCAAATGTCAATGCTATTGGTGACTACACATTTGTTTCTTCCTAAGATGATATATTCAACCTCAACCCTGTTGAAAATGTCTAATCCACTCACTCACTTTATACTTTGCCTGATTTCCTAATGTCTCTATTGATATCTGCTTTCCTACATATGTTCCCCAGTTCATCATTGTGACTGACTCTTCACATGTGCTGACGTTTACATTCACTCTCTAACCGACACCCTATTGCTAAAGAACTTTTGGTCCAAATTGCATACTCACTCTTCTTCCAAAACTTACCAACTATCTTCCTAATCCTACCTACTATCCCTTTTTGACTGGATGTTCTCTTCTACATTCAATCATCCAAGGTACAAGGTCCTATGCCATTGTGTACCGATTTATCTGAGACATCTGTGCAGAAAGTCATTCAAAGCTAAGTATCCCAATCAAGGGCCCAATGCCCTTCTGGCCTTCAAATCTTACTTGGATTTCTGTTTTCATACATATATTTCACCTATATATTATTATAAATATCCCAGGTTCCCAATACCATTCTTCATCCAGCAGAGTGATTCCTAAGCCACATCAAACAGGTTCTTAACCCTAACCATACACTGTTCCCTCAATCTAACTTTACAGAAGAGCAGGGACAGAGTGGGTCTTACAATACAGGAATGTGGGGGATCTTCCACCTGCTGAGAACCTCAAAGGTCCATGCAGAAATGATCCCTGGAGAAGATGTAGGCAGCTATGAAGGACCTGAGAGAGCAGAAGTCATCTTCCATGGCAAACAACCTGGTCAGGATGAAGGGATGTGTCTGAATGAGCCTCTCTCTTCTTAATGTAGACAAGATGGACCAAAGCAGGCCTGTGTGGAGAGCTGTTCCTTGGTGCCTATGGTTGATATTCCATTCTAACTTGTGAAAGTGTCACAGGAAGGAGGGGCAGCCTCCATCTCATGGGAGCCTTGGAAGCAACTGTTAGGACACAGTGGTTGCCAAGGCAGTGACCTCATTCAGTTCCTGAAGGAAGTGACCTCACCTCACTTCCTTGGTGATGGAACTCTCTGAACTTGGGATCCAGGAAGCCAGGCACCCAGAGCCAGTCCCAGTCCCAGTCCCAGTGGGCTCACTTGTTTGGATTTACCAAGGACAGAGTCAGTCTTTCTTGGTACCCACTGAGGTGAGGATTGCCAAATGCCAGGAAAGCTCTGCAGAGGGGCCTTTCCTGAGAAAGCAGGTAGTGGCTCACCGCTGGCTCCTGACAACTTCACAGAGTTGGCCAAGGAGGCCAGATGTGAGACAGGACAGGCCCTTTCGGGGGAACATAGTATGGCCCACCAGTCAGACGACACTCCGGGTAGTCACAGACCAACTTGGAAGGAGGTGCCTTTGTGGGTGTGGGTGTGAGTTTGTGGTTTTGTCTCATGTTCTGAGAATAGGTAGGAAAGGCGGTTTGTTTGGGTTGGAGTGGACTGTTTCTAGTAAGGCTTTTGACAAGGCGAGTGTTTCTATGTTTGTGTATCCCACTGTGTCCCTGGTTGTAGACATTAGAAAAGAGAATGCATCAATGGATGTGTCCTGTCTAGTAGAAAGCTTCCCAGCATTCATCCTGCCCAATTTATGAATGGACTGCGGCTTGCCTTATGGATGGGCAACGCCTACTATCTTCCTAAGTTCCTGTTTTCTTCCTGAATTCTGGCCACTCTCCAGAATAGGCTCATGGTTTTGTGTCCAAGATATGTACCACCTCCAAGCTCGGTGACATGGCCATGTACTGGATAGTTGAAAGAAATGGTGAGCATCTCAGAAAACTCAGATATCTGTGTGATCAGTAAAGTCTCCCTAGAGAAACCCTGCTTTGGGCCTTTGGCTTACCTATCCTTTTGTGGCCCTGAATGTCAGGAAGGCCTTTGCCTCAGGGCACCCCTTTGTGAAGCCTGAAGAAAACAGTTTTCAAATGGAAATGAATGGGCATCACCTGTGGCTCTTTGCTTAATTGCTTTGCAAAGGGATGTGTCTGAATCAGCCTCTTGGCCCTGTGTGAGGCTGTGGCTTACATTGTCAGCACCTGATGGATCCAAAGAAAGATCCCATGCGTGCATCCAAGGCCAAATTGGCACAAAAGCAGTCATCCTGGATGAGGTCTCTCGCCTTCCTCTGTAAGGTTCCTGACCTCCATCAAGTGAGAATAGGGATCCTTTGTGTCAAATGAGTCCTTCAAAGCCATGCAGAGGCTAGCCCATAGGTGCTTGGGTTTTCTCATGACTCCAGTTCACACAAAGAATCTATACCCGGCAGTCAGTAGGCCTCCAATTGGAGAAGTAGAGCAGTATTAAAGGCAGGCCTATTTGATCACTCCAGGTCCAAAGGAAGGGTGTCCAGGCCACCCTGACATTAGGCAAATGAGAGGCAAGGGAGCTTATTGTGGACACTGTCTTGGGCTGTGCCCCTCATGGAAACCTCCAGCCAGAGGTCATGATGAGTGTCTGTATGGAAGAAGATGAGGGCCATGTGGCAGTGTTTTGGTTTGAATTGTGGTGTGGCAGTGGGAAGAGATGACTGGGTCCACCTGGGCTTGAACTCTGGTGTGATTCCCCTTGGAGACTGAGTTCTGGAACTGACCTCAGAGAAGTATTGCCGTGAATTGTGTCGGGATGTTAGGAGGCCACGCATGAGAGTCGCCCTTGGAAACTGAGATCTAGGCCCAGGCTGGCTTTCCACAGAGCACTGGGAATCTCAGCCCGGATATCACATGATTTTATTCTTAAAGACCTGGCAGCCATCGTGGAGAGTCCAAACACACGTGGACCTCACATTGTAGACCTCAATGGGCCTGGCTTCCTGTGACCTTTTGGCCACTCCTTGGGAAGCCTTGTTTGTGAGAGTTCTCCAGAGCTTTCGTTGAAATGAGCTTCCTCACCATTTAATGGTTCCTGAAGGAATGGAAACCCACAGTGCCTCCAACTTCATCCTTTAAAAATGGCTAGCTAGATAAATACCATGACATTTTTGAAATTCCCATGACCAGGTGGCACTGGAGAACCTTTGGATGTCCTGTTGCTGATCATGAGTGTACCAGACAGTGCCTTGATTGACTGGGTTTCATGAAAATGGTGTAGAACAGAGATGCCAGTGAGTTGGGGCCTGCTGAGTAGTGGGCCTAGAGCAGTGGTGTGCAGGTGTGTGATAGAACATCTGTGGTGGGGCCATGTGGATCTGCCATTGGCTTCCAAATGGCTTGTGACTGACATGGTGCAGCGAGCAGACCCTTCTATGTAAAGGCATCTTGTTATTTGGAGAGGTTTCAGGGCAATGTTCAGAATCAGGTTGCTATGGTCAAGGGGGCAAGCTCTGTGGGATAGAAGCCTGGCTGGTGCATTCTCCTAGGACCTTGACCCACCACACGTGACAGAACTCCCTCCAGCACTGTGTCCCAGTTGAACTCCTTGTATTTCCTGAAGCAAATTCCAAACTCCCAGTGCAGCAGCAAGAAACACCACGAAAAGTGGAGGATGACCAAATGGCTTCACAGTCCACACAGGGAGACACTTAGACCCCAGTGGCCACAGTTTACCTGCAAAGAGAGAATTCAGCACTTCTGCCTCATGTTCATTGGAAAATCAGAAACCATGTCCTCCAGGTCACATAGATGCAGACCTGGTTTGATGGTCTCACTACAAAGGAAGCTAAAGCTCCTGACAACAACATATATTTCAAGTGCCCAACCTCAGAAGCAGTTTCTCACGAAGTCTTTAGGCCAGCAGAGCTCCACGTTTGTGGAGTGTTTACCCTGTCCCTTACTCATGGAAAGTAGTCTACCACCTCCAAGGTTGTGAACTCCTGAGCATTTTCCATTCCACATATGTATTCACAGCATTTCTAACTCTTCTCCTCAAATTGTGTCTTACTTATTGTGAAGGTAATGTCAAGGCAATGTTCTGGATGAGAGTGGGAAGATTTTTTTGTAGCACATATTGGCCTACACATTGGATTCATTTTCCTATTTTCCGTTCGAAATACTGAATCCCTGACACTAACCCATACCCTACTAGATTGTGACTACGAATACTAATATGATGGAGAAAAATAACTCAAACAGAATAGAAATACAGGCAGTTCAGAGGAGGCCTGGTGTATAGTTGGACTGGCCTTTGGCATTATAAAGGGTAGGTGTTATAAATCTAGTCCAATTTAGTAGAAATAGTTCTCCATGTGTTTTGAATGTTAACAAATATGTGAATTCCTGTCTCCCTTTCTCTGTAGCCTATTCAGCAACATGCATTTTTACATGCACATATAGAATCCTACCTCCTATCCCACGTCCATTCTTGTGAGGTGGCTGACTTGGCAGATACAAACTGTGAGAAGAGATCACTCCTCCTAAACGCTGTTGGAACTGAAAATTCAACCTCCAGGTGAGCTTCCCACATGAAAAACATGATACATAAATACATGTTCAGTAAAATAAATATTTTTGGATCTGTGGATGATAAATATTTCATGATGAATTTCGATTGGCATATATATTTCTACTCTTTAATGTCTGTGTTTGTGTGTGTGTTTTTCTTTTGTGTATATATATATATATATATATATATATATATATATATATATATATATACATATACACACACACACACACACATACACACACTCTCCAGATTTTTCAAAATATGAAATGTATGTGTCATATTATATACTCCCTAAATTCATTCATGTTCATATATGTGGATTTATAATCAACTTTTCACAAGATTATTCTCAGAAATAGTCATCCACCTGAAATACATATTTGTTTCCTAGTGCTGAAATCCTAATATTTCTACAGTAACTGACCCAGTTTAACATGAATGCAAGTAGATTCCTATGGGACATGATGTGTATTTTGACGTTCATTTTTATTCAACACTGGTACATTACTATTTCTTCAGTTGATGCACATCATAGGATATGTATTTCATCCTCAAGTTCACAAATTTCTAGGCATTCATTTCCCTTTCAATCACTTCCTGCTTCAGAACACATGTATTCCTCCACGTTTCTTGACTGGTCTTTTCATGAGACTTCTTTCCAAACACATTCTTTTCCATTTCCATAATCCCTTGTGAAGCAAAACTCACACCCCCTTCATGGTAAACCATAACCCCAATATCACCATTAGATGTATAACTGGTTAGAATGAATGGTTGTGTATCAATATTAGATTTCCTATATATTTTCAGATATCAATGCAATCCATTATTTAAATTGGAACCTGTTATACTATTTATTCACAGTATGGTCTATTCATGCATTATCTCTATATTCATAGACCCAGGGTACACCTATTTGTACCCCCAAAGGCTAATTTATATGTCTTCAACATATTACTCCCAGAAATGGTGGAAGAAACACTCATGTCACCTGATCTACATATACATTTTATCACAGTGATATTCTGGACACAAAATGCAAAGGTCACACTTATGATTGCACCAACGCCTCATTGGAAAGTGAGCATGGATTACTAAAAACATCCTTGTCCAGGTTGCCTAATGCTCTCAAATGTCAATGCTATTGGTGACTACACATTTGTTTCTTCCTAAGATGATATATTCAACCTCAACCCTGTTGAAAATGTCTAATCCACTCACTCACTTTATACTTTGCCTGATTTCCTAATGTCTCTATTGATATCTGCTTTCCTACATATGTTCCCCAGTTCATCATTGTGACTGACTCTTCACATGTGCTGACGTTTACATTCACTCTCTAACCGACACCCTATTGCTAAAGAACTTTTGGTCCAAATTGCATACTCACTCTTCTTCCAAAACTTACCAACTATCTTCCTAATCCTACCTACTATCCCTTTTTGACTGGATGTTCTCTTCTACATTCAATCATCCAAGGTACAAGGTCCTATGCCATTGTGTACCGATTTATCTGAGACATCTGTGCAGAAAGTCATTCAAAGCTAAGTATCCCAATCAAGGGCCCAATGCCCTTCTGGCCTTCAAATCTTACTTGGATTTCTGTTTTCATACATATATTTCACCTATATATTATTATAAATATCCCAGGTTCCCAATACCATTCTTCATCCAGCAGAGTGATTCCTAAGCCACATCAAACAGGTTCTTAACCCTAACCATACACTGTTCCCTCAATCTAACTTTACAGAAGAGCAGGGACAGAGTGGGTCTTACAATACAGGAATGTGGGGGATCTTCCACCTGCTGAGAACCTCAAAGGTCCATGCAGAAATGATCCCTGGAGAAGATGTAGGCAGCTATGAAGGACCTGAGAGAGCAGAAGTCATCTTCCATGGCAAACAACCTGGTCAGGATGAAGGGATGTGTCTGAATGAGCCTCTCTCTTCTTAATGTAGACAAGATGGACCAAAGCAGGCCTGTGTGGAGAGCTGTTCCTTGGTGCCTATGGTTGATATTCCATTCTAACTTGTGAAAGTGTCACAGGAAGGAGGGGCAGCCTCCATCTCATGGGAGCCTTGGAAGCAACTGTTAGGACACAGTGGTTGCCAAGGCAGTGACCTCATTCAGTTCCTGAAGGAAGTGACCTCACCTCACTTCCTTGGTGATGGAACTCTCTGAACTTGGGATCCAGGAAGCCAGGCACCCAGAGCCAGTCCCAGTCCCAGTCCCAGTGGGCTCACTTGTTTGGATTTACCAAGGACAGAGTCAGTCTTTCTTGGTACCCACTGAGGTGAGGATTGCCAAATGCCAGGAAAGCTCTGCAGAGGGGCCTTTCCTGAGAAAGCAGGTAGTGGCTCACCGCTGGCTCCTGACAACTTCACAGAGTTGGCCAAGGAGGCCAGATGTGAGACAGGACAGGCCCTTTCGGGGGAACATAGTATGGCCCACCAGTCAGACGACACTCCGGGTAGTCACAGACCAACTTGGAAGGAGGTGCCTTTGTGGGTGTGGGTGTGAGTTTGTGGTTTTGTCTCATGTTCTGAGAATAGGTAGGAAAGGCGGTTTGTTTGGTTTGGAGTGGACTGTTTCTAGTAAGGCTTTTGACAAGGCGAGTGTTTCTATGTTTGTGTATCCCACTGTGTCCCTGGTTGTAGACATTAGAAAAGAGAATGCATCAATGGATGTGTCCTGTCTAGTAGAAAGCTTCCCAGCATTCATCCTGCCCAATTTATGAATGGACTGCGGCTTGCCTTATGGATGGGCAACGCCTACTATCTTCCTAAGTTCCTGTTTTCTTCCTGAATTCTGGCCACTCTCCAGAATAGGCTCATGGTTTTGTGTCCAAGATATGTACCACCTCCAAGCTCGGTGACATGGCCATGTACTGGATAGTTGAAAGAAATGGTGAGCATCTCAGAAAACTCAGATATCAGTGTGATCAGTAAAGTCTCCCTAGAGAAACCCTGCTTTGGGCCTTTGGCTTACCTATCCTTTTGTGGCCCTGAATGTCAGGAAGGCCTTTGCCTCAGGGCACCCCTTTGTGAAGCCTGAAGAAAACAGTTTTCAAATGGAAATGAATGGGCATCACCTGTGGCTCTTTGCTTAATTGCTTTGCAAAGGGATGTGTCTGAATCAGCCTCTTGGCCCTGTGTGAGGCTGTGGCTTACATTGTCAGCACCTGATGGATCCAAAGAAAGATCCCATGCGTGCATCCAAGGCCAAATTGGCACAAAAGCAGTCATCCTGGATGAGGTCTCTCGCCTTCCTCTGTAAGGTTCCTGACCTCCATCAAGTGAGAATAGGGATCCTTTGTGTCAAATGAGTCCTTCAAAGCCATGCAGAGGCTAGCCCATAGGTGCTTGGGTTTTCTCATGACTCCAGTTCACACAAAGAATCTATACCCGGCAGTCAGTAGGCCTCCAATTGGAGAAGTAGAGCAGTATTAAAGGCAGGCCTATTTGATCACTCCAGGTCCAAAGGAAGGGTGTCCAGGCCACCCTGACATTAGGCAAATGAGAGGCAAGGGAGCTTATTGTGGACACTGTCTTGGGCTGTGCCCCTCATGGAAACCTCCAGCCAGAGGTCATGATGAGTGTCTGTATGGAAGAAGATGAGGGCCATGTGGCAGTGTTTTGGTTTGAATTGTGGTGTGGCAGTGGGAAGAGATGACTGGGTCCACCTGGGCTTGAACTCTGGTGTGATTCCCCTTGGAGACTGAGTTCTGGAACTGACCTCAGAGAAGTATTGCCGTGAATTGTGTCGGGATGTTAGGAGGCCACGCATGAGAGTCGCCATTGGAAACTGAGATCTAGGCCCAGGCTGGCTTTCCACAGAGCACTGGGAATCTCAGCCCGGATATCACATGATTTTATTCTTAAAGACCTGGCAGCCATCGTGGAGAGTCCAAACACACGTGGACCTCACATTGTAGACCTCAATGGGCCTGGCTTCCTGTGACCTTTTGGCCACTCCTTGGGAAGCCTTGTTTGTGAGAGTTCTCCAGAGCTTTCGTTGAAATGAGCTTCCTCACCATTTAATGGTTCCTGAAGGAATGGAAACCCACAGTGCCTCCAACTTCATCCTTTAAAAATGGCTAGCTAGATAAATACCATGACATTTTTGAAATTCCCATGACCAGGTGGCACTGGAGAACCTTTGGATGTCCTGTTGCTGATCATGAGTGTACCAGACAGTGCCTTGATTGACTGGGTTTCATGAAAATGGTGTAGAACAGAGATGCCAGTGAGTTGGGGCCTGCTGAGTAGTGGGCCTAGAGCAGTGGTGTGCAGGTGTGTGATAGAACATCTGTGGTGGGGCCATGTGGATCTGCCATTGGCTTCCAAATGGCTTGTGACTGACATGGTGCAGCGAGCAGACCCTTCTATGTAAAGGCATCTTGTTATATGGAGAGGTTTCAGGGCAATGTTCAGAATCAGGTTGCTATGGTCAAGGGGGCAAGCTCTGTGGGATAGAAGCCTGGCTGGTGCATTCTCCTAGGACCTTGACCCACCACACGTGACAGAACTCCCTCCAGCACTGTGTCCCAGTTGAACTCCTTGTATTTCCTGAAGCAAATTCCAAACTCCCAGTGCAGCAGCAAGAAACACCACGAAAAGTGGAGGATGACCAAATGGCTTCACAGTCCACACAGGGAGACACTTAGACCCCAGTGGCCACAGTTTACCTGCAAAGAGAGAATTCAGCACTTCTGCCTCATGTTCATTGGAAAATCAGAAACCATGTCCTCCAGGTCACATAGATGCAGACCTGGTTTGATGGTCTCACTACAAAGGAAGCTAAAGCTCCTGACAACAACATATATTTCAAGTGCCCAACCTCAGAAGCAGTTTCTCACGAAGTCTTTAGGCCAGCAGAGCTCCACGTTTGTGGAGTGTTTACCCTGTCCCTTACTCATGGAAAGTAGTCTACCACCTCCAAGGTTGTGAACTCCTGAGCATTTTCCATTCCACATATGTATTCACAGCATTTCTAACTCTTCTCCTCAAATTGTGTCTTACTTATTGTGAAGGTAATGTCAAGGCAATGTTCTGGATGAGAGTGGGAAGATTTTTTTGTAGCACATATTGGCCTACACATTGGATTCATTTTCCTATTTTCCGTTCGAAATACTGAATCCCTGACACTAACCCATACCCTACTAGATTGTGACTACGAATACTAATATGATGGAGAAAAATAACTCAAACAGAATAGAAATACAGGCAGTTCAGAGGAGGCCTGGTGTATAGTTGGACTGGCCTTTGGCATTATAAAGGGTAGGTGTTATAAATCTAGTCCAATTTAGTAGAAATAGTTCTCCATGTGTTTTGAATGTTAACAAATATGTGAATTCCTGTCTCCCTTTCTCTGTAGCCTATTCAGCAACATGCATTTTTACATGCACATATAGAATCCTACCTCCTATCCCACGTCCATTCTTGTGAGGTGGCTGACTTGGCAGATACAAACTGTGAGAAGAGATCACTCCTCCTAAACGCTGTTGGAACTGAAAATTCAACCTCCAGGTGAGCTTCCCACATGAACAACATGATACATAAATACATGTTCAGTAAAATAAATATTTTTGGATCTGTGGATGATAAATATTTCATGATGAATTTCGATTGGCATATATATTTCTACTCTTTAATGTCTGTGTTTGTGTGTGTGTTTTTCTTTTGTGTATATATATATATATATATATATATATATATATATATATATATATATATATATATACATACACACACACACACACACACATACACACACTCTCCAGATTTTTCAAAATATGAAATGTATGTGTCATATTATATACTCCCTAAATTCATTCATGTTCATATATGTGGATTTATAATCAACTTTTCACAAGATTATTCTCAGAAATAGTCATCCACCTGAAATACATATTTGTTTCCTAGTGCTGAAATCCTAATATTTCTACAGTAACTGACCCAGTTTAACATGAATGCAAGTAGATTCCTATGGGACATGATGTGTATTTTGACGTTCATTTTTATTCAACACTGGTACATTACTATTTCTTCAGTTGATGCACATCATAGGATATGTATTTCATCCTCAAGTTCACAAATTTCTAGGCATTCATTTCCCTTTCAATCACTTCCTGCTTCAGAACACATGTATTCCTCCACGTTTCTTGACTGGTCTTTTCATGAGACTTCTTTCCAAACACATTCTTTTCCATTTCCATAATCCCTTGTGAAGCAAAACTCACACCCCCTTCATGGTAAACCATAACCCCAATATCACCATTAGATGTATAACTGGTTAGAATGAATGGTTGTGTATCAATATTAGATTTCCTATATATTTTCAGATATCAATGCAATCCATTATTTAAATTGGAACCTGTTATACTATTTATTCACAGTATGGTCTATTCATGCATTATCTCTATATTCATAGACCCAGGGTACACCTATTTGTACCCCCAAAGGCTAATTTATATGTCTTCAACATATTACTCCCAGAAATGGTGGAAGAAACACTCATGTCACCTGATCTACATATACATTTTATCACAGTGATATTCTGGACACAAAATGCAAAGGTCACACTTATGATTGCACCAACGCCTCATTGGAAAGTGAGCATGGATTACTAAAAACATCCTTGTCCAGGTTGCCTAATGCTCTCAAATGTCAATGCTATTGGTGACTACACATTTGTTTCTTCCTAAGATGATATATTCAACCTCAACCCTGTTGAAAATGTCTAATCCACTCACTCACTTTATACTTTGCCTGATTTCCTAATGTCTCTATTGATATCTGCTTTCCTACATATGTTCCCCAGTTCATCATTGTGACTGACTCTTCACATGTGCTGACGTTTACATTCACTCTCTAACCGACACCCTATTGCTAAAGAACTTTTGGTCCAAATTGCATACTCACTCTTCTTCCAAAACTTACCAACTATCTTCCTAATCCTACCTACTATCCCTTTTTGACTGGATGTTCTCTTCTACATTCAATCATCCAAGGTACAAGGTCCTATGCCATTGTGTACCGATTTATCTGAGACATCTGTGCAGAAAGTCATTCAAAGCTAAGTATCCCAATCAAGGGCCCAATGCCCTTCTGGCCTTCAAATCTTACTTGGATTTCTGTTTTCATACATATATTTCACCTATATATTATTATAAATATCCCAGGTTCCCAATACCATTCTTCATCCAGCAGAGTGATTCCTAAGCCACATCAAACAGGTTCTTAACCCTAACCATACACTGTTCCCTCAATCTAACTTTACAGAAGAGCAGGGACAGAGTGGGTCTTACAATACAGGAATGTGGGGGATCTTCCACCTGCTGAGAACCTCAAAGGTCCATGCAGAAATGATCCCTGGAGAAGATGTAGGCAGCTATGAAGGACCTGAGAGAGCAGAAGTCATCTTCCATGGCAAACAACCTGGTCAGGATGAAGGGATGTGTCTGAATGAGCCTCTCTCTTCTTAATGTAGACAAGATGGACCAAAGCAGGCCTGTGTGGAGAGCTGTTCCTTGGTGCCTATGGTTGATATTCCATTCTAACTTGTGAAAGTGTCACAGGAAGGAGGGGCAGCCTCCATCTCATGGGAGCCTTGGAAGCAACTGTTAGGACACAGTGGTTGCCAAGGCAGTGACCTCATTCAGTTCCTGAAGGAAGTGACCTCACCTCACTTCCTTGGTGATGGAACTCTCTGAACTTGGGATCCAGGAAGCCAGGCACCCAGAGCCAGTCCCAGTCCCAGTCCCAGTGGGCTCACTTGTTTGGATTTACCAAGGACAGAGTCAGTCTTTCTTGGTACCCACTGAGGTGAGGATTGCCAAATGCCAGGAAAGCTCTGCAGAGGGGCCTTTCCTGAGAAAGCAGGTAGTGGCTCACCGCTGGCTCCTGACAACTTCACAGAGTTGGCCAAGGAGGCCAGATGTGAGACAGGACAGGCCCTTTCGGGGGAACATAGTATGGCCCACCAGTCAGACGACACTCCGGGTAGTCACAGACCAACTTGGAAGGAGGTGCCTTTGTGGGTGTGGGTGTGAGTTTGTGGTTTTGTCTCATGTTCTGAGAATAGGTAGGAAAGGCGGTTTGTTTGGTTTGGAGTGGACTGTTTCTAGTAAGGCTTTTGACAAGGCGAGTGTTTCTATGTTTGTGTATCCCACTGTGTCCCTGGTTGTAGACATTAGAAAAGAGAATGCATCAATGGATGTGTCCTGTCTAGTAGAAAGCTTCCCAGCATTCATCCTGCCCAATTTATGAATGGACTCTGGCTTGCCTTATGGATGGGCAATGCCTACTATCTTCCTAAGTTCCTGTTTTCTTCCTGAATTCTGGCCACTCTCCAGAATAGGCTCATGGTTTTGTGTCCAAGATATGTACCACCTCCAAGCTCGGTGACATGGCCATGTACTGGATAGTTGAAAGAAATGGTGAGCATCTCAGAAAACTCAGATATCAGTGTGATCAGTAAAGTCTCCCTAGAAAAACCCTGCTTTGGGCCTTTGGCTTACCTATCCTTTTGTGGCCCTGAATGTCAGGAAGGCCTTTGCCTCAGGGCACCCCTTTGTGAAGCCTGAAGAAAACAGTTTTCAAATGGAAATGAATGGGCATCACCTGTGGCTCTTTGCTTAATTGCTTTGCAAAGGGATGTGTCTGAATCAGCCTCTTGGCCCTGTGTGAGGCTGTGGCTTACATTGTCAGCACCTGATGGATCCAAAGAAAGATCCCATGCGTGCATCCAAGGCCAAATTGGCACAAAAGCAGTCATCCTGGATGAGGTCTCTCGCCTTCCTCTGTAAGGTTCCTGACCTCCATCAAGTGAGAATAGGGATCCTTTGTGTCAAATGAGTCCTTCAAAGCCATGCAGAGGCTAGCCCATAGGTGCTTGGGTTTTCTCATGACTCCAGTTCACACAAAGAATCTATACCCGGCAGTCAGTAGGCCTCCAATTGGAGAAGTAGAGCAGTATTAAAGGCAGGCCTATTTGATCACTCCAGGTCCAAAGGAAGGGTGTCCAGGCCACCCTGACATTAGGCAAATGAGAGGCAAGGGAGCTTATTGTGGACACTGTCTTGGGCTGTGCCCCTCATGGAAACCTCCAGCCAGAGGTCATGATGAGTGTCTGTATGGAAGAAGATGAGGGCCATGTGGCAGTGTTTTGGTTTGAATTGTGGTGTGGCAGTGGGAAGAGATGACTGGGTCCACCTGGGCTTGAACTCTGGTGTGATTCCCCTTGGAGACTGAGTTCTGGAACTGACCTCAGAGAAGTATTGCCGTGAATTGTGTCGGGATGTTAGGAGGCCACGCATGAGAGTCGCCCTTGGAAACTGAGATCTAGGCCCAGGCTGGCTTTCCACAGAGCACTGGGAATCTCAGCCCGGATATCACATGATTTTATTCTTAAAGAACTGGCAGCCATCGTGGAGAGTCCAAACACACGTGGACCTCACATTGTAGACCTCAATGGGCCTGGCTTCCTGTGACCTTTTGGCCACTCCTTGGGAAGCCTTGTTTGTGAGAGTTCTCCAGAGCTTTCGTTGAAATGAGCTTCCTCACCATTTAATGGTTCCTGAAGGAATGGAAACCCACAGTGCCTCCAACTTCATCCTTTAAAAATGGCTAGCTAGATAAATACCATGACATTTTTGAAATTCCCATGACCAGGTGGCACTGGAGAACCTTTGGATGTCCTGTTGCTGATCATGAGTGTACCAGACAGTGCCTTGATTGACTGGGTTTCATGAAAATGGTGTAGAACAGAGATGCCAGTGAGTTGGGGCCTGCTGAGTAGTGGGCCTAGAGCAGTGGTGTGCAGGTGTGTGATAGAACATCTGTGGTGGGGCCATGTGGATCTGCCATTGGCTTCCAAATGGCTTGTGACTGACATGGTGCAGCGAGCAGACCCTTCTATGTAAAGGCATCTTGTTATATGGAGAGGTTTCAGGGCAATGTTCAGAATCAGGTTGCTATGGTCAAGGGGGCAAGCTCTGTGGGATAGAAGCCTGGCTGGTGCATTCTCCTAGGACCTTGACCCACCACACGTGACAGAACTCCCTCCAGCACTGTGTCCCAGTTGAACTCCTTGTATTTCCTGAAGCAAATTCCAAACTCCCAGTGCAGCAGCAAGAAACACCACGAAAAGTGGAGGATGACCAAATGGCTTCACAGTCCACACAGGGAGACACTTAGACCCCAGTGGCCACAGTTTACCTGCAAAGAGAGAATTCAGCACTTCTGCCTCATGTTCATTGGAAAATCAGAAACCATGTCCTCCAGGTCACATAGATGCAGACCTGGTTTGATGGTCTCACTACAAAGGAAGCTAAAGCTCCTGACAACAACATATATTTCAAGTGCCCAACCTCAGAAGCAGTTTCTCACGAAGTCTTTAGGCCAGCAGAGCTCCACGTTTGTGGAGTGTTTACCCTGTCCCTTACTCATGGAAAGTAGTCTACCACCTCCAAGGTTGTGAACTCCTGAGCATTTTCCATTCCACATATGTATTCACAGCATTTCTAACTCTTCTCCTCAAATTGTGTCTTACTTATTGTGAAGGTAATGTCAAGGCAATGTTCTGGATGAGAGTGGGAAGATTTTTTTGTAGCACATATTGGCCTACACATTGGATTCATTTTCCTATTTTCCGTTCGAAATACTGAATCCCTGACACTAACCCATACCCTACTAGATTGTGACTACGAATACTAATATGATGGAGAAAAATAACTCAAACAGAATAGAAATACAGGCAGTTCAGAGGAGGCCTGGTGTATAGTTGGACTGGCCTTTGGCATTATAAAGGGTAGGTGTTATAAATCTAGTCCAATTTAGTAGAAATAGTTCTCCATGTGTTTTGAATGTTAACAAATATGTGAATTCCTGTCTCCCTTTCTCTGTAGCCTATTCAGCAACATGCATTTTTACATGCACATATAGAATCCTACCTCCTATCCCACGTCCATTCTTGTGAGGTGGCTGACTTGGCAGATACAAACAGTGAGAAGAGATCACTCCTCCTAAACGCTGTTGGAACTGAAAATTCAACCTCCAGGTGAGCTTCCCACATGAAAAACATGATACATAAATACATGTTCAGTAAAATAAATATTTTTGGATCTGTGGATGATAAATATTTCATGATGAATTTCGATTGGCATATATATTTCTACTCTTTAATGTCTGTGTTTGTGTGTGTGTTTTTCTTTTGTGTATATATATATATATATATATATATATATATATATATATATATATATATATACATATACACACACACACACACACATACACACACTCTCCAGATTTTTCAAAATATGAAATATATGTGTCATATTATATACTCCCTAAATTCATTCATGTTCATATATGTGGATTTATAATCAACTTTTCACAAGATTATTCTCAGAAATAGTCATCCACCTGAAATACATATTTGTTTCCTAGTGCTGAAATCCTAATATTTCTACAGTAACTGACCCAGTTTAACATGAATGCAAGTAGATTCCTATGGGACATGATGTGTATTTTGACGTTCATTTTTATTCAACACTGGTACATTACTATTTCTTCAGTTGATGCACATCATAGGATATGTATTTCATCCTCAAGTTCACAAATTTCTAGGCATTCATTTCCCTTTCAATCACTTCCTGCTTCAGAACACATGTATTCCTCCACGTTTCTTGACTGGTCTTTTCATGAGACTTCTTTCCAAACACATTCTTTTCCATTTCCATAATCCCTTGTGAAGCAAAACTCACACCCCCTTCATGGTAAACCATAACCCCAATATCACCATTAGATGTATAACTGGTTAGAATGAATGGTTGTGTATCAATATTAGATTTCCTATATATTTTCAGATATCAATGCAATCCATTATTTAAATTGGAACCTGTTATACTATTTATTCACAGTATGGTCTATTCATGCATTATCTCTATATTCATAGACCCAGGGTACACCTATTTGTACCCCCAAAGGCTAATTTATATGTCTTCAACATATTACTCCCAGAAATGGTGGAAGAAACACTCATGTCACCTGATCTACATATACATTTTATCACAGTGATATTCTGGACACAAAATGCAAAGGTCACACTTATGATTGCACCAACGCCTCATTGGAAAGTGAGCATGGATTACTAAAAACATCCTTGTCCAGGTTGCCTAATGCTCTCAAATGTCAATGCTATTGGTGACTACACATTTGTTTCTTCCTAAGATGATATATTCAACCTCAACCCTGTTGAAAATGTCTAATCCACTCACTCACTTTATACTTTGCCTGATTTCCTAATGTCTCTATTGATATCTGCTTTCCTACATATGTTCCCCAGTTCATCATTGTGACTGACTCTTCACATGTGCTGACGTTTACATTCACTCTCTAACCGACACCCTATTGCTAAAGAACTTTTGGTCCAAATTGCATACTCACTCTTCTTCCAAAACTTACCAACTATCTTCCTAATCCTACCTACTATCCCTTTTTGACTGGATGTTCTCTTCTACATTCAATCATCCAAGGTACAAGGTCCTATGCCATTGTGTACCGATTTATCTGAGACATCTGTGCAGAAAGTCATTCAAAGCTAAGTATCCCAATCAAGGGCCCAATGCCCTTCTGGCCTTCAAATCTTACTTGGATTTCTGTTTTCATACATATATTTCACCTATATATTATTATAAATATCCCAGGTTCCCAATACCATTCTTCATCCAGCAGAGTGATTCCTAAGCCACATCAAACAGGTTCTTAACCCTAACCATACACTGTTCCCTCAATCTAACTTTACAGAAGAGCAGGGACAGAGTGGGTCTTACAATACAGGAATGTGGGGGATCTTCCACCTGCTGAGAACCTCAAAGGTCCATGCAGAAATGATCCCTGGAGAAGATGTAGGCAGCTATGAAGGACCTGAGAGAGCAGAAGTCATCTTCCATGGCAAACAACCTGGTCAGGATGAAGGGATGTGTCTGAATGAGCCTCTCTCTTCTTAATGTAGACAAGATGGACCAAAGCAGGCCTGTGTGGAGAGCTGTTCCTTGGTGCCTATGGTTGATATTCCATTCTAACTTGTGAAAGTGTCACAGGAAGGAGGGGCAGCCTCCATCTCATGGGAGCCTTGGAAGCAACTGTTAGGACACAGTGGTTGCCAAGGCAGTGACCTCATTCAGTTCCTGAAGGAAGTGACCTCACCTCACTTCCTTGGTGATGGAACTCTCTGAACTTGGGATCCAGGAAGCCAGGCACCCAGAGCCAGTCCCAGTCCCAGTCCCAGTGGGCTCACTTGTTTGGATTTACCAAGGACAGAGTCAGTCTTTCTTGGTACCCACTGAGGTGAGGATTGCCAAATGCCAGGAAAGCTCTGCAGAGGGGCCTTTCCTGAGAAAGCAGGTAGTGGCTCACCGCTGGCTCCTGACAACTTCACAGAGTTGGCCAAGGAGGCCAGATGTGAGACAGGACAGGCCCTTTCGGGGGAACATAGTATGGCCCACCAGTCAGACGACACTCCGGGTAGTCACAGACCAACTTGGAAGGAGGTGCCTTTGTGGGTGTGGGTGTGAGTTTGTGGTTTTGTCTCATGTTCTGAGAATAGGTAGGAAAGGCGGTTTGTTTGGTTTGGAGTGGACTGTTTCTAGTAAGGCTTTTGACAAGGCGAGTGTTTCTATGTTTGTGTATCCCACTGTGTCCCTGGTTGTAGACATTAGAAAAGAGAATGCATCAATGGATGTGTCCTGTCTAGTAGAAAGCTTCCCAGCATTCATCCTGCCCAATTTATGAATGGACTGCGGCTTGCCTTATGGATGGGCAACGCCTACTATCTTCCTAAGTTCCTGTTTTCTTCCTGAATTCTGGCCACTCTCCAGAATAGGCTCATGGTTTTGTGTCCAAGATATGTACCACCTCCAAGCTCGGTGACATGGCCATGTACTGGATAGTTGAAAGAAATGGTGAGCATCTCAGAAAACTCAGATATCTGTGTGATCAGTAAAGTCTCCCTAGAGAAACCCTGCTTTGGGCCTTTGGCTTACCTATCCTTTTGTGGCCCTGAATGTCAGGAAGGCCTTTGCCTCAGGGCACCCCTTTGTGAAGCCTGAAGAAAACAGTTTTCAAATGGAAATGAATGGGCATCACCTGTGGCTCTTTGCTTAATTGCTTTGCAAAGGGATGTGTCTGAATCAGCCTCTTGGCCCTGTGTGAGGCTGTGGCTTACATTGTCAGCACCTGATGGATCCAAAGAAAGATCCCATGCGTGCATCCAAGGCCAAATTGGCACAAAAGCAGTCATCCTGGATGAGGTCTCTCGCCTTCCTCTGTAAGGTTCCTGACCTCCATCAAGTGAGAATAGGGATCCTTTGTGTCAAATGAGTCCTTCAAAGCCATGCAGAGGCTAGCCCATAGGTGCTTGGGTTTTCTCATGACTCCAGTTCACACAAAGAATCTATACCCGGCAGTCAGTAGGCCTCCAATTGGAGAAGTAGAGCAGTATTAAAGGCAGGCCTATTTGATCACTCCAGGTCCAAAGGAAGGGTGTCCAGGCCACCCTGACATTAGGCAAATGAGAGGCAAGGGAGCTTATTGTGGACACTGTCTTGGGCTGTGCCCCTCATGGAAACCTCCAGCCAGAGGTCATGATGAGTGTCTGTATGGAAGAAGATGAGGGCCATGTGGCAGTGTTTTGGTTTGAATTGTGGTGTGGCAGTGGGAAGAGATGACTGGGTCCACCTGGGCTTGAACTCTGGTGTGATTCCCCTTGGAGACTGAGTTCTGGAACTGACCTCAGAGAAGTATTGCCGTGAATTGTGTCGGGATGTTAGGAGGCCACGCATGAGAGTCGCCCTTGGAAACTGAGATCTAGGCCCAGGCTGGCTTTCCACAGAGCACTGGGAATCTCAGCCCGGATATCACATGATTTTATTCTTAAAGACCTGGCAGCCATCGTGGAGAGTCCAAACACACGTGGACCTCACATTGTAGACCTCAATGGGCCTGGCTTCCTGTGACCTTTTGGCCACTCCTTGGGAAGCCTTGTTTGTGAGAGTTCTCCAGAGCTTTCGTTGAAATGAGCTTCCTCACCATTTAATGGTTCCTGAAGGAATGGAAACCCACAGTGCCTCCAACTTCATCCTTTAAAAATGGCTAGCTAGATAAATACCATGACATTTTTGAAATTCCCATGACCAGGTGGCACTGGAGAACCTTTGGATGTCCTGTTGCTGATCATGAGTGTACCAGACAGTGCCTTGATTGACTGGGTTTCATGAAAATGGTGTAGAACAGAGATGCCAGTGAGTTGGGGCCTGCTGAGTAGTGGGCCTAGAGCAGTGGTGTGCAGGTGTGTGATAGAACATCTGTGGTGGGGCCATGTGGATCTGCCATTGGCTTCCAAATGGCTTGTGACTGACATGGTGCAGCGAGCAGACCCTTCTATGTAAAGGCATCTTGTTATATGGAGAGGTTTCAGGGCAATGTTCAGAATCAGGTTGCTATGGTCAAGGGGGCAAGCTCTGTGGGATAGAAGCCTGGCTGGTGCATTCTCCTAGGACCTTGACCCACCACACGTGACAGAACTCCCTCCAGCACTGTGTCCCAGTTGAACTCCTTGTATTTCCTGAAGCAAATTCCAAACTCCCAGTGCAGCAGCAAGAAACACCACGAAAAGTGGAGGATGACCAAATGGCTTCACAGTCCACACAGGGAGACACTTAGACCCCAGTGGCCACAGTTTACCTGCAAAGAGAGAATTCAGCACTTCTGCCTCATGTTCATTGGAAAATCAGAAACCATGTCCTCCAGGTCACATAGATGCAGACCTGGTTTGATGGTCTCACTACAAAGGAAGCTAAAGCTCCTGACAACAACATATATTTCAAGTGCCCAACCTCAGAAGCAGTTTCTCACGAAGTCTTTAGGCCAGCAGAGCTCCACGTTTGTGGAGTGTTTACCCTGTCCCTTACTCATGGAAAGTAGTCTACCACCTCCAAGGTTGTGAACTCCTGAGCATTTTCCATTCCACATATGTATTCACAGCATTTCTAACTCTTCTCCTCAAATTGTGTCTTACTTATTGTGAAGGTAATGTCAAGGCAATGTTCTGGATGAGAGTGGGAAGATTTTTTTGTAGCACATATTGGCCTACACATTGGATTCATTTTCCTATTTTCCGTTCGAAATACTGAATCCCTGACACTAACCCATACCCTACTAGATTGTGACTACGAATACTAATATGATGGAGAAAAATAACTCAAACAGAATAGAAATACAGGCAGTTCAGAGGAGGCCTGGTGTATAGTTGGACTGGCCTTTGGCATTATAAAGGGTAGGTGTTATAAATCTAGTCCAATTTAGTAGAAATAGTTCTCCATGTGTTTTGAATGTTAACAAATATGTGAATTCCTGTCTCCCTTTCTCTGTAGCCTATTCAGCAACATGCATTTTTACATGCACATATAGAATCCTACCTCCTATCCCACGTCCATTCTTGTGAGGTGGCTGACTTGGCAGATACAAACTGTGAGAAGAGATCACTCCTCCTAAACGCTGTTGGAACTGAAAATTCAACCTCCAGGTGAGCTTCCCACATGAACAACATGATACATAAATACATGTTCAGTAAAATAAATATTTTTGGATCTGTGGATGATAAATATTTCATGATGAATTTCGATTGGCATATATATTTCTACTCTTTAATGTCTGTGTTTGTGTGTGTGTTTTTCTTTTGTGTATATATATATATATATATATATATATATATATATATATACACATACACACACACACACACACACATACACACACTCTCCAGATTTTTCAAAATATGAAATGTATGTGTCATATTATATACTCCCTAAATTCATTCATGTTCATATATGTGGATTTATAATCAACTTTTCACAAGATTATTCTCAGAAATAGTCATCCACCTGAAATACATATTTGTTTCCTAGTGCTGAAATCCTAATATTTCTACAGTAACTGACCCAGTTTAACATGAATGCAAGTAGATTCCTATGGGACATGATGTGTATTTTGACGTTCATTTTTATTCAACACTGGTACATTACTATTTCTTCAGTTGATGCACATCATAGGATATGTATTTCATCCTCAAGTTCACAAATTTCTAGGCATTCATTTCCCTTTCAATCACTTCCTGCTTCAGAACACATGTATTCCTCCACGTTTCTTGACTGGTCTTTTCATGAGACTTCTTTCCAAACACATTCTTTTCCATTTCCATAATCCCTTGTGAAGCAAAACTCACACCCCCTTCATGGTAAACCATAACCCCAATATCACCATTAGATGTATAACTGGTTAGAATGAATGGTTGTGTATCAATATTAGATTTCCTATATATTTTCAGATATCAATGCAATCCATTATTTAAATTGGAACCTGTTATACTATTTATTCACAGTATGGTCTATTCATGCATTATCTCTATATTCATAGACCCAGGGTACACCTATTTGTACCCCCAAAGGCTAATTTATATGTCTTCAACATATTACTCCCAGAAATGGTGGAAGAAACACTCATGTCACCTGATCTACATATACATTTTATCACAGTGATATTCTGGACACAAAATGCAAAGGTCACACTTATGATTGCACCAACGCCTCATTGGAAAGTGAGCATGGATTACTAAAAACATCCTTGTCCAGGTTGCCTAATGCTCTCAAATGTCAATGCTATTGGTGACTACACATTTGTTTCTTCCTAAGATGATATATTCAACCTCAACCCTGTTGAAAATGTCTAATCCACTCACTCACTTTATACTTTGCCTGATTTCCTAATGTCTCTATTGATATCTGCTTTCCTACATATGTTCCCCAGTTCATCATTGTGACTGACTCTTCACATGTGCTGACGTTTACATTCACTCTCTAACCGACACCCTATTGCTAAAGAACTTTTGGTCCAAATTGCATACTCACTCTTCTTCCAAAACTTACCAACTATCTTCCTAATCCTACCTACTATCCCTTTTTGACTGGATGTTCTCTTCTACATTCAATCATCCAAGGTACAAGGTCCTATGCCATTGTGTACCGATTTATCTGAGACATCTGTGCAGAAAGTCATTCAAAGCTAAGTATCCCAATCAAGGGCCCAATGCCCTTCTGGCCTTCAAATCTTACTTGGATTTCTGTTTTCATACATATATTTCACCTATATATTATTATAAATATCCCAGGTTCCCAATACCATTCTTCATCCAGCAGAGTGATTCCTAAGCCACATCAAACAGGTTCTTAACCCTAACCATACACTGTTCCCTCAATCTAACTTTACAGAAGAGCAGGGACAGAGTGGGTCTTACAATACAGGAATGTGGGGGATCTTCCACCTGCTGAGAACCTCAAAGGTCCATGCAGAAATGATCCCTGGAGAAGATGTAGGCAGCTATGAAGGACCTGAGAGAGCAGAAGTCATCTTCCATGGCAAACAACCTGGTCAGGATGAAGGGATGTGTCTGAATGAGCCTCTCTCTTCTTAATGTAGACAAGATGGACCAAAGCAGGCCTGTGTGGAGAGCTGTTCCTTGGTGCCTATGGTTGATATTCCATTCTAACTTGTGAAAGTGTCACAGGAAGGAGGGGCAGCCTCCATCTCATGGGAGCCTTGGAAGCAACTGTTAGGACACAGTGGTTGCCAAGGCAGTGACCTCATTCAGTTCCTGAAGGAAGTGACCTCACCTCACTTCCTTGGTGATGGAACTCTCTGAACTTGGGATCCAGGAAGCCAGGCACCCAGAGCCAGTCCCAGTCCCAGTCCCAGTGGGCTCACTTGTTTGGATTTACCAAGGACAGAGTCAGTCTTTCTTGGTACCCACTGAGGTGAGGATTGCCAAATGCCAGGAAAGCTCTGCAGAGGGGCCTTTCCTGAGAAAGCAGGTAGTGGCTCACCGCTGGCTCCTGACAACTTCACAGAGTTGGCCAAGGAGGCCAGATGTGAGACAGGACAGGCCCTTTCGGGGGAACATAGTATGGCCCACCAGTCAGACGACACTCCGGGTAGTCACAGACCAACTTGGAAGGAGGTGCCTTTGTGGGTGTGGGTGTGAGTTTGTGGTTTTGTCTCATGTTCTGAGAATAGGTAGGAAAGGCGGTTTGTTTGGTTTGGAGTGGACTGTTTCTAGTAAGGCTTTTGACAAGGCGAGTGTTTCTATGTTTGTGTATCCCACTGTGTCCCTGGTTGTAGACATTAGAAAAGAGAATGCATCAATGGATGTGTCCTGTCTAGTAGAAAGCTTCCCAGCATTCATCCTGCCCAATTTATGAATGGACTGCGGCTTGCCTTATGGATGGGCAACGCCTACTATCTTCCTAAGTTCCTGTTTTCTTCCTGAATTCTGGCCACTCTCCAGAATAGGCTCATGGTTTTGTGTCCAAGATATGTACCACCTCCAAGCTCGGTGACATGGCCATGTACTGGATAGTTGAAAGAAATGGTGAGCATCTCAGAAAACTCAGATATCTGTGTGATCAGTAAAGTCTCCCTAGAGAAACCCTGCTTTGGGCCTTTGGCTTACCTATCCTTTTGTGGCCCTGAATGTCAGGAAGGCCTTTGCCTCAGGGCACCCCTTTGTGAAGCCTGAAGAAAACAGTTTTCAAATGGAAATGAATGGGCATCACCTGTGGCTCTTTGCTTAATTGCTTTGCAAAGGGATGTGTCTGAATCAGCCTCTTGGCCCTGTGTGAGGCTGTGGCTTACATTGTCAGCACCTGATGGATCCAAAGAAAGATCCCATGCGTGCATCCAAGGCCAAATTGGCACAAAAGCAGTCATCCTGGATGAGGTCTCTCGCCTTCCTCTGTAAGGTTCCTGACCTCCATCAAGTGAGAATAGGGATCCTTTGTGTCAAATGAGTCCTTCAAAGCCATGCAGAGGCTAGCCCATAGGTGCTTGGGTTTTCTCATGACTCCAGTTCACACAAAGAATCTATACCCGGCAGTCAGTAGGCCTCCAATTGGAGAAGTAGAGCAGTATTAAAGGCAGGCCTATTTGATCACTCCAGGTCCAAAGGAAGGGTGTCCAGGCCACCCTGACATTAGGCAAATGAGAGGCAAGGGAGCTTATTGTGGACACTGTCTTGGGCTGTGCCCCTCATGGAAACCTCCAGCCAGAGGTCATGATGAGTGTCTGTATGGAAGAAGATGAGGGCCATGTGGCAGTGTTTTGGTTTGAATTGTGGTGTGGCAGTGGGAAGAGATGACTGGGTCCACCTGGGCTTGAACTCTGGTGTGATTCCCCTTGGAGACTGAGTTCTGGAACTGACCTCAGAGAAGTATTGCCGTGAATTGTGTCGGGATGTTAGGAGGCCACGCATGAGAGTCGCCCTTGGAAACTGAGATCTAGGCCCAGGCTGGCTTTCCACAGAGCACTGGGAATCTCAGCCCGGATATCACATGATTTTATTCTTAAAGACCTGGCAGCCATCGTGGAGAGTCCAAACACACGTGGACCTCACATTGTAGACCTCAATGGGCCTGGCTTCCTGTGACCTTTTGGCCACTCCTTGGGAAGCCTTGTTTGTGAGAGTTCTCCAGAGCTTTCGTTGAAATGAGCTTCCTCACCATTTAATGGTTCCTGAAGGAATGGAAACCCACAGTGCCTCCAACTTCATCCTTTAAAAATGGCTAGCTAGATAAATACCATGACATTTTTGAAATTCCCATGACCAGGTGGCACTGGAGAACCTTTGGATGTCCTGTTGCTGATCATGAGTGTACCAGACAGTGCCTTGATTGACTGGGTTTCATGAAAATGGTGTAGAACAGAGATGCCAGTGAGTTGGGGCCTGCTGAGTAGTGGGCCTAGAGCAGTGGTGTGCAGGTGTGTGATAGAACATCTGTGGTGGGGCCATGTGGATCTGCCATTGGCTTCCAAATGGCTTGTGACTGACATGGTGCAGCGAGCAGACCCTTCTATGTAAAGGCATCTTGTTATATGGAGAGGTTTCAGGGCAATGTTCAGAATCAGGTTGCTATGGTCAAGGGGGCAAGCTCTGTGGGATAGAAGCCTGGCTGGTGCATTCTCCTAGGACCTTGACCCACCACACGTGACAGAACTCCCTCCAGCACTGTGTCCCAGTTGAACTCCTTGTATTTCCTGAAGCAAATTCCAAACTCCCAGTGCAGCAGCAAGAAACACCACGAAAAGTGGAGGATGACCAAATGGCTTCACAGTCCACACAGGGAGACACTTAGACCCCAGTGGCCACAGTTTACCTGCAAAGAGAGAATTCAGCACTTCTGCCTCATGTTCATTGGAAAATCAGAAACCATGTCCTCCAGGTCACATAGATGCAGACCTGGTTTGATGGTCTCACTACAAAGGAAGCTAAAGCTCCTGACAACAACATATATTTCAAGTGCCCAACCTCAGAAGCAGTTTCTCACGAAGTCTTTAGGCCAGCAGAGCTCCACGTTTGTGGAGTGTTTACCCTGTCCCTTACTCATGGAAAGTAGTCTACCACCTCCAAGGTTGTGAACTCCTGAGCATTTTCCATTCCACATATGTATTCACAGCATTTCTAACTCTTCTCCTCAAATTGTGTCTTACTTATTGTGAAGGTAATGTCAAGGCAATGTTCTGGATGAGAGTGGGAAGATTTTTTTGTAGCACATATTGGCCTACACATTGGATTCATTTTCCTATTTTCCGTTCGAAATACTGAATCCCTGACACTAACCCATACCCTACTAGATTGTGACTACGAATACTAATATGATGGAGAAAAATAACTCAAACAGAATAGAAATACAGGCAGTTCAGAGGAGGCCTGGTGTATAGTTGGACTGGCCTTTGGCATTATAAAGGGTAGGTGTTATAAATCTAGTCCAATTTAGTAGAAATAGTTCTCCATGTGTTTTGAATGTTAACAAATATGTGAATTCCTGTCTCCCTTTCTCTGTAGCCTATTCAGCAACATGCATTTTTACATGCACATATAGAATCCTACCTCCTATCCCACGTCCATTCTTGTGAGGTGGCTGACTTGGCAGATACAAACTGTGAGAAGAGATCACTCCTCCTAAACGCTGTTGGAACTGAAAATTCAACCTCCAGGTGAGCTTCCCACATGAACAACATGATACATAAATACATGTTCAGTAAAATAAATATTTTTGGATCTGTGGATGATAAATATTTCATGATGAATTTCGATTGGCATATATATTTCTACTCTTTAATGTCTGTGTTTGTGTGTGTGTTTTTCTTTTGTGTATATATATATATATATATATATATATATATATATATATATACACATACACACACACACACACACATACACACACTCTCCAGATTTTTCAAAATATGAAATGTATGTGTCATATTATATACTCCCTAAATTCATTCATGTTCATATATGTGGATTTATAATCAACTTTTCACAAGATTATTCTCAGAAATAGTCATCCACCTGAAATACATATTTGTTTCCTAGTGCTGAAATCCTAATATTTCTACAGTAACTGACCCAGTTTAACATGAATGCAAGTAGATTCCTATGGGACATGATGTGTATTTTGACGTTCATTTTTATTCAACACTGGTACATTACTATTTCTTCAGTTGATGCACATCATAGGATATGTATTTCATCCTCAAGTTCACAAATTTCTAGGCATTCATTTCCCTTTCAATCACTTCCTGCTTCAGAACACATGTATTCCTCCACGTTTCTTGACTGGTCTTTTCATGAGACTTCTTTCCAAACACATTCTTTTCCATTTCCATAATCCCTTGTGAAGCAAAACTCACACCCCCTTCATGGTAAACCATAACCCCAATATCACCATTAGATGTATAACTGGTTAGAATGAATGGTTGTGTATCAATATTAGATTTCCTATATATTTTCAGATATCAATGCAATCCATTATTTAAATTGGAACCTGTTATACTATTTATTCACAGTATGGTCTATTCATGCATTATCTCTATATTCATAGACCCAGGGTACACCTATTTGTACCCCCAAAGGCTAATTTATATGTCTTCAACATATTACTCCCAGAAATGGTGGAAGAAACACTCATGTCACCTGATCTACATATACATTTTATCACAGTGATATTCTGGACACAAAATGCAAAGGTCACACTTATGATTGCACCAACGCCTCATTGGAAAGTGAGCATGGATTACTAAAAACATCCTTGTCCAGGTTGCCTAATGCTCTCAAATGTCAATGCTATTGGTGACTACACATTTGTTTCTTCCTAAGATGATATATTCAACCTCAACCCTGTTGAAAATGTCTAATCCACTCACTCACTTTATACTTTGCCTGATTTCCTAATGTCTCTATTGATATCTGCTTTCCTACATATGTTCCCCAGTTCATCATTGTGACTGACTCTTCACATGTGCTGACGTTTACATTCACTCTCTAACCGACACCCTATTGCTAAAGAACTTTTGGTCCAAATTGCATACTCACTCTTCTTCCAAAACTTACCAACTATCTTCCTAATCCTACCTACTATCCCTTTTTGACTGGATGTTCTCTTCTACATTCAATCATCCAAGGTACAAGGTCCTATGCCATTGTGTACCGATTTATCTGAGACATCTGTGCAGAAAGTCATTCAAAGCTAAGTATCCCAATCAAGGGCCCAATGCCCTTCTGGCCTTCAAATCTTACTTGGATTTCTGTTTTCATACATATATTTCACCTATATATTATTATAAATATCCCAGGTTCCCAATACCATTCTTCATCCAGCAGAGTGATTCCTAAGCCACATCAAACAGGTTCTTAACCCTAACCATACACTGTTCCCTCAATCTAACTTTACAGAAGAGCAGGGACAGAGTGGGTCTTACAATACAGGAATGTGGGGGATCTTCCACCTGCTGAGAACCTCAAAGGTCCATGCAGAAATGATCCCTGGAGAAGATGTAGGCAGCTATGAAGGACCTGAGAGAGCAGAAGTCATCTTCCATGGCAAACAACCTGGTCAGGATGAAGGGATGTGTCTGAATGAGCCTCTCTCTTCTTAATGTAGACAAGATGGACCAAAGCAGGCCTGTGTGGAGAGCTGTTCCTTGGTGCCTATGGTTGATATTCCATTCTAACTTGTGAAAGTGTCACAGGAAGGAGGGGCAGCCTCCATCTCATGGGAGCCTTGGAAGCAACTGTTAGGACACAGTGGTTGCCAAGGCAGTGACCTCATTCAGTTCCTGAAGGAAGTGACCTCACCTCACTTCCTTGGTGATGGAACTCTCTGAACTTGGGATCCAGGAAGCCAGGCACCCAGAGCCAGTCCCAGTCCCAGTCCCAGTGGGCTCACTTGTTTGGATTTACCAAGGACAGAGTCAGTCTTTCTTGGTACCCACTGAGGTGAGGATTGCCAAATGCCAGGAAAGCTCTGCAGAGGGGCCTTTCCTGAGAAAGCAGGTAGTGGCTCACCGCTGGCTCCTGACAACTTCACAGAGTTGGCCAAGGAGGCCAGATGTGAGACAGGACAGGCCCTTTCGGGGGAACATAGTATGGCCCACCAGTCAGACGACACTCCGGGTAGTCACAGACCAACTTGGAAGGAGGTGCCTTTGTGGGTGTGGGTGTGAGTTTGTGGTTTTGTCTCATGTTCTGAGAATAGGTAGGAAAGGCGGTTTGTTTGGTTTGGAGTGGACTGTTTCTAGTAAGGCTTTTGACAAGGCGAGTGTTTCTATGTTTGTGTATCCCACTGTGTCCCTGGTTGTAGACATTAGAAAAGAGAATGCATCAATGGATGTGTCCTGTCTAGTAGAAAGCTTCCCAGCATTCATCCTGCCCAATTTATGAATGGACTGCGGCTTGCCTTATGGATGGGCAACGCCTACTATCTTCCTAAGTTCCTGTTTTCTTCCTGAATTCTGGCCACTCTCCAGAATAGGCTCATGGTTTTGTGTCCAAGATATGTACCACCTCCAAGCTCGGTGACATGGCCATGTACTGGATAGTTGAAAGAAATGGTGAGCATCTCAGAAAACTCAGATATCTGTGTGATCAGTAAAGTCTCCCTAGAGAAACCCTGCTTTGGGCCTTTGGCTTACCTATCCTTTTGTGGCCCTGAATGTCAGGAAGGCCTTTGCCTCAGGGCACCCCTTTGTGAAGCCTGAAGAAAACAGTTTTCAAATGGAAATGAATGGGCATCACCTGTGGCTCTTTGCTTAATTGCTTTGCAAAGGGATGTGTCTGAATCAGCCTCTTGGCCCTGTGTGAGGCTGTGGCTTACATTGTCAGCACCTGATGGATCCAAAGAAAGATCCCATGCGTGCATCCAAGGCCAAATTGGCACAAAAGCAGTCATCCTGGATGAGGTCTCTCGCCTTCCTCTGTAAGGTTCCTGACCTCCATCAAGTGAGAATAGGGATCCTTTGTGTCAAATGAGTCCTTCAAAGCCATGCAGAGGCTAGCCCATAGGTGCTTGGGTTTTCTCATGACTCCAGTTCACACAAAGAATCTATACCCGGCAGTCAGTAGGCCTCCAATTGGAGAAGTAGAGCAGTATTAAAGGCAGGCCTATTTGATCACTCCAGGTCCAAAGGAAGGGTGTCCAGGCCACCCTGACATTAGGCAAATTAGAGGCAAGGGAGCTTATTGTGGACACTGTCTTGGGCTGTGCCCCTCATGGAAACCTCCAGCCAGAGGTCATGATGAGTGTCTGTATGGAAGAAGATGAGGGCCATGTGGCAGTGTTTTGGTTTGAATTGTGGTGTGGCAGTGGGAAGAGATGACTGGGTCCACCTGGGCTTGAACTCTGGTGTGATTCCCCTTGGAGACTGAGTTCTGGAACTGACCTCAGAGAAGTATTGCCGTGAATTGTGTCGGGATGTTAGGAGGCCACGCATGAGAGTCGCCCTTGGAAACTGAGATCTAGGCCCAGGCTGGCTTTCCACAGAGCACTGGGAATCTCAGCCCGGATATCACATGATTTTATTCTTAAAGACCTGGCAGCCATCGTGGAGAGTCCAAACACACGTGGACCTCACATTGTAGACCTCAATGGGCCTGGCTTCCTGTGACCTTTTGGCCACTCCTTGGGAAGCCTTGTTTGTGAGAGTTCTCCAGAGCTTTCGTTGAAATGAGCTTCCTCACCATTTAATGGTTCCTGAAGGAATGGAAACCCACAGTGCCTCCAACTTCATCCTTTAAAAATGGCTAGCTAGATAAATACCATGACATTTTTGAAATTCCCATGACCAGGTGGCACTGGAGAACCTTTGGATGTCCTGTTGCTGATCATGAGTGTACCAGACAGTGCCTTGATTGACTGGGTTTCATGAAAATGGTGTAGAACAGAGATGCCAGTGAGTTGGGGCCTGCTGAGTAGTGGGCCTAGAGCAGTGGTGTGCAGGTGTGTGATAGAACATCTGTGGTGGGGCCATGTGGATCTGCCATTGGCTTCCAAATGGCTTGTGACTGACATGGTGCAGCGAGCAGACCCTTCTATGTAAAGGCATCTTGTTATATGGAGAGGTTTCAGGGCAATGTTCAGAATCAGGTTGCTATGGTCAAGGGGGCAAGCTCTGTGGGATAGAAGCCTGGCTGGTGCATTCTCCTAGGACCTTGACCCACCACACGTGACAGAACTCCCTCCAGCACTGTGTCCCAGTTGAACTCCTTGTATTTCCTGAAGCAAATTCCAAACTCCCAGTGCAGCAGCAAGAAACACCACGAAAAGTGGAGGATGACCAAATGGCTTCACAGTCCACACAGGGAGACACTTAGACCCCAGTGGCCACAGTTTACCTGCAAAGAGAGAATTCAGCACTTCTGCCTCATGTTCATTGGAAAATCAGAAACCATGTCCTCCAGGTCACATAGATGCAGACCTGGTTTGATGGTCTCACTACAAAGGAAGCTAAAGCTCCTGACAACAACATATATTTCAAGTGCCCAACCTCAGAAGCAGTTTCTCACGAAGTCTTTAGGCCAGCAGAGCTCCACGTTTGTGGAGTGTTTACCCTGTCCCTTACTCATGGAAAGTAGTCTACCACCTCCAAGGTTGTGAACTCCTGAGCATTTTCCATTCCACATATGTATTCACAGCATTTCTAACTCTTCTCCTCAAATTGTGTCTTACTTATTGTGAAGGTAATGTCAAGGCAATGTTCTGGATGAGAGTGGGAAGATTTTTTTGTAGCACATATTGGCCTACACATTGGATTCATTTTCCTATTTTCCGTTCGAAATACTGAATCCCTGACACTAACCCATACCCTACTAGATTGTGACTACGAATACTAATATGATGGAGAAAAATAACTCAAACAGAATAGAAATACAGGCAGTTCAGAGGAGGCCTGGTGTATAGTTGGACTGGCCTTTGGCATTATAAAGGGTAGGTGTTATAAATCTAGTCCAATTTAGTAGAAATAGTTCTCCATGTGTTTTGAATGTTAACAAATATGTGAATTCCTGTCTCCCTTTCTCTGTAGCCTATTCAGCAACATGCATTTTTACATGCACATATAGAATCCTACCTCCTATCCCACGTCCATTCTTGTGAGGTGGCTGACTTGGCAGATACAAACTGTGAGAAGAGATCACTCCTCCTAAACGCTGTTGGAACTGAAAATTCAACCTCCAGGTGAGCTTCCCACATGAACAACATGATACATAAATACATGTTCAGTAAAATAAATATTTTTGGATCTGTGGATGATAAATATTTCATGATGAATTTCGATTGGCATATATATTTCTACTCTTTAATGTCTGTGTTTGTGTGTGTGTTTTTCTTTTGTGTATATATATATATATATATATATATATATATATATATATATACATACACACACACACACACACACATACACACACTCTCCAGATTTTTCAAAATATGAAATGTATGTGTCATATTATATACTCCCTAAATTCATTCATGTTCATATATGTGGATTTATAATCAACTTTTCACAAGATTATTCTCAGAAATAGTCATCCACCTGAAATACATATTTGTTTCCTAGTGCTGAAATCCTAATATTTCTACAGTAACTGACCCAGTTTAACATGAATGCAAGTAGATTCCTATGGGACATGATGTGTATTTTGACGTTCATTTTTATTCAACACTGGTACATTACTATTTCTTCAGTTGATGCACATCATAGGATATGTATTTCATCCTCAAGTTCACAAATTTCTAGGCATTCATTTCCCTTTCAATCACTTCCTGCTTCAGAACACATGTATTCCTCCACGTTTCTTGACTGGTCTTTTCATGAGACTTCTTTCCAAACACATTCTTTTCCATTTCCATAATCCCTTGTGAAGCAAAACTCACACCCCCTTCATGGTAAACCATAACCCCAATATCACCATTAGATGTATAACTGGTTAGAATGAATGGTTGTGTATCAATATTAGATTTCCTATATATTTTCAGATATCAATGCAATCCATTATTTAAATTGGAACCTGTTATACTATTTATTCACAGTATGGTCTATTCATGCATTATCTCTATATTCATAGACCCAGGGTACACCTATTTGTACCCCCAAAGGCTAATTTATATGTCTTCAACATATTACTCCCAGAAATGGTGGAAGAAACACTCATGTCACCTGATCTACATATACATTTTATCACAGTGATATTCTGGACACAAAATGCAAAGGTCACACTTATGATTGCACCAACGCCTCATTGGAAAGTGAGCATGGATTACTAAAAACATCCTTGTCCAGGTTGCCTAATGCTCTCAAATGTCAATGCTATTGGTGACTACACATTTGTTTCTTCCTAAGATGATATATTCAACCTCAACCCTGTTGAAAATGTCTAATCCACTCACTCACTTTATACTTTGCCTGATTTCCTAATGTCTCTATTGATATCTGCTTTCCTACATATGTTCCCCAGTTCATCATTGTGACTGACTCTTCACATGTGCTGACGTTTACATTCACTCTCTAACCGACACCCTATTGCTAAAGAACTTTTGGTCCAAATTGCATACTCACTCTTCTTCCAAAACTTACCAACTATCTTCCTAATCCTACCTACTATCCCTTTTTGACTGGATGTTCTCTTCTACATTCAATCATCCAAGGTACAAGGTCCTATGCCATTGTGTACCGATTTATCTGAGACATCTGTGCAGAAAGTCATTCAAAGCTAAGTATCCCAATCAAGGGCCCAATGCCCTTCTGGCCTTCAAATCTTACTTGGATTTCTGTTTTCATACATATATTTCACCTATATATTATTATAAATATCCCAGGTTCCCAATACCATTCTTCATCCAGCAGAGTGATTCCTAAGCCACATCAAACAGGTTCTTAACCCTAACCATACACTGTTCCCTCAATCTAACTTTACAGAAGAGCAGGGACAGAGTGGGTCTTACAATACAGGAATGTGGGGGATCTTCCACCTGCTGAGAACCTCAAAGGTCCATGCAGAAATGATCCCTGGAGAAGATGTAGGCAGCTATGAAGGACCTGAGAGAGCAGAAGTCATCTTCCATGGCAAACAACCTGGTCAGGATGAAGGGATGTGTCTGAATGAGCCTCTCTCTTCTTAATGTAGACAAGATGGACCAAAGCAGGCCTGTGTGGAGAGCTGTTCCTTGGTGCCTATGGTTGATATTCCATTCTAACTTGTGAAAGTGTCACAGGAAGGAGGGGCAGCCTCCATCTCATGGGAGCCTTGGAAGCAACTGTTAGGACACAGTGGTTGCCAAGGCAGTGACCTCATTCAGTTCCTGAAGGAAGTGACCTCACCTCACTTCCTTGGTGATGGAACTCTCTGAACTTGGGATCCAGGAAGCCAGGCACCCAGAGCCAGTCCCAGTCCCAGTCCCAGTGGGCTCACTTGTTTGGATTTACCAAGGACAGAGTCAGTCTTTCTTGGTACCCACTGAGGTGAGGATTGCCAAATGCCAGGAAAGCTCTGCAGAGGGGCCTTTCCTGAGAAAGCAGGTAGTGGCTCACCGCTGGCTCCTGACAACTTCACAGAGTTGGCCAAGGAGGCCAGATGTGAGACAGGACAGGCCCTTTCGGGGGAACATAGTATGGCCCACCAGTCAGACGACACTCCGGGTAGTCACAGACCAACTTGGAAGGAGGTGCCTTTGTGGGTGTGGGTGTGAGTTTGTGGTTTTGTCTCATGTTCTGAGAATAGGTAGGAAAGGCGGTTTGTTTGGGTTGGAGTGGACTGTTTCTAGTAAGGCTTTTGACAAGGCGAGTGTTTCTATGTTTGTGTATCCCACTGTGTCCCTGGTTGTAGACATTAGAAAAGAGAATGCATCAATGGATGTGTCCTGTCTAGTAGAAAGCTTCCCAGCATTCATCCTGCCCAATTTATGAATGGACTGCGGCTTGCCTTATGGATGGGCAACGCCTACTATCTTCCTAAGTTCCTGTTTTCTTCCTGAATTCTGGCCACTCTCCAGAATAGGCTCATGGTTTTGTGTCCAAGATATGTACCACCTCCAAGCTCGGTGACATGGCCATGTACTGGATAGTTGAAAGAAATGGTGAGCATCTCAGAAAACTCAGATATCAGTGTGATCAGTAAAGTCTCCCTAGAGAAACCCTGCTTTGGGCCTTTGGCTTACCTATCCTTTTGTGGCCCTGAATGTCAGGAAGGCCTTTGCCTCAGGGCACCCCTTTGTGAAGCCTGAAGAAAACAGTTTTCAAATGGAAATGAATGGGCATCACCTGTGGCTCTTTGCTTAATTGCTTTGCAAAGGGATGTGTCTGAATCAGCCTCTTGGCCCTGTGTGAGGCTGTGGCTTACATTGTCAGCACCTGATGGATCCAAAGAAAGATCCCATGCGTGCATCCAAGGCCAAATTGGCACAAAAGCAGTCATCCTGGATGAGGTCTCTCGCCTTCCTCTGTAAGGTTCCTGACCTCCATCAAGTGAGAATAGGGATCCTTTGTGTCAAATGAGTCCTTCAAAGCCATGCAGAGGCTAGCCCATAGGTGCTTGGGTTTTCTCATGACTCCAGTTCACACAAAGAATCTATACCCGGCAGTCAGTAGGCCTCCAATTGGAGAAGTAGAGCAGTATTAAAGGCAGGCCTATTTGATCACTCCAGGTCCAAAGGAAGGGTGTCCAGGCCACCCTGACATTAGGCAAATGAGAGGCAAGGGAGCTTATTGTGGACACTGTCTTGGGCTGTGCCCCTCATGGAAACCTCCAGCCAGAGGTTATGATGAGTGTCTGTATGGAAGAAGATGAGGGCCATGTGGCAGTGTTTTGGTTTGAATTGTGGTGTGGCAGTGGGAAGAGATGACTGGGTCCACCTGGGCTTGAACTCTGGTGTGATTCCCCTTGGAGACTGAGTTCTGGAACTGACCTCAGAGAAGTATTGCCGTGAATTGTGTCGGGATGTTAGGAGGCCACGCATGAGAGTCGCCCTTGGAAACTGAGATCTAGGCCCAGGCTGGCTTTCCACAGAGCACTGGGAATCTCAGCCCGGATATCACATGATTTTATTCTTAAAGACCTGGCAGCCATCGTGGAGAGTCCAAACACACGTGGACCTCACATTGTAGACCTCAATGGGCCTGGCTTCCTGTGACCTTTTGGCCACTCCTTGGGAAGCCTTGTTTGTGAGAGTTCTCCAGAGCTTTCGTTGAAATGAGCTTCCTCACCATTTAATGGTTCCTGAAGGAATGGAAACCCACAGTGCCTCCAACTTCATCCTTTAAAAATGGCTAGCTAGATAAATACCATGACATTTTTGAAATTCCCATGACCAGGTGGCACTGGAGAACCTTTGGATGTCCTGTTGCTGATCATGAGTGTACCAGACAGTGCCTTGATTGACTGGGTTTCATGAAAATGGTGTAGAACAGAGATGCCAGTGAGTTGGGGCCTGCTGAGTAGTGGGCCTAGAGCAGTGGTGTGCAGGTGTGTGATAGAACATCTGTGGTGGGGCCATGTGGATCTGCCATTGGCTTCCAAATGGCTTGTGACTGACATGGTGCAGCGAGCAGACCCTTCTATGTAAAGGCATCTTGTTATATGGAGAGGTTTCAGGGCAATGTTCAGAATCAGGTTGCTATGGTCAAGGGGGCAAGCTCTGTGGGATAGAAGCCTGGCTGGTGCATTCTCCTAGGACCTTGACCCACCACACGTGACAGAACTCCCTCCAGCACTGTGTCCCAGTTGAACTCCTTGTATTTCCTGAAGCAAATTCCAAACTCCCAGTGCAGCAGCAAGAAACACCACGAAAAGTGGAGGATGACCAAATGGCTTCACAGTCCACACAGGGAGACACTTAGACCCCAGTGGCCACAGTTTACCTGCAAAGAGAGAATTCAGCACTTCTGCCTCATGTTCATTGGAAAATCAGAAACCATGTCCTCCAGGTCACATAGATGCAGACCTGGTTTGATGGTCTCACTACAAAGGAAGCTAAAGCTCCTGACAACAACATATATTTCAAGTGCCCAACCTCAGAAGCAGTTTCTCACGAAGTCTTTAGGCCAGCAGAGCTCCACGTTTGTGGAGTGTTTACCCTGTCCCTTACTCATGGAAAGTAGTCTACCACCTCCAAGGTTGTGAACTCCTGAGCATTTTCCATTCCACATATGTATTCACAGCATTTCTAACTCTTCTCCTCAAATTGTGTCTTACTTATTGTGAAGGTAATGTCAAGGCAATGTTCTGGATGAGAGTGGGAAGATTTTTTTGTAGCACATATTGGCCTACACATTGGATTCATTTTCCTATTTTCCGTTCGAAATACTGAATCCCTGACACTAACCCATACCCTACTAGATTGCGACTACGAATACTAATATGATGGAGAAAAATAACTCAAACAGAATAGAAATACAGGCAGTTCAGAGGAGGCCTGGTGTATAGTTGGACTGGCCTTTGGCATTATAAAGGGTAGGTGTTATAAATCTAGTCCAATTTAGTAGAAATAGTTCTCCATGTGTTTTGAATGTTAACAAATATGTGAATTCCTGTCTCCCTTTCTCTGTAGCCTATTCAGCAACATGCATTTTTACATGCACATATAGAATCCTACCTCCTATCCCACGTCCATTCTTGTGAGGTGGCTGACTTGGCAGATACAAACTGTGAGAAGAGATCACTCCTCCTAAACGCTGTTGGAACTGAAAATTCAACCTCCAGGTGAGCTTCCCACATGAACAACATGATACATAAATACATGTTCAGTAAAATAAATATTTTTGGATCTGTGGATGATAAATATTTCATGATGAATTTCGATTGGCATATATATTTCTACTCTTTAATGTCTGTGTTTGTGTGTGTGTTTTTCTTTTGTGTATATATATATATATATATATATATATATATATATATATATACATACACACACACACACACACACATACACACACTCTCCAGATTTTTCAAAATATGAAATGTATGTGTCATATTATATACTCCCTAAATTCATTCATGTTCATATATGTGGATTTATAATCAACTTTTCACAAGATTATTCTCAGAAATAGTCATCCACCTGAAATACATATTTGTTTCCTAGTGCTGAAATCCTAATATTTCTACAGTAACTGACCCAGTTTAACATGAATGCAAGTAGATTCCTATGGGACATGATGTGTATTTTGACGTTCATTTTTATTCAACACTGGTACATTACTATTTCTTCAGTTGATGCACATCATAGGATATGTATTTCATCCTCAAGTTCACAAATTTCTAGGCATTCATTTCCCTTTCAATCACTTCCTGCTTCAGAACACATGTATTCCTCCACGTTTCTTGACTGGTCTTTTCATGAGACTTCTTTCCAAACACATTCTTTTCCATTTCCATAATCCCTTGTGAAGCAAAACTCACACCCCCTTCATGGTAAACCATAACCCCAATATCACCATTAGATGTATAACTGGTTAGAATGAATGGTTGTGTATCAATATTAGATTTCCTATATATTTTCAGATATCAATGCAATCCATTATTTAAATTGGAACCTGTTATACTATTTATTCACAGTATGGTCTATTCATGCATTATCTCTATATTCATAGACCCAGGGTACACCTATTTGTACCCCCAAAGGCTAATTTATATGTCTTCAACATATTACTCCCAGAAATGGTGGAAGAAACACTCATGTCACCTGATCTACATATACATTTTATCACAGTGATATTCTGGACACAAAATGCAAAGGTCACACTTATGATTGCACCAACGCCTCATTGGAAAGTGAGCATGGATTACTAAAAACATCCTTGTCCAGGTTGCCTAATGCTCTCAAATGTCAATGCTATTGGTGACTACACATTTGTTTCTTCCTAAGATGATATATTCAACCTCAACCCTGTTGAAAATGTCTAATCCACTCACTCACTTTATACTTTGCCTGATTTCCTAATGTCTCTATTGATATCTGCTTTCCTACATATGTTCCCCAGTTCATCATTGTGACTGACTCTTCACATGTGCTGACGTTTACATTCACTCTCTAACCGACACCCTATTGCTAAAGAACTTTTGGTCCAAATTGCATACTCACTCTTCTTCCAAAACTTACCAACTATCTTCCTAATCCTACCTACTATCCCTTTTTGACTGGATGTTCTCTTCTACATTCAATCATCCAAGGTACAAGGTCCTATGCCATTGTGTACCGATTTATCTGAGACATCTGTGCAGAAAGTCATTCAAAGCTAAGTATCCCAATCAAGGGCCCAATGCCCTTCTGGCCTTCAAATCTTACTTGGATTTCTGTTTTCATACATATATTTCACCTATATATTATTATAAATATCCCAGGTTCCCAATACCATTCTTCATCCAGCAGAGTGATTCCTAAGCCACATCAAACAGGTTCTTAACCCTAACCATACACTGTTCCCTCAATCTAACTTTACAGAAGAGCAGGGACAGAGTGGGTCTTACAATACAGGAATGTGGGGGATCTTCCACCTGCTGAGAACCTCAAAGGTCCATGCAGAAATGATCCCTGGAGAAGATGTAGGCAGCTATGAAGGACCTGAGAGAGCAGAAGTCATCTTCCATGGCAAACAACCTGGTCAGGATGAAGGGATGTGTCTGAATGAGCCTCTCTCTTCTTAATGTAGACAAGATGGACCAAAGCAGGCCTGTGTGGAGAGCTGTTCCTTGGTGCCTATGGTTGATATTCCATTCTAACTTGTGAAAGTGTCACAGGAAGGAGGGGCAGCCTCCATCTCATGGGAGCCTTGGAAGCAACTGTTAGGACACAGTGGTTGCCAAGGCAGTGACCTCATTCAGTTCCTGAAGGAAGTGACCTCACCTCACTTCCTTGGTGATGGAACTCTCTGAACTTGGGATCCAGGAAGCCAGGCACCCAGAGCCAGTCCCAGTCCCAGTCCCAGTGGGCTCACTTGTTTGGATTTACCAAGGACAGAGTCAGTCTTTCTTGGTACCCACTGAGGTGAGGATTGCCAAATGCCAGGAAAGCTCTGCAGAGGGGCCTTTCCTGAGAAAGCAGGTAGTGGCTCACCGCTGGCTCCTGACAACTTCACAGAGTTGGCCAAGGAGGCCAGATGTGAGACAGGACAGGCCCTTTCGGGGGAACATAGTATGGCCCACCAGTCAGACGACACTCCGGGTAGTCACAGACCAACTTGGAAGGAGGTGCCTTTGTGGGTGTGGGTGTGAGTTTGTGGTTTTGTCTCATGTTCTGAGAATAGGTAGGAAAGGCGGTTTGTTTGGGTTGGAGTGGACTGTTTCTAGTAAGGCTTTTGACAAGGCGAGTGTTTCTATGTTTGTGTATCCCACTGTGTCCCTGGTTGTAGACATTAGAAAAGAGAATGCATCAATGGATGTGTCCTGTCTAGTAGAAAGCTTCCCAGCATTCATCCTGCCCAATTTATGAATGGACTGCGGCTTGCCTTATGGATGGGCAACGCCTACTATCTTCCTAAGTTCCTGTTTTCTTCCTGAATTCTGGCCACTCTCCAGAATAGGCTCATGGTTTTGTGTCCAAGATATGTACCACCTCCAAGCTCGGTGACATGGCCATGTACTGGATAGTTGAAAGAAATGGTGAGCATCTCAGAAAACTCAGATATCTGTGTGATCAGTAAAGTCTCCCTAGAGAAACCCTGCTTTGGGCCTTTGGCTTACCTATCCTTTTGTGGCCCTGAATGTCAGGAAGGCCTTTGCCTCAGGGCACCCCTTTGTGAAGCCTGAAGAAAACAGTTTTCAAATGGAAATGAATGGGCATCACCTGTGGCTCTTTGCTTAATTGCTTTGCAAAGGGATGTGTCTGAATCAGCCTCTTGGCCCTGTGTGAGGCTGTGGCTTACATTGTCAGCACCTGATGGATCCAAAGAAAGATCCCATGCGTGCATCCAAGGCCAAATTGGCACAAAAGCAGTCATCCTGGATGAGGTCTCTCGCCTTCCTCTGTAAGGTTCCTGACCTCCATCAAGTGAGAATAGGGATCCTTTGTGTCAAATGAGTCCTTCAAAGCCATGCAGAGGCTAGCCCATAGGTGCTTGGGTTTTCTCATGACTCCAGTTCACACAAAGAATCTATACCCGGCAGTCAGTAGGCCTCCAATTGGAGAAGTAGAGCAGTATTAAAGGCAGGCCTATTTGATCACTCCAGGTCCAAAGGAAGGGTGTCCAGGCCACCCTGACATTAGGCAAATGAGAGGCAAGGGAGCTTATTGTGGACACTGTCTTGGGCTGTGCCCCTCATGGAAACCTCCAGCCAGAGGTTATGATGAGTGTCTGTATGGAAGAAGATGAGGGCCATGTGGCAGTGTTTTGGTTTGAATTGTGGTGTGGCAGTGGGAAGAGATGACTGGGTCCACCTGGGCTTGAACTCTGGTGTGATTCCCCTTGGAGACTGAGTTCTGGAACTGACCTCAGAGAAGTATTGCCGTGAATTGTGTCGGGATGTTAGGAGGCCACGCATGAGAGTCGCCCTTGGAAACTGAGATCTAGGCCCAGGCTGGCTTTCCACAGAGCACTGGGAATCTCAGCCCGGATATCACATGATTTTATTCTTAAAGACCTGGCAGCCATCGTGGAGAGTCCAAACACACGTGGACCTCACATTGTAGACCTCAATGGGCCTGGCTTCCTGTGACCTTTTGGCCACTCCTTGGGAAGCCTTGTTTGTGAGAGTTCTCCAGAGCTTTCGTTGAAATGAGCTTCCTCACCATTTAATGGTTCCTGAAGGAATGGAAACCCACAGTGCCTCCAACTTCATCCTTTAAAAATGGCTAGCTAGATAAATACCATGACATTTTTGAAATTCCCATGACCAGGTGGCACTGGAGAACCTTTGGATGTCCTGTTGCTGATCATGAGTGTACCAGACAGTGCCTTGATTGACTGGGTTTCATGAAAATGGTGTAGAACAGAGATGCCAGTGAGTTGGGGCCTGCTGAGTAGTGGGCCTAGAGCAGTGGTGTGCAGGTGTGTGATAGAACATCTGTGGTGGGGCCATGTGGATCTGCCATTGGCTTCCAAATGGCTTGTGACTGACATGGTGCAGCGAGCAGACCCTTCTATGTAAAGGCATCTTGTTATATGGAGAGGTTTCAGGGCAATGTTCAGAATCAGGTTGCTATGGTCAAGGGGGCAAGCTCTGTGGGATAGAAGCCTGGCTGGTGCATTCTCCTAGGACCTTGACCCACCACACGTGACAGAACTCCCTCCAGCACTGTGTCCCAGTTGAACTCCTTGTATTTCCTGAAGCAAATTCCAAACTCCCAGTGCAGCAGCAAGAAACACCACGAAAAGTGGAGGATGACCAAATGGCTTCACAGTCCACACAGGGAGACACTTAGACCCCAGTGGCCACAGTTTACCTGCAAAGAGAGAATTCAGCACTTCTGCCTCATGTTCATTGGAAAATCAGAAACCATGTCCTCCAGGTCACATAGATGCAGACCTGGTTTGATGGTCTCACTACAAAGGAAGCTAAAGCTCCTGACAACAACATATATTTCAAGTGCCCAACCTCAGAAGCAGTTTCTCACGAAGTCTTTAGGCCAGCAGAGCTCCACGTTTGTGGAGTGTTTACCCTGTCCCTTACTCATGGAAAGTAGTCTACCACCTCCAAGGTTGTGAACTCCTGAGCATTTTCCATTCCACATATGTATTCACAGCATTTCTAACTCTTCTCCTCAAATTGTGTCTTACTTATTGTGAAGGTAATGTCAAGGCAATGTTCTGGATGAGAGTGGGAAGATTTTTTTGTAGCACATATTGGCCTACACATTGGATTCATTTTCCTATTTTCCGTTCGAAATACTGAATCCCTGACACTAACCCATACCCTACTAGATTGTGACTACGAATACTAATATGATGGAGAAAAATAACTCAAACAGAATAGAAATACAGGCAGTTCAGAGGAGGCCTGGTGTATAGTTGGACTGGCCTTTGGCATTATAAAGGGTAGGTGTTATAAATCTAGTCCAATTTAGTAGAAATAGTTCTCCATGTGTTTTGAATGTTAACAAATATGTGAATTCCTGTCTCCCTTTCTCTGTAGCCTATTCAGCAACATGCATTTTTACATGCACATATAGAATCCTACCTCCTATCCCACGTCCATTCTTGTGAGGTGGCTGACTTGGCAGATACAAACTGTGAGAAGAGATCACTCCTCCTAAACGCTGTTGGAACTGAAAATTCAACCTCCAGGTGAGCTTCCCACATGAACAACATGATACATAAATACATGTTCAGTAAAATAAATATTTTTGGATCTGTGGATGATAAATATTTCATGATGAATTTCGATTGGCATATATATTTCTACTCTTTAATGTCTGTGTTTGTGTGTGTGTTTTTCTTTTGTGTATATATATATATATATATATATATATATATATATATATATATATATACATATACACACACACACACACACACATACACACACTCTCCAGATTTTTCAAAATATGAAATGTATGTGTCATATTATATACTCCCTAAATTCATTCATGTTCATATATGTGGATTTATAATCAACTTTTCACAAGATTATTCTCAGAAATAGTCATCCACCTGAAATACATATTTGTTTCCTAGTGCTGAAATCCTAATATTTCTACAGTAACTGACCCAGTTTAACATGAATGCAAGTAGATTCCTATGGGACATGATGTGTATTTTGATGTTCATTTTTATTCAACACTGGTACATTACTATTTCTTCAGTTGATGCACATCATAGGATATGTATTTCATCCTCAAGTTCACAAATTTCTAGGCATTCATTTCCCTTTCAATCACTTCCTGCTTCAGAACACATGTATTCCTCCACGTTTCTTGACTGGTCTTTTCATGAGACTTCTTTCCAAACACATTCTTTTCCATTTCCATAATCCCTTGTGAAGCAAAACTCACACCCCCTTCATGGTAAACCATAACCCCAATATCACCATTAGATGTATAACTGGTTAGAATGAATGGTTGTGTATCAATATTAGATTTCCTATATATTTTCAGATATCAATGCAATCCATTATTTAAATTGGAACCTGTTATACTATTTATTCACAGTATGGTCTATTCATGCATTATCTCTATATTCATAGACCCAGGGTACACCTATTTGTACCCCCAAAGGCTAATTTATATGTCTTCAACATATTACTCCCAGAAATGGTGGAAGAAACACTCATGTCACCTGATCTACATATACATTTTATCACAGTGATATTCTGGACACAAAATGCAAAGGTCACACTTATGATTGCACCAACGCCTCATTGGAAAGTGAGCATGGATTACTAAAAACATCCTTGTCCAGGTTGCCTAATGCTCTCAAATGTCAATGCTATTGGTGACTACACATTTGTTTCTTCCTAAGATGATATATTCAACCTCAACCCTGTTGAAAATGTCTAATCCACTCACTCACTTTATACTTTGCCTGATTTCCTAATGTCTCTATTGATATCTGCTTTCCTACATATGTTCCCCAGTTCATCATTGTGACTGACTCTTCACATGTGCTGACGTTTACATTCACTCTCTAACCGACACCCTATTGCTAAAGAACTTTTGGTCCAAATTGCATACTCACTCTTCTTCCAAAACTTACCAACTATCTTCCTAATCCTACCTACTATCCCTTTTTGACTGGATGTTCTCTTCTACATTCAATCATCCAAGGTACAAGGTCCTATGCCATTGTGTACCGATTTATCTGAGACATCTGTGCAGAAAGTCATTCAAAGCTAAGTATCCCAATCAAGGGCCCAATGCCCTTCTGGCCTTCAAATCTTACTTGGATTTCTGTTTTCATACATATATTTCACCTATATATTATTATAAATATCCCAGGTTCCCAATACCATTCTTCATCCAGCAGAGTGATTCCTAAGCCACATCAAACAGGTTCTTAACCCTAACCATACACTGTTCCCTCAATCTAACTTTACAGAAGAGCAGGGACAGAGTGGGTCTTACAATACAGGAATGTGGGGGATCTTCCACCTGCTGAGAACCTCAAAGGTCCATGCAGAAATGATCCCTGGAGAAGATGTAGGCAGCTATGAAGGACCTGAGAGAGCAGAAGTCATCTTCCATGGCAAACAACCTGGTCAGGATGAAGGGATGTGTCTGAATGAGCCTCTCTCTTCTTAATGTAGACAAGATGGACCAAAGCAGGCCTGTGTGGAGAGCTGTTCCTTGGTGCCTATGGTTGATATTCCATTCTAACTTGTGAAAGTGTCACAGGAAGGAGGGGCAGCCTCCATCTCATGGGAGCCTTGGAAGCAACTGTTAGGACACAGTGGTTGCCAAGGCAGTGACCTCATTCAGTTCCTGAAGGAAGTGACCTCACCTCACTTCCTTGGTGATGGAACTCTCTGAACTTGGGATCCAGGAAGCCAGGCACCCAGAGCCAGTCCCAGTCCCAGTCCCAGTGGGCTCACTTGTTTGGATTTACCAAGGACAGAGTCAGTCTTTCTTGGTACCCACTGAGGTGAGGATTGCCAAATGCCAGGAAAGCTCTGCAGAGGGGCCTTTCCTGAGAAAGCAGGTAGTGGCTCACCGCTGGCTCCTGACAACTTCACAGAGTTGGCCAAGGAGGCCAGATGTGAGACAGGACAGGCCCTTTCGGGGGAACATAGTATGGCCCACCAGTCAGACGACACTCCGGGTAGTCACAGACCAACTTGGAAGGAGGTGCCTTTGTGGGTGTGGGTGTGAGTTTGTGGTTTTGTCTCATGTTCTGAGAATAGGTAGGAAAGGCGGTTTGTTTGGGTTGGAGTGGACTGTTTCTAGTAAGGCTTTTGACAAGGCGAGTGTTTCTATGTTTGTGTATCCCACTGTGTCCCTGGTTGTAGACATTAGAAAAGAGAATGCATCAATGGATGTGTCCTGTCTAGTAGAAAGCTTCCCAGCATTCATCCTGCCCAATTTATGAATGGACTGCGGCTTGCCTTATGGATGGGCAACGCCTACTATCTTCCTAAGTTCCTGTTTTCTTCCTGAATTCTGGCCACTCTCCAGAATAGGCTCATGGTTTTGTGTCCAAGATATGTACCACCTCCAAGCTCGGTGACATGGCCATGTACTGGATAGTTGAAAGAAATGGTGAGCATCTCAGAAAACTCAGATATCAGTGTGATCAGTAAAGTCTCCCTAGAGAAACCCTGCTTTGGGCCTTTGGCTTACCTATCCTTTTGTGGCCCTGAATGTCAGGAAGGCCTTTGCCTCAGGGCACCCCTTTGTGAAGCCTGAAGAAAACAGTTTTCAAATGGAAATGAATGGGCATCACCTGTGGCTCTTTGCTTAATTGCTTTGCAAAGGGATGTGTCTGAATCAGCCTCTTGGCCCTGTGTGAGGCTGTGGCTTACATTGTCAGCACCTGATGGATCCAAAGAAAGATCCCATGCGTGCATCCAAGGCCAAATTGGCACAAAAGCAGTCATCCTGGATGAGGTCTCTCGCCTTCCTCTGTAAGGTTCCTGACCTCCATCAAGTGAGAATAGGGATCCTTTGTGTCAAATGAGTCCTTCAAAGCCATGCAGAGGCTAGCCCATAGGTGCTTGGGTTTTCTCATGACTCCAGTTCACACAAAGAATCTATACCCGGCAGTCAGTAGGCCTCCAATTGGAGAAGTAGAGCAGTATTAAAGGCAGGCCTATTTGATCACTCCAGGTCCAAAGGAAGGGTGTCCAGGCCACCCTGACATTAGGCAAATGAGAGGCAAGGGAGCTTATTGTGGACACTGTCTTGGGCTGTGCCCCTCATGGAAACCTCCAGCCAGAGGTCATGATGAGTGTCTGTATGGAAGAAGATGAGGGCCATGTGGCAGTGTTTTGGTTTGAATTGTGGTGTGGCAGTGGGAAGAGATGACTGGGTCCACCTGGGCTTGAACTCTGGTGTGATTCCCCTTGGAGACTGAGTTCTGGAACTGACCTCAGAGAAGTATTGCCGTGAATTGTGTCGGGATGTTAGGAGGCCACGCATGAGAGTCGCCCTTGGAAACTGAGATCTAGGCCCAGGCTGGCTTTCCACAGAGCACTGGGAATCTCAGCCCGGATATCACATGATTTTATTCTTAAAGACCTGGCAGCCATCGTGGAGAGTCCAAACACACGTGGACCTCACATTGTAGACCTCAATGGGCCTGGCTTCCTGTGACCTTTTGGCCACTCCTTGGGAAGCCTTGTTTGTGAGAGTTCTCCAGAGCTTTCGTTGAAATGAGCTTCCTCACCATTTAATGGTTCCTGAAGGAATGGAAACCCACAGTGCCTCCAACTTCATCCTTTAAAAATGGCTAGCTAGATAAATACCATGACATTTTTGAAATTCCCATGACCAGGTGGCACTGGAGAACCTTTGGATGTCCTGTTGCTGATCATGAGTGTACCAGACAGTGCCTTGATTGACTGGGTTTCATGAAAATGGTGTAGAACAGAGATGCCAGTGAGTTGGGGCCTGCTGAGTAGTGGGCCTAGAGCAGTGGTGTGCAGGTGTGTGATAGAACATCTGTGGTGGGGCCATGTGGATCTGCCATTGGCTTCCAAATGGCTTGTGACTGACATGGTGCAGCGAGCAGACCCTTCTATGTAAAGGCATCTTGTTATATGGAGAGGTTTCAGGGCAATGTTCAGAATCAGGTTGCTATGGTCAAGGGGGCAAGCTCTGTGGGATAGAAGCCTGGCTGGTGCATTCTCCTAGGACCTTGACCCACCACACGTGACAGAACTCCCTCCAGCACTGTGTCCCAGTTGAACTCCTTGTATTTCCTGAAGCAAATTCCAAACTCCCAGTGCAGCAGCAAGAAACACCACGAAAAGTGGAGGATGACCAAATGGCTTCACAGTCCACACAGGGAGACACTTAGACCCCAGTGGCCACAGTTTACCTGCAAAGAGAGAATTCAGCACTTCTGCCTCATGTTCATTGGAAAATCAGAAACCATGTCCTCCAGGTCACATAGATGCAGACCTGGTTTGATGGTCTCACTACAAAGGAAGCTAAAGCTCCTGACAACAACATATATTTCAAGTGCCCAACCTCAGAAGCAGTTTCTCACGAAGTCTTTAGGCCAGCAGAGCTCCACGTTTGTGGAGTGTTTACCCTGTCCCTTACTCATGGAAAGTAGTCTACCACCTCCAAGGTTGTGAACTCCTGAGCATTTTCCATTCCACATATGTATTCACAGCATTTCTAACTCTTCTCCTCAAATTGTGTCTTACTTATTGTGAAGGTAATGTCAAGGCAATGTTCTGGATGAGAGTGGGAAGATTTTTTTGTAGCACATATTGGCCTACACATTGGATTCATTTTCCTATTTTCCGTTCGAAATACTGAATCCCTGACACTAACCCATACCCTACTAGATTGTGACTACGAATACTAATATGATGGAGAAAAATAACTCAAACAGAATAGAAATACAGGCAGTTCAGAGGAGGCCTGGTGTATAGTTGGACTGGCCTTTGGCATTATAAAGGGTAGGTGTTATAAATCTAGTCCAATTTAGTAGAAATAGTTCTCCATGTGTTTTGAATGTTAACAAATATGTGAATTCCTGTCTCCCTTTCTCTGTAGCCTATTCAGCAACATGCATTTTTACATGCACATATACAATCCTACCTCCTATCCCACGTCCATTCTTGTGAGGTGGCTGACTTGGCAGATACAAACTGTGAGAAGAGATCACTCCTCCTAAACGCTGTTGGAACTGAAAATTCAACCTCCAGGTGAGCTTCCCACATGAACAACATGATACATAAATACATGTTCAGTAAAATAAATATTTTTGGATCTGTGGATGATAAATATTTCATGATGAATTTCGATTGGCATATATATTTCTACTCTTTAATGTCTGTGTTTGTGTGTGTGTTTTTCTTTTGTGTATATATATATATATATATATATATATATATATATATATATATATATATATATATACATATACACACACACACACACACACATACACACACTCTCCAGATTTTTCAAAATATGAAATGTATGTGTCATATTATATACTCCCTAAATTCATTCATGTTCATATATGTGGATTTATAATCAACTTTTCACAAGATTATTCTCAGAAATAGTCATCCACCTGAAATACATATTTGTTTCCTAGTGCTGAAATCCTAATATTTCTACAGTAACTGACCCAGTTTAACATGAATGCAAGTAGATTCCTATGGGACATGATGTGTATTTTGACGTTCATTTTTATTCAACACTGGTACATTACTATTTCTTCAGTTGATGCACATCATAGGATATGTATTTCATCCTCAAGTTCACAAATTTCTAGGCATTCATTTCCCTTTCAATCACTTCCTGCTTCAGAACACATGTATTCCTCCACGTTTCTTGACTGGTCTTTTCATGAGACTTCTTTCCAAACACATTCTTTTCCATTTCCATAATCCCTTGTGAAGCAAAACTCACACCCCCTTCATGGTAAACCATAACCCCAATATCACCATTAGATGTATAACTGGTTAGAATGAATGGTTGTGTATCAATATTAGATTTCCTATATATTTTCAGATATCAATGCAATCCATTATTTAAATTGGAACCTGTTATACTATTTATTCACAGTATGGTCTATTCATGCATTATCTCTATATTCATAGACCCAGGGTACACCTATTTGTACCCCCAAAGGCTAATTTATATGTCTTCAACATATTACTCCCAGAAATGGTGGAAGAAACACTCATGTCACCTGATCTACATATACATTTTATCACAGTGATATTCTGGACACAAAATGCAAAGGTCACACTTATGATTGCACCAACGCCTCATTGGAAAGTGAGCATGGATTACTAAAAACATCCTTGTCCAGGTTGCCTAATGCTCTCAAATGTCAATGCTATTGGTGACTACACATTTGTTTCTTCCTAAGATGATATATTCAACCTCAACCCTGTTGAAAATGTCTAATCCACTCACTCACTTTATACTTTGCCTGATTTCCTAATGTCTCTATTGATATCTGCTTTCCTACATATGTTCCCCAGTTCATCATTGTGACTGACTCTTCACATGTGCTGACGTTTACATTCACTCTCTAACCGACACCCTATTGCTAAAGAACTTTTGGTCCAAATTGCATACTCACTCTTCTTCCAAAACTTACCAACTATCTTCCTAATCCTACCTACTATCCCTTTTTGACTGGATGTTCTCTTCTACATTCAATCATCCAAGGTACAAGGTCCTATGCCATTGTGTACCGATTTATCTGAGACATCTGTGCAGAAAGTCATTCAAAGCTAAGTATCCCAATCAAGGGCCCAATGCCCTTCTGGCCTTCAAATCTTACTTGGATTTCTGTTTTCATACATATATTTCACCTATATATTATTATAAATATCCCAGGTTCCCAATACCATTCTTCATCCAGCAGAGTGATTCCTAAGCCACATCAAACAGGTTCTTAACCCTAACCATACACTGTTCCCTCAATCTAACTTTACAGAAGAGCAGGGACAGAGTGGGTCTTACAATACAGGAATGTGGGGGATCTTCCACCTGCTGAGAACCTCAAAGGTCCATGCAGAAATGATCCCTGGAGAAGATGTAGGCAGCTATGAAGGACCTGAGAGAGCAGAAGTCATCTTCCATGGCAAACAACCTGGTCAGGATGAAGGGATGTGTCTGAATGAGCCTCTCTCTTCTTAATGTAGACAAGATGGACCAAAGCAGGCCTGTGTGGAGAGCTGTTCCTTGGTGCCTATGGTTGATATTCCATTCTAACTTGTGAAAGTGTCACAGGAAGGAGGGGCAGCCTCCATCTCATGGGAGCCTTGGAAGCAACTGTTAGGACACAGTGGTTGCCAAGGCAGTGACCTCATTCAGTTCCTGAAGGAAGTGACCTCACCTCACTTCCTTGGTGATGGAACTCTCTGAACTTGGGATCCAGGAAGCCAGGCACCCAGAGCCAGTCCCAGTCCCAGTCCCAGTGGGCTCACTTGTTTGGATTTACCAAGGACAGAGTCAGTCTTTCTTGGTACCCACTGAGGTGAGGATTGCCAAATGCCAGGAAAGCTCTGCAGAGGGGCCTTTCCTGAGAAAGCAGGTAGTGGCTCACCGCTGGCTCCTGACAACTTCACAGAGTTGGCCAAGGAGGCCAGATGTGAGACAGGACAGGCCCTTTCGGGGGAACATAGTATGGCCCACCAGTCAGACGACACTCCGGGTAGTCACAGACCAACTTGGAAGGAGGTGCCTTTGTGGGTGTGGGTGTGAGTTTGTGGTTTTGTCTCATGTTCTGAGAATAGGTAGGAAAGGCGGTTTGTTTGGTTTGGAGTGGACTGTTTCTAGTAAGGCTTTTGACAAGGCGAGTGTTTCTATGTTTGTGTATCCCACTGTGTCCCTGGTTGTAGACATTAGAAAAGAGAATGCATCAATGGATGTGTCCTGTCTAGTAGAAAGCTTCCCAGCATTCATCCTGCCCAATTTATGAATGGACTGCGGCTTGCCTTATGGATGGGCAACGCCTACTATCTTCCTAAGTTCCTGTTTTCTTCCTGAATTCTGGCCACTCTCCAGAATAGGCTCATGGTTTTGTGTCCAAGATATGTACCACCTCCAAGCTCGGTGACATGGCCATGTACTGGATAGTTGAAAGAAATGGTGAGCATCTCAGAAAACTCAGATATCAGTGTGATCAGTAAAGTCTCCCTAGAGAAACCCTGCTTTGGGCCTTTGGCTTACCTATCCTTTTGTGGCCCTGAATGTCAGGAAGGCCTTTGCCTCAGGGCACCCCTTTGTGAAGCCTGAAGAAAACAGTTTTCAAATGGAAATGAATGGGCATCACCTGTGGCTCTTTGCTTAATTGCTTTGCAAAGGGATGTGTCTGAATCAGCCTCTTGGCCCTGTGTGAGGCTGTGGCTTACATTGTCAGCACCTGATGGATCCAAAGAAAGATCCCATGCGTGCATCCAAGGCCAAATTGGCACAAAAGCAGTCATCCTGGATGAGGTCTCTCGCCTTCCTCTGTAAGGTTCCTGACCTCCATCAAGTGAGAATAGGGATCCTTTGTGTCAAATGAGTCCTTCAAAGCCATGCAGAGGCTAGCCCATAGGTGCTTGGGTTTTCTCATGACTCCAGTTCACACAAAGAATCTATACCCGGCAGTCAGTAGGCCTCCAATTGGAGAAGTAGAGCAGTATTAAAGGCAGGCCTATTTGATCACTCCAGGTCCAAAGGAAGGGTGTCCAGGCCACCCTGACATTAGGCAAATGAGAGGCAAGGGAGCTTATTGTGGACACTGTCTTGGGCTGTGCCCCTCATGGAAACCTCCAGCCAGAGGTCATGATGAGTGTCTGTATGGAAGAAGATGAGGGCCATGTGGCAGTGTTTTGGTTTGAATTGTGGTGTGGCAGTGGGAAGAGATGACTGGGTCCACCTGGGCTTGAACTCTGGTGTGATTCCCCTTGGAGACTGAGTTCTGGAACTGACCTCAGAGAAGTATTGCCGTGAATTGTGTCGGGATGTTAGGAGGCCACGCATGAGAGTCGCCCTTGGAAACTGAGATCTAGGCCCAGGCTGGCTTTCCACAGAGCACTGGGAATCTCAGCCCGGATATCACATGATTTTATTCTTAAAGACCTGGCAGCCATCGTGGAGAGTCCAAACACACGTGGACCTCACATTGTAGACCTCAATGGGCCTGGCTTCCTGTGACCTTTTGGCCACTCCTTGGGAAGCCTTGTTTGTGAGAGTTCTCCAGAGCTTTCGTTGAAATGAGCTTCCTCACCATTTAATGGTTCCTGAAGGAATGGAAACCCACAGTGCCTCCAACTTCATCCTTTAAAAATGGCTAGCTAGATAAATACCATGACATTTTTGAAATTCCCATGACCAGGTGGCACTGGAGAACCTTTGGATGTCCTGTTGCTGATCATGAGTGTACCAGACAGTGCCTTGATTGACTGGGTTTCATGAAAATGGTGTAGAACAGAGATGCCAGTGAGTTGGGGCCTGCTGAGTAGTGGGCCTAGAGCAGTGGTGTGCAGGTGTGTGATAGAACATCTGTGGTGGGGCCATGTGGATCTGCCATTGGCTTCCAAATGGCTTGTGACTGACATGGTGCAGCGAGCAGACCCTTCTATGTAAAGGCATCTTGTTATATGGAGAGGTTTCAGGGCAATGTTCAGAATCAGGTTGCTATGGTCAAGGGGGCAAGCTCTGTGGGATAGAAGCCTGGCTGGTGCATTCTCCTAGGACCTTGACCCACCACACGTGACAGAACTCCCTCCAGCACTGTGTCCCAGTTGAACTCCTTGTATTTCCTGAAGCAAATTCCAAACTCCCAGTGCAACAGCAAGAAACACCACGAAAAGTGGAGGATGACCAAATGGCTTCACAGTCCACACAGGGAGACACTTAGACCCCAGTGGCCACAGTTTACCTGCAAAGAGAGAATTCAGCACTTCTGCCTCATGTTCATTGGAAAATCAGAAACCATGTCCTCCAGGTCACATAGATGCAGACCTGGTTTGATGGTCTCACTACAAAGGAAGCTAAAGCTCCTGACAACAACATATATTTCAAGTGCCCAACCTCAGAAGCAGTTTCTCACGAAGTCTTTAGGCCAGCAGAGCTCCACGTTTGTGGAGTGTTTACCCTGTCCCTTACTCATGGAAAGTAGTCTACCACCTCCAAGGTTGTGAACTCCTGAGCATTTTCCATTCCACATATGTATTCACAGCATTTCTAACTCTTCTCCTCAAATTGTGTCTTACTTATTGTGAAGGTAATGTCAAGGCAATGTTCTGGATGAGAGTGGGAAGATTTTTTTGTAGCACATATTGGCCTACACATTGGATTCATTTTCCTATTTTCCGTTCGAAATACTGAATCCCTGACACTAACCCATACCCTACTAGATTGTGACTACGAATACTAATATGATGGAGAAAAATAACTCAAACAGAATAGAAATACAGGCAGTTCAGAGGAGGCCTGGTGTATAGTTGGACTGGCCTTTGGCATTATAAAGGGTAGGTGTTATAAATCTAGTCCAATTTAGTAGAAATAGTTCTCCATGTGTTTTGAATGTTAACAAATATGTGAATTCCTGTCTCCCTTTCTCTGTAGCCTATTCAGCAACATGCATTTTTACATGCACATATACAATCCTACCTCCTATCCCACGTCCATTCTTGTGAGGTGGCTGACTTGGCAGATACAAACTGTGAGAAGAGATCACTCCTCCTAAACGCTGTTGGAACTGAAAATTCAACCTCCAGGTGAGCTTCCCACATGAAAAACATGATACATAAATACATGTTCAGTAAAATAAATATTTTTGGATCTGTGGATGATAAATATTTCATGATGAATTTCGATTGGCATATATATTTCTACTCTTTAATGTCTGTGTTTGTGTGTGTGTTTTTCTTTTGTGTATATATATATATATATATATATATATATATATATATATATATATATATATATACATATACACACACACACACACACATACACACACTCTCCAGATTTTTCAAAATATGAAATGTATGTGTCATATTATATACTCCCTAAATTCATTCATGTTCATATATGTGGATTTATAATCAACTTTTCACAAGATTATTCTCAGAAATAGTCATCCACCTGAAATACATATTTGTTTCCTAGTGCTGAAATCCTAATATTTCTACAGTAACTGACCCAGTTTAACATGAATGCAAGTAGATTCCTATGGGACATGATGTGTATTTTGACGTTCATTTTTATTCAACACTGGTACATTACTATTTCTTCAGTTGATGCACATCATAGGATATGTATTTCATCCTCAAGTTCACAAATTTCTAGGCATTCATTTCCCTTTCAATCACTTCCTGCTTCAGAACACATGTATTCCTCCACGTTTCTTGACTGGTCTTTTCATGAGACTTCTTTCCAAACACATTCTTTTCCATTTCCATAATCCCTTGTGAAGCAAAACTCACACCCCCTTCATGGTAAACCATAACCCCAATATCACCATTAGATGTATAACTGGTTAGAATGAATGGTTGTGTATCAATATTAGATTTCCTATATATTTTCAGATATCAATGCAATCCATTATTTAAATTGGAACCTGTTATACTATTTATTCACAGTATGGTCTATTCATGCATTATCTCTATATTCATAGACCCAGGGTACACCTATTTGTACCCCCAAAGGCTAATTTATATGTCTTCAACATATTACTCCCAGAAATGGTGGAAGAAACACTCATGTCACCTGATCTACATATACATTTTATCACAGTGATATTCTGGACACAAAATGCAAAGGTCACACTTATGATTGCACCAACGCCTCATTGGAAAGTGAGCATGGATTACTAAAAACATCCTTGTCCAGGTTGCCTAATGCTCTCAAATGTCAATGCTATTGGTGACTACACATTTGTTTCTTCCTAAGATGATATATTCAACCTCAACCCTGTTGAAAATGTCTAATCCACTCACTCACTTTATACTTTGCCTGATTTCCTAATGTCTCTATTGATATCTGCTTTCCTACATATGTTCCCCAGTTCATCATTGTGACTGACTCTTCACATGTGCTGACGTTTACATTCACTCTCTAACCGACACCCTATTGCTAAAGAACTTTTGGTCCAAATTGCATACTCACTCTTCTTCCAAAACTTACCAACTATCTTCCTAATCCTACCTACTATCCCTTTTTGACTGGATGTTCTCTTCTACATTCAATCATCCAAGGTACAAGGTCCTATGCCATTGTGTACCGATTTATCTGAGACATCTGTGCAGAAAGTCATTCAAAGCTAAGTATCCCAATCAAGGGCCCAATGCCCTTCTGGCCTTCAAATCTTACTTGGATTTCTGTTTTCATACATATATTTCACCTATATATTATTATAAATATCCCAGGTTCCCAATACCATTCTTCATCCAGCAGAGTGATTCCTAAGCCACATCAAACAGGTTCTTAACCCTAACCATACACTGTTCCCTCAATCTAACTTTACAGAAGAGCAGGGACAGAGTGGGTCTTACAATACAGGAATGTGGGGGATCTTCCACCTGCTGAGAACCTCAAAGGTCCATGCAGAAATGATCCCTGGAGAAGATGTAGGCAGCTATGAAGGACCTGAGAGAGCAGAAGTCATCTTCCATGGCAAACAACCTGGTCAGGATGAAGGGATGTGTCTGAATGAGCCTCTCTCTTCTTAATGTAGACAAGATGGACCAAAGCAGGCCTGTGTGGAGAGCTGTTCCTTGGTGCCTATGGTTGATATTCCATTCTAACTTGTGAAAGTGTCACAGGAAGGAGGGGCAGCCTCCATCTCATGGGAGCCTTGGAAGCAACTGTTAGGACACAGTGGTTGCCAAGGCAGTGACCTCATTCAGTTCCTGAAGGAAGTGACCTCACCTCACTTCCTTGGTGATGGAACTCTCTGAACTTGGGATCCAGGAAGCCAGGCACCCAGAGCCAGTCCCAGTCCCAGTCCCAGTGGGCTCACTTGTTTGGATTTACCAAGGACAGAGTCAGTCTTTCTTGGTACCCACTGAGGTGAGGATTGCCAAATGCCAGGAAAGCTCTGCAGAGGGGCCTTTCCTGAGAAAGCAGGTAGTGGCTCACCGCTGGCTCCTGACAACTTCACAGAGTTGGCCAAGGAGGCCAGATGTGAGACAGGACAGGCCCTTTCGGGGGAACATAGTATGGCCCACCAGTCAGACGACACTCCGGGTAGTCACAGACCAACTTGGAAGGAGGTGCCTTTGTGGGTGTGGGTGTGAGTTTGTGGTTTTGTCTCATGTTCTGAGAATAGGTAGGAAAGGCGGTTTGTTTGGGTTGGAGTGGACTGTTTCTAGTAAGGCTTTTGACAAGGCGAGTGTTTCTATGTTTGTGTATCCCACTGTGTCCCTGGTTGTAGACATTAGAAAAGAGAATGCATCAATGGATGTGTCCTGTCTAGTAGAAAGCTTCCCAGCATTCATCCTGCCCAATTTATGAATGGACTGCGGCTTGCCTTATGGATGGGCAACGCCTACTATCTTCCTAAGTTCCTGTTTTCTTCCTGAATTCTGGCCACTCTCCAGAATAGGCTCATGGTTTTGTGTCCAAGATATGTACCACCTCCAAGCTCGGTGACATGGCCATGTACTGGATAGTTGAAAGAAATGGTGAGCATCTCAGAAAACTCAGATATCAGTGTGATCAGTAAAGTCTCCCTAGAGAAACCCTGCTTTGGGCCTTTGGCTTACCTATCCTTTTGTGGCCCTGAATGTCAGGAAGGCCTTTGCCTCAGGGCACCCCTTTGTGAAGCCTGAAGAAAACAGTTTTCAAATGGAAATGAATGGGCATCACCTGTGGCTCTTTGCTTAATTGCTTTGCAAAGGGATGTGTCTGAATCAGCCTCTTGGCCCTGTGTGAGGCTGTGGCTTACATTGTCAGCACCTGATGGATCCAAAGAAAGATCCCATGCGTGCATCCAAGGCCAAATTGGCACAAAAGCAGTCATCCTGGATGAGGTCTCTCGCCTTCCTCTGTAAGGTTCCTGACCTCCATCAAGTGAGAATAGGGATCCTTTGTGTCAAATGAGTCCTTCAAAGCCATGCAGAGGCTAGCCCATAGGTGCTTGGGTTTTCTCATGACTCCAGTTCACACAAAGAATCTATACCCGGCAGTCAGTAGGCCTCCAATTGGAGAAGTAGAGCAGTATTAAAGGCAGGCCTATTTGATCACTCCAGGTCCAAAGGAAGGGTGTCCAGGCCACCCTGACATTAGGCAAATGAGAGGCAAGGGAGCTTATTGTGGACACTGTCTTGGGCTGTGCCCCTCATGGAAACCTCCAGCCAGAGGTCATGATGAGTGTCTGTATGGAAGAAGATGAGGGCCATGTGGCAGTGTTTTGGTTTGAATTGTGGTGTGGCAGTGGGAAGAGATGACTGGGTCCACCTGGGCTTGAACTCTGGTGTGATTCCCCTTGGAGACTGAGTTCTGGAACTGACCTCAGAGAAGTATTGCCGTGAATTGTGTCGGGATGTTAGGAGGCCACGCATGAGAGTCGCCCTTGGAAACTGAGATCTAGGCCCAGGCTGGCTTTCCACAGAGCACTGGGAATCTCAGCCCGGATATCACATGATTTTATTCTTAAAGACCTGGCAGCCATCGTGGAGAGTCCAAACACACGTGGACCTCACATTGTAGACCTCAATGGGCCTGGCTTCCTGTGACCTTTTGGCCACTCCTTGGGAAGCCTTGTTTGTGAGAGTTCTCCAGAGCTTTCGTTGAAATGAGCTTCCTCACCATTTAATGGTTCCTGAAGGAATGGAAACCCACAGTGCCTCCAACTTCATCCTTTAAAAATGGCTAGCTAGATAAATACCATGACATTTTTGAAATTCCCATGACCAGGTGGCACTGGAGAACCTTTGGATGTCCTGTTGCTGATCATGAGTGTACCAGACAGTGCCTTGATTGACTGGGTTTCATGAAAATGGTGTAGAACAGAGATGCCAGTGAGTTGGGGCCTGCTGAGTAGTGGGCCTAGAGCAGTGGTGTGCAGGTGTGTGATAGAACATCTGTGGTGGGGCCATGTGGATCTGCCATTGGCTTCCAAATGGCTTGTGACTGACATGGTGCAGCGAGCAGACCCTTCTATGTAAAGGCATCTTGTTATATGGAGAGGTTTCAGGGCAATGTTCAGAATCAGGTTGCTATGGTCAAGGGGGCAAGCTCTGTGGGATAGAAGCCTGGCTGGTGCATTCTCCTAGGACCTTGACCCACCACACGTGACAGAACTCCCTCCAGCACTGTGTCCCAGTTGAACTCCTTGTATTTCCTGAAGCAAATTCCAAACTCCCAGTGCAGCAGCAAGAAACACCACGAAAAGTGGAGGATGACCAAATGGCTTCACAGTCCACACAGGGAGACACTTAGACCCCAGTGGCCACAGTTTACCTGCAAAGAGAGAATTCAGCACTTCTGCCTCATGTTCATTGGAAAATCAGAAACCATGTCCTCCAGGTCACATAGATGCAGACCTGGTTTGATGGTCTCACTACAAAGGAAGCTAAAGCTCCTGACAACAACATATATTTCAAGTGCCCAACCTCAGAAGCAGTTTCTCACGAAGTCTTTAGGCCAGCAGAGCTCCACGTTTGTGGAGTGTTTACCCTGTCCCTTACTCATGGAAAGTAGTCTACCACCTCCAAGGTTGTGAACTCCTGAGCATTTTCCATTCCACATATGTATTCACAGCATTTCTAACTCTTCTCCTCAAATTGTGTCTTACTTATTGTGAAGGTAATGTCAAGGCAATGTTCTGGATGAGAGTGGGAAGATTTTTTTGTAGCACATATTGGCCTACACATTGGATTCATTTTCCTATTTTCCGTTCGAAATACTGAATCCCTGACACTAACCCATACCCTACTAGATTGTGACTACGAATACTAATATGATGGAGAAAAATAACTCAAACAGAATAGAAATACAGGCAGTTCAGAGGAGGCCTGGTGTATAGTTGGACTGGCCTTTGGCATTATAAAGGGTAGGTGTTATAAATCTAGTCCAATTTAGTAGAAATAGTTCTCCATGTGTTTTGAATGTTAACAAATATGTGAATTCCTGTCTCCCTTTCTCTGTAGCCTATTCAGCAACATGCATTTTTACATGCACATATAGAATCCTACCTCCTATCCCACGTCCATTCTTGTGAGGTGGCTGACTTGGCAGATACAAACTGTGAGAAGAGATCACTCCTCCTAAACGCTGTTGGAACTGAAAATTCAACCTCCAGGTGAGCTTCCCACATGAACAACATGATACATAAATACATGTTCAGTAAAATAAATATTTTTGGATCTGTGGATGATAAATATTTCATGATGAATTTCGATTGGCATATATATTTCTACTCTTTAATGTCTGTGTTTGTGTGTGTGTTTTTCTTTTGTGTATATATATATATATATATATATATATATATATATATATATATATATATATACATATACACACACACACACACACACATACACACACTCTCCAGATTTTTCAAAATATGAAATGTATGTGTCATATTATATACTCCCTAAATTCATTCATGTTCATATATGTGGATTTATAATCAACTTTTCACAAGATTATTCTCAGAAATAGTCATCCACCTGAAATACATATTTGTTTCCTAGTGCTGAAATCCTAATATTTCTACAGTAACTGACCCAGTTTAACATGAATGCAAGTAGATTCCTATGGGACATGATGTGTATTTTGACGTTCATTTTTATTCAACACTGGTACATTACTATTTCTTCAGTTGATGCACATCATAGGATATGTATTTCATCCTCAAGTTCACAAATTTCTAGGCATTCATTTCCCTTTCAATCACTTCCTGCTTCAGAACACATGTATTCCTCCACGTTTCTTGACTGGTCTTTTCATGAGACTTCTTTCCAAACACATTCTTTTCCATTTCCATAATCCCCTGTGAAGCAAAACTCACACCCCCTTCATGGTAAACCATAACCCCAATATCACCATTAGATGTATAACTGGTTAGAATGAATGGTTGTGTATCAATATTAGATTTCCTATATATTTTCAGATATCAATGCAATCCATTATTTAAATTGGAACCTGTTATACTATTTATTCACAGTATGGTCTATTCATGCATTATCTCTATATTCATAGACCCAGGGTACACCTATTTGTACCCCCAAAGGCTAATTTATATGTCTTCAACATATTACTCCCAGAAATGGTGGAAGAAACACTCATGTCACCTGATCTACATATACATTTTATCACAGTGATATTCTGGACACAAAATGCAAAGGTCACACTTATGATTGCACCAACGCCTCATTGGAAAGTGAGCATGGATTACTAAAAACATCCTTGTCCAGGTTGCCTAATGCTCTCAAATGTCAATGCTATTGGTGACTACACATTTGTTTCTTCCTAAGATGATATATTCAACCTCAACCCTGTTGAAAATGTCTAATCCACTCACTCACTTTATACTTTGCCTGATTTCCTAATGTCTCTATTGATATCTGCTTTCCTACATATGTTCCCCAGTTCATCATTGTGACTGACTCTTCACATGTGCTGACGTTTACATTCACTCTCTAACCGACACCCTATTGCTAAAGAACTTTTGGTCCAAATTGCATACTCACTCTTCTTCCAAAACTTACCAACTATCTTCCTAATCCTACCTACTATCCCTTTTTGACTGGATGTTCTCTTCTACATTCAATCATCCAAGGTACAAGGTCCTATGCCATTGTGTACCGATTTATCTGAGACATCTGTGCAGAAAGTCATTCAAAGCTAAGTATCCCAATCAAGGGCCCAATGCCCTTCTGGCCTTCAAATCTTACTTGGATTTCTGTTTTCATACATATATTTCACCTATATATTATTATAAATATCCCAGGTTCCCAATACCATTCTTCATCCAGCAGAGTGATTCCTAAGCCACATCAAACAGGTTCTTAACCCTAACCATACACTGTTCCCTCAATCTAACTTTACAGAAGAGCAGGGACAGAGTGGGTCTTACAATACAGGAATGTGGGGGATCTTCCACCTGCTGAGAACCTCAAAGGTCCATGCAGAAATGATCCCTGGAGAAGATGTAGGCAGCTATGAAGGACCTGAGAGAGCAGAAGTCATCTTCCATGGCAAACAACCTGGTCAGGATGAAGGGATGTGTCTGAATGAGCCTCTCTCTTCTTAATGTAGACAAGATGGACCAAAGCAGGCCTGTGTGGAGAGCTGTTCCTTGGTGCCTATGGTTGATATTCCATTCTAACTTGTGAAAGTGTCACAGGAAGGAGGGGCAGCCTCCATCTCATGGGAGCCTTGGAAGCAACTGTTAGGACACAGTGGTTGCCAAGGCAGTGACCTCATTCAGTTCCTGAAGGAAGTGACCTCACCTCACTTCCTTGGTGATGGAACTCTCTGAACTTGGGATCCAGGAAGCCAGGCACCCAGAGCCAGTCCCAGTCCCAGTCCCAGTGGGCTCACTTGTTTGGATTTACCAAGGACAGAGTCAGTCTTTCTTGGTACCCACTGAGGTGAGGATTGCCAAATGCCAGGAAAGCTCTGCAGAGGGGCCTTTCCTGAGAAAGCAGGTAGTGGCTCACCGCTGGCTCCTGACAACTTCACAGAGTTGGCCAAGGAGGCCAGATGTGAGACAGGACAGGCCCTTTCGGGGGAACATAGTATGGCCCACCAGTCAGACGACACTCCGGGTAGTCACAGACCAACTTGGAAGGAGGTGCCTTTGTGGGTGTGGGTGTGAGTTTGTGGTTTTGTCTCATGTTCTGAGAATAGGTAGGAAAGGCGGTTTGTTTGGGTTGGAGTGGACTGTTTCTAGTAAGGCTTTTGACAAGGCGAGTGTTTCTATGTTTGTGTATCCCACTGTGTCCCTGGTTGTAGACATTAGAAAAGAGAATGCATCAATGGATGTGTCCTGTCTAGTAGAAAGCTTCCCAGCATTCATCCTGCCCAATTTATGAATGGACTGCGGCTTGCCTTATGGATGGGCAACGCCTACTATCTTCCTAAGTTCCTGTTTTCTTCCTGAATTCTGGCCACTCTCCAGAATAGGCTCATGGTTTTGTGTCCAAGATATGTACCACCTCCAAGCTCGGTGACATGGCCATGTACTGGATAGTTGAAAGAAATGGTGAGCATCTCAGAAAACTCAGATATCAGTGTGATCAGTAAAGTCTCCCTAGAGAAACCCTGCTTTGGGCCTTTGGCTTACCTATCCTTTTGTGGCCCTGAATGTCAGGAAGGCCTTTGCCTCAGGGCACCCCTTTGTGAAGCCTGAAGAAAACAGTTTTCAAATGGAAATGAATGGGCATCACCTGTGGCTCTTTGCTTAATTGCTTTGCAAAGGGATGTGTCTGAATCAGCCTCTTGGCCCTGTGTGAGGCTGTGGCTTACATTGTCAGCACCTGATGGATCCAAAGAAAGATCCCATGCGTGCATCCAAGGCCAAATTGGCACAAAAGCAGTCATCCTGGATGAGGTCTCTCGCCTTCCTCTGTAAGGTTCCTGACCTCCATCAAGTGAGAATAGGGATCCTTTGTGTCAAATGAGTCCTTCAAAGCCATGCAGAGGCTAGCCCATAGGTGCTTGGGTTTTCTCATGACTCCAGTTCACACAAAGAATCTATACCCGGCAGTCAGTAGGCCTCCAATTGGAGAAGTAGAGCAGTATTAAAGGCAGGCCTATTTGATCACTCCAGGTCCAAAGGAAGGGTGTCCAGGCCACCCTGACATTAGGCAAATGAGAGGCAAGGGAGCTTATTGTGGACACTGTCTTGGGCTGTGCCCCTCATGGAAACCTCCAGCCAGAGGTCATGATGAGTGTCTGTATGGAAGAAGATGAGGGCCATGTGGCAGTGTTTTGGTTTGAATTGTGGTGTGGCAGTGGGAAGAGATGACTGGGTCCACCTGGGCTTGAACTCTGGTGTGATTCCCCTTGGAGACTGAGTTCTGGAACTGACCTCAGAGAAGTATTGCCGTGAATTGTGTCGGGATGTTAGGAGGCCACGCATGAGAGTCGCCCTTGGAAACTGAGATCTAGGCCCAGGCTGGCTTTCCACAGAGCACTGGGAATCTCAGCCCGGATATCACATGATTTTATTCTTAAAGACCTGGCAGCCATCGTGGAGAGTCCAAACACACGTGGACCTCACATTGTAGACCTCAATGGGCCTGGCTTCCTGTGACCTTTTGGCCACTCCTTGGGAAGCCTTGTTTGTGAGAGTTCTCCAGAGCTTTCGTTGAAATGAGCTTCCTCACCATTTAATGGTTCCTGAAGGAATGGAAACCCACAGTGCCTCCAACTTCATCCTTTAAAAATGGCTAGCTAGATAAATACCATGACATTTTTGAAATTCCCATGACCAGGTGGCACTGGAGAACCTTTGGATGTCCTGTTGCTGATCATGAGTGTACCAGACAGTGCCTTGATTGACTGGGTTTCATGAAAATGGTGTAGAACAGAGATGCCAGTGAGTTGGGGCCTGCTGAGTAGTGGGCCTAGAGCAGTGGTGTGCAGGTGTGTGATAGAACATCTGTGGTGGGGCCATGTGGATCTGCCATTGGCTTCCAAATGGCTTGTGACTGACATGGTGCAGCGAGCAGACCCTTCTATGTAAAGGCATCTTGTTATATGGAGAGGTTTCAGGGCAATGTTCAGAATCAGGTTGCTATGGTCAAGGGGGCAAGCTCTGTGGGATAGAAGCCTGGCTGGTGCATTCTCCTAGGACCTTGACCCACCACACGTGACAGAACTCCCTCCAGCACTGTGTCCCAGTTGAACTCCTTGTATTTCCTGAAGCAAATTCCAAACTCCCAGTGCAGCAGCAAGAAACACCACGAAAAGTGGAGGATGACCAAATGGCTTCACAGTCCACACAGGGAGACACTTAGACCCCAGTGGCCACAGTTTACCTGCAAAGAGAGAATTCAGCACTTCTGCCTCATGTTCATTGGAAAATCAGAAACCATGTCCTCCAGGTCACATAGATGCAGACCTGGTTTGATGGTCTCACTACAAAGGAAGCTAAAGCTCCTGACAACAACATATATTTCAAGTGCCCAACCTCAGAAGCAGTTTCTCACGAAGTCTTTAGGCCAGCAGAGCTCCACGTTTGTGGAGTGTTTACCCTGTCCCTTACTCATGGAAAGTAGTCTACCACCTCCAAGGTTGTGAACTCCTGAGCATTTTCCATTCCACATATGTATTCACAGCATTTCTAACTCTTCTCCTCAAATTGTGTCTTACTTATTGTGAAGGTAATGTCAAGGCAATGTTCTGGATGAGAGTGGGAAGATTTTTTTGTAGCACATATTGGCCTACACATTGGATTCATTTTCCTATTTTCCGTTCGAAATACTGAATCCCTGACACTAACCCATACCCTACTAGATTGTGACTACGAATACTAATATGATGGAGAAAAATAACTCAAACAGAATAGAAATACAGGCAGTTCAGAGGAGGCCTGGTGTATAGTTGGACTGGCCTTTGGCATTATAAAGGGTAGGTGTTATAAATCTAGTCCAATTTAGTAGAAATAGTTCTCCATGTGTTTTGAATGTTAACAAATATGTGAATTCCTGTCTCCCTTTCTCTGTAGCCTATTCAGCAACATGCATTTTTACATGCACATATAAAATCCTACCTCCTATCCCACGTCCATTCTTGTGAGGTGGCTGACTTGGCAGATACAAACTGTGAGAAGAGATCACTCCTCCTAAACGCTGTTGGAACTGAAAATTCAACCTCCAGGTGAGCTTCCCACATGAAAAACATGATACATAAATACATGTTCAGTAAAATAAATATTTTTGGATCTGTGGATGATAAATATTTCATGATGAATTTCGATTGGCATATATATTTCTACTCTTTAATGTCTGTGTTTGTGTGTGTGTTTTTCTTTTGTGTATATATATATATATATATATATATATATATATATATATATATATATACATATACACACACACACACACACATACACACACTCTCCAGATTTTTCAAAATATGAAATGTATGTGTCATATTATATACTCCCTAAATTCATTCATGTTCATATATGTGGATTTATAATCAACTTTTCACAAGATTATTCTCAGAAATAGTCATCCACCTGAAATACATATTTGTTTCCTAGTGCTGAAATCCTAATATTTCTACAGTAACTGACCCAGTTTAACATGAATGCAAGTAGATTCCTATGGGACATGATGTGTATTTTGACGTTCATTTTTATTCAACACTGGTACATTACTATTTCTTCAGTTGATGCACATCATAGGATATGTATTTCATCCTCAAGTTCACAAATTTCTAGGCATTCATTTCCCTTTCAATCACTTCCTGCTTCAGAACACATGTATTCCTCCACGTTTCTTGACTGGTCTTTTCATGAGACTTCTTTCCAAACACATTCTTTTCCATTTCCATAATCCCTTGTGAAGCAAAACTCACACCCCCTTCATGGTAAACCATAACCCCAATATCACCATTAGATGTATAACTGGTTAGAATGAATGGTTGTGTATCAATATTAGATTTCCTATATATTTTCAGATATCAATGCAATCCATTATTTAAATTGGAACCTGTTATACTATTTATTCACAGTATGGTCTATTCATGCATTATCTCTATATTCATAGACCCAGGGTACACCTATTTGTACCCCCAAAGGCTAATTTATATGTCTTCAACATATTACTCCCAGAAATGGTGGAAGAAACACTCATGTCACCTGATCTACATATACATTTTATCACAGTGATATTCTGGACACAAAATGCAAAGGTCACACTTATGATTGCACCAACGCCTCATTGGAAAGTGAGCATGGATTACTAAAAACATCCTTGTCCAGGTTGCCTAATGCTCTCAAATGTCAATGCTATTGGTGACTACACATTTGTTTCTTCCTAAGATGATATATTCAACCTCAACCCTGTTGAAAATGTCTAATCCACTCACTCACTTTATACTTTGCCTGATTTCCTAATGTCTCTATTGATATCTGCTTTCCTACATATGTTCCCCAGTTCATCATTGTGACTGACTCTTCACATGTGCTGACGTTTACATTCACTCTCTAACCGACACCCTATTGCTAAAGAACTTTTGGTCCAAATTGCATACTCACTCTTCTTCCAAAACTTACCAACTATCTTCCTAATCCTACCTACTATCCCTTTTTGACTGGATGTTCTCTTCTACATTCAATCATCCAAGGTACAAGGTCCTATGCCATTGTGTACCGATTTATCTGAGACATCTGTGCAGAAAGTCATTCAAAGCTAAGTATCCCAATCAAGGGCCCAATGCCCTTCTGGCCTTCAAATCTTACTTGGATTTCTGTTTTCATACATATATTTCACCTATATATTATTATAAATATCCCAGGTTCCCAATACCATTCTTCATCCAGCAGAGTGATTCCTAAGCCACATCAAACAGGTTCTTAACCCTAACCATACACTGTTCCCTCAATCTAACTTTACAGAAGAGCAGGGACAGAGTGGGTCTTACAATACAGGAATGTGGGGGATCTTCCACCTGCTGAGAACCTCAAAGGTCCATGCAGAAATGATCCCTGGAGAAGATGTAGGCAGCTATGAAGGACCTGAGAGAGCAGAAGTCATCTTCCATGGCAAACAACCTGGTCAGGATGAAGGGATGTGTCTGAATGAGCCTCTCTCTTCTTAATGTAGACAAGATGGACCAAAGCAGGCCTGTGTGGAGAGCTGTTCCTTGGTGCCTATGGTTGATATTCCATTCTAACTTGTGAAAGTGTCACAGGAAGGAGGGGCAGCCTCCATCTCATGGGAGCCTTGGAAGCAACTGTTAGGACACAGTGGTTGCCAAGGCAGTGACCTCATTCAGTTCCTGAAGGAAGTGACCTCACCTCATTTCCTTGGTGATGGAACTCTCTGAACTTGGGATCCAGGAAGCCAGGCACCCAGAGCCAGTCCCAGTCCCAGTCCCAGTGGGCTCACTTGTTTGGATTTACCAAGGACAGAGTCAGTCTTTCTTGGTACCCACTGAGGTGAGGATTGCCAAATGCCAGGAAAGCTCTGCAGAAGGGCCTTTCCTGAGAAAGCAGGTAGTGGCTCACCGCTGGCTCCTGACAACTTCACAGAGTTGGCCAAGGAGGCCAGATGTGAGACAGGACAGGCCCTTTCGGGGGAACATAGTATGGCCCACCAGTCAGACGACACTCCGGGTAGTCACAGACCAACTTGGAAGGAGGTGCCTTTGTGGGTGTGGGTGTGAGTTTGTGGTTTTGTCTCATGTTCTGAGAATAGGTAGGAAAGGCGGTTTGTTTGGGTTGGAGTGGACTGTTTCTAGTAAGGCTTTTGACAAGGCGAGTGTTTCTATGTTTGTGTATCCCACTGTGTCCCTGGTTGTAGACATTAGAAAAGAGAATGCATCAATGGATGTGTCCTGTCTAGTAGAAAGCTTCCCAGCATTCATCCTGCCCAATTTATGAATGGACTGCGGCTTGCCTTATGGATGGGCAACGCCTACTATCTTCCTAAGTTCCTGTTTTCTTCCTGAATTCTGGCCACTCTCCAGAATAGGCTCATGGTTTTGTGTCCAAGATATGTACCACCTCCAAGCTCGGTGACATGGCCATGTACTGGATAGTTGAAAGAAATGGTGAGCATCTCAGAAAACTCAGATATCAGTGTGATCAGTAAAGTCTCCCTAGAGAAACCCTGCTTTGGGCCTTTGGCTTACCTATCCTTTTGTGGCCCTGAATGTCAGGAAGGCCTTTGCCTCAGGGCACCCCTTTGTGAAGCCTGAAGAAAACAGTTTTCAAATGGAAATGAATGGGCATCACCTGTGGCTCTTTGCTTAATTGCTTTGCAAAGGGATGTGTCTGAATCAGCCTCTTGGCCCTGTGTGAGGCTGTGGCTTACATTGTCAGCACCTGATGGATCCAAAGAAAGATCCCATGCGTGCATCCAAGGCCAAATTGGCACAAAAGCAGTCATCCTGGATGAGGTCTCTCGCCTTCCTCTGTAAGGTTCCTGACCTCCATCAAGTGAGAATAGGGATCCTTTGTGTCAAATGAGTCCTTCAAAGCCATGCAGAGGCTAGCCCATAGGTGCTTGGGTTTTCTCATGACTCCAGTTCACACAAAGAATCTATACCCGGCAGTCAGTAGGCCTCCAATTGGAGAAGTAGAGCAGTATTAAAGGCAGGCCTATTTGATCACTCCAGGTCCAAAGGAAGGGTGTCCAGGCCACCCTGACATTAGGCAAATGAGAGGCAAGGGAGCTTATTGTGGACACTGTCTTGGGCTGTGCCCCTCATGGAAACCTCCAGCCAGAGGTCATGATGAGTGTCTGTATGGAAGAAGATGAGGGCCATGTGGCAGTGTTTTGGTTTGAATTGTGGTGTGGCAGTGGGAAGAGATGACTGGGTCCACCTGGGCTTGAACTCTGGTGTGATTCCCCTTGGAGACTGAGTTCTGGAACTGACCTCAGAGAAGTATTGCCGTGAATTGTGTCGGGATGTTAGGAGGCCACGCATGAGAGTCGCCCTTGGAAACTGAGATCTAGGCCCAGGCTGGCTTTCCACAGAGCACTGGGAATCTCAGCCCGGATATCACATGATTTTATTCTTAAAGACCTGGCAGCCATCGTGGAGAGTCCAAACACACGTGGACCTCACATTGTAGACCTCAATGGGCCTGGCTTCCTGTGACCTTTTGGCCACTCCTTGGGAAGCCTTGTTTGTGAGAGTTCTCCAGAGCTTTCGTTGAAATGAGCTTCCTCACCATTTAATGGTTCCTGAAGGAATGGAAACCCACAGTGCCTCCAACTTCATCCTTTAAAAATGGCTAGCTAGATAAATACCATGACATTTTTGAAATTCCCATGACCAGGTGGCACTGGAGAACCTTTGGATGTCCTGTTGCTGATCATGAGTGTACCAGACAGTGCCTTGATTGACTGGGTTTCATGAAAATGGTGTAGAACAGAGATGCCAGTGAGTTGGGGCCTGCTGAGTAGTGGGCCTAGAGCAGTGGTGTGCAGGTGTGTGATAGAACATCTGTGGTGGGGCCATGTGGATCTGCCATTGGCTTCCAAATGGCTTGTGACTGACATGGTGCAGCGAGCAGACCCTTCTATGTAAAGGCATCTTGTTATATGGAGAGGTTTCAGGGCAATGTTCAGAATCAGGTTGCTATGGTCAAGGGGGCAAGCTCTGTGGGATAGAAGCCTGGCTGGTGCATTCTCCTAGGACCTTGACCCACCACACGTGACAGAACTCCCTCCAGCACTGTGTCCCAGTTGAACTCCTTGTATTTCCTGAAGCAAATTCCAAACTCCCAGTGCAGCAGCAAGAAACACCACGAAAAGTGGAGGATGACCAAATGGCTTCACAGTCCACACAGGGAGACACTTAGACCCCAGTGGCCACAGTTTACCTGCAAAGAGAGAATTCAGCACTTCTGCCTCATGTTCATTGGAAAATCAGAAACCATGTCCTCCAGGTCACATAGATGCAGACCTGGTTTGATGGTCTCACTACAAAGGAAGCTAAAGCTCCTGACAACAACATATATTTCAAGTGCCCAACCTCAGAAGCAGTTTCTCACGAAGTCTTTAGGCCAGCAGAGCTCCACGTTTGTGGAGTGTTTACCCTGTCCCTTACTCATGGAAAGTAGTCTACCACCTCCAAGGTTGTGAACTCCTGAGCATTTTCCATTCCACATATGTATTCACAGCATTTCTAACTCTTCTCCTCAAATTGTGTCTTACTTATTGTGAAGGTAATGTCAAGGCAATGTTCTGGATGAGAGTGGGAAGATTTTTTTGTAGCACATATTGGCCTACACATTGGATTCATTTTCCTATTTTCCGTTCGAAATACTGAATCCCTGACACTAACCCATACCCTACTAGATTGTGACTACGAATACTAATATGATGGAGAAAAATAACTCAAACAGAATAGAAATACAGGCAGTTCAGAGGAGGCCTGGTGTATAGTTGGACTGGCCTTTGGCATTATAAAGGGTAGGTGTTATAAATCTAGTCCAATTTAGTAGAAATAGTTCTCCATGTGTTTTGAATGTTAACAAATATGTGAATTCCTGTCTCCCTTTCTCTGTAGCCTATTCAGCAACATGCATTTTTACATGCACATATAGAATCCTACCTCCTATCCCACGTCCATTCTTGTGAGGTGGCTGACTTGGCAGATACAAACTGTGAGAAGAGATCACTCCTCCTAAACGCTGTTGGAACTGAAAATTCAACCTCCAGGTGAGCTTCCCACATGAACAACATGATACATAAATACATGTTCAGTAAAATAAATATTTTTGGATCTGTGGATGATAAATATTTCATGATGAATTTCGATTGGCATATATATTTCTACTCTTTAATGTCTGTGTTTGTGTGTGTGTTTTTCTTTTGTGTATATATATATATATATATATATATATATATATATATATATATATATATACATATACACACACACACACACACACATACACACACTCTCCAGATTTTTCAAAATATGAAATGTATGTGTCATATTATATACTCCCTAAATTCATTCATGTTCATATATGTGGATTTATAATCAACTTTTCACAAGATTATTCTCAGAAATAGTCATCCACCTGAAATACATATTTGTTTCCTAGTGCTGAAATCCTAATATTTCTACAGTAACTGACCCAGTTTAACATGAATGCAAGTAGATTCCTATGGGACATGATGTGTATTTTGACGTTCATTTTTATTCAACACTGGTACATTACTATTTCTTCAGTTGATGCACATCATAGGATATGTATTTCATCCTCAAGTTCACAAATTTCTAGGCATTCATTTCCCTTTCAATCACTTCCTGCTTCAGAACACATGTATTCCTCCACGTTTCTTGACTGGTCTTTTCATGAGACTTCTTTCCAAACACATTCTTTTCCATTTCCATAATCCCTTGTGAAGCAAAACTCACACCCCCTTCATGGTAAACCATAACCCCAATATCACCATTAGATGTATAACTGGTTAGAATGAATGGTTGTGTATCAATATTAGATTTCCTATATATTTTCAGATATCAATGCAATCCATTATTTAAATTGGAACCTGTTATACTATTTATTCACAGTATGGTCTATTCATGCATTATCTCTATATTCATAGACCCAGGGTACACCTATTTGTACCCCCAAAGGCTAATTTATATGTCTTCAACATATTACTCCCAGAAATGGTGGAAGAAACACTCATGTCACCTGATCTACATATACATTTTATCACAGTGATATTCTGGACACAAAATGCAAAGGTCACACTTATGATTGCACCAACGCCTCATTGGAAAGTGAGCATGGATTACTAAAAACATCCTTGTCCAGGTTGCCTAATGCTCTCAAATGTCAATGCTATTGGTGACTACACATTTGTTTCTTCCTAAGATGATATATTCAACCTCAACCCTGTTGAAAATGTCTAATCCACTCACTCACTTTATACTTTGCCTGATTTCCTAATGTCTCTATTGATATCTGCTTTCCTACATATGTTCCCCAGTTCATCATTGTGACTGACTCTTCACATGTGCTGACGTTTACATTCACTCTCTAACCGACACCCTATTGCTAAAGAACTTTTGGTCCAAATTGCATACTCACTCTTCTTCCAAAACTTACCAACTATCTTCCTAATCCTACCTACTATCCCTTTTTGACTGGATGTTCTCTTCTACATTCAATCATCCAAGGTACAAGGTCCTATGCCATTGTGTACCGATTTATCTGAGACATCTGTGCAGAAAGTCATTCAAAGCTAAGTATCCCAATCAAGGGCCCAATGCCCTTCTGGCCTTCAAATCTTACTTGGATTTCTGTTTTCATACATATATTTCACCTATATATTATTATAAATATCCCAGGTTCCCAATACCATTCTTCATCCAGCAGAGTGATTCCTAAGCCACATCAAACAGGTTCTTAACCCTAACCATACACTGTTCCCTCAATCTAACTTTACAGAAGAGCAGGGACAGAGTGGGTCTTACAATACAGGAATGTGGGGGATCTTCCACCTGCTGAGAACCTCAAAGGTCCATGCAGAAATGATCCCTGGAGAAGATGTAGGCAGCTATGAAGGACCTGAGAGAGCAGAAGTCATCTTCCATGGCAAACAACCTGGTCAGGATGAAGGGATGTGTCTGAATGAGCCTCTCTCTTCTTAATGTAGACAAGATGGACCAAAGCAGGCCTGTGTGGAGAGCTGTTCCTTGGTGCCTATGGTTGATATTCCATTCTAACTTGTGAAAGTGTCACAGGAAGGAGGGGCAGCCTCCATCTCATGGGAGCCTTGGAAGCAACTGTTAGGACACAGTGGTTGCCAAGGCAGTGACCTCATTCAGTTCCTGAAGGAAGTGACCTCACCTCACTTCCTTGGTGATGGAACTCTCTGAACTTGGGATCCAGGAAGCCAGGCACCCAGAGCCAGTCCCAGTCCCAGTCCCAGTGGGCTCACTTGTTTGGATTTACCAAGGACAGAGTCAGTCTTTCTTGGTACCCACTGAGGTGAGGATTGCCAAATGCCAGGAAAGCTCTGCAGAGGGGCCTTTCCTGAGAAAGCAGGTAGTGGCTCACCGCTGGCTCCTGACAACTTCACAGAGTTGGCCAAGGAGGCCAGATGTGAGACAGGACAGGCCCTTTCGGGGGAACATAGTATGGCCCACCAGTCAGACGACACTCCGGGTAGTCACAGACCAACTTGGAAGGAGGTGCCTTTGTGGGTGTGGGTGTGAGTTTGTGGTTTTGTCTCATGTTCTGAGAATAGGTAGGAAAGGCGGTTTGTTTGGGTTGGAGTGGACTGTTTCTAGTAAGGCTTTTGACAAGGCGAGTGTTTCTATGTTTGTGTATCCCACTGTGTCCCTGGTTGTAGACATTAGAAAAGAGAATGCATCAATGGATGTGTCCTGTCTAGTAGAAAGCTTCCCAGCATTCATCCTGCCCAATTTATGAATGGACTGCGGCTTGCCTTATGGATGGGCAACGCCTACTATCTTCCTAAGTTCCTGTTTTCTTCCTGAATTCTGGCCACTCTCCAGAATAGGCTCATGGTTTTGTGTCCAAGATATGTACCACCTCCAAGCTCGGTGACATGGCCATGTACTGGATAGTTGAAAGAAATGGTGAGCATCTCAGAAAACTCAGATATCAGTGTGATCAGTAAAGTCTCCCTAGAGAAACCCTGCTTTGGGCCTTTGGCTTACCTATCCTTTTGTGGCCCTGAATGTCAGGAAGGCCTTTGCCTCAGGGCACCCCTTTGTGAAGCCTGAAGAAAACAGTTTTCAAATGGAAATGAATGGGCATCACCTGTGGCTCTTTGCTTAATTGCTTTGCAAAGGGATGTGTCTGAATCAGCCTCTTGGCCCTGTGTGAGGCTGTGGCTTACATTGTCAGCACCTGATGGATCCAAAGAAAGATCCCATGCGTGCATCCAAGGCCAAATTGGCACAAAAGCAGTCATCCTGGATGAGGTCTCTCGCCTTCCTCTGTAAGGTTCCTGACCTCCATCAAGTGAGAATAGGGATCCTTTGTGTCAAATGAGTCCTTCAAAGCCATGCAGAGGCTAGCCCATAGGTGCTTGGGTTTTCTCATGACTCCAGTTCACACAAAGAATCTATACCCGGCAGTCAGTAGGCCTCCAATTGGAGAAGTAGAGCAGTATTAAAGGCAGGCCTATTTGATCACTCCAGGTCCAAAGGAAGGGTGTCCAGGCCACCCTGACATTAGGCAAATGAGAGGCAAGGGAGCTTATTGTGGACACTGTCTTGGGCTGTGCCCCTCATGGAAACCTCCAGCCAGAGGTCATGATGAGTGTCTGTATGGAAGAAGATGAGGGCCATGTGGCAGTGTTTTGGTTTGAATTGTGGTGTGGCAGTGGGAAGAGATGACTGGGTCCACCTGGGCTTGAACTCTGGTGTGATTCCCCTTGGAGACTGAGTTCTGGAACTGACCTCAGAGAAGTATTGCCGTGAATTGTGTCGGGATGTTAGGAGGCCACGCATGAGAGTCGCCCTTGGAAACTGAGATCTAGGCCCAGGCTGGCTTTCCACAGAGCACTGGGAATCTCAGCCCGGATATCACATGATTTTATTCTTAAAGACCTGGCAGCCATCGTGGAGAGTCCAAACACACGTGGACCTCACATTGTAGACCTCAATGGGCCTGGCTTCCTGTGACCTTTTGGCCACTCCTTGGGAAGCCTTGTTTGTGAGAGTTCTCCAGAGCTTTCGTTGAAATGAGCTTCCTCACCATTTAATGGTTCCTGAAGGAATGGAAACCCACAGTGCCTCCAACTTCATCCTTTAAAAATGGCTAGCTAGATAAATACCATGACATTTTTGAAATTCCCATGACCAGGTGGCACTGGAGAACCTTTGGATGTCCTGTTGCTGATCATGAGTGTACCAGACAGTGCCTTGATTGACTGGGTTTCATGAAAATGGTGTAGAACAGAGATGCCAGTGAGTTGGGGCCTGCTGAGTAGTGGGCCTAGAGCAGTGGTGTGCAGGTGTGTGATAGAACATCTGTGGTGGGGCCATGTGGATCTGCCATTGGCTTCCAAATGGCTTGTGACTGACATGGTGCAGCGAGCAGACCCTTCTATGTAAAGGCATCTTGTTATATGGAGAGGTTTCAGGGCAATGTTCAGAATCAGGTTGCTATGGTCAAGGGGGCAAGCTCTGTGGGATAGAAGCCTGGCTGGTGCATTCTCCTAGGACCTTGACCCACCACACGTGACAGAACTCCCTCCAGCACTGTGTCCCAGTTGAACTCCTTGTATTTCCTGAAGCAAATTCCAAACTCCCAGTGCAGCAGCAAGAAACACCACGAAAAGTGGAGGATGACCAAATGGCTTCACAGTCCACACAGGGAGACACTTAGACCCCAGTGGCCACAGTTTACCTGCAAAGAGAGAATTCAGCACTTCTGCCTCATGTTCATTGGAAAATCAGAAACCATGTCCTCCAGGTCACATAGATGCAGACCTGGTTTGATGGTCTCACTACAAAGGAAGCTAAAGCTCCTGACAACAACATATATTTCAAGTGCCCAACCTCAGAAGCAGTTTCTCACGAAGTCTTTAGGCCAGCAGAGCTCCACGTTTGTGGAGTGTTTACCCTGTCCCTTACTCATGGAAAGTAGTCTACCACCTCCAAGGTTGTGAACTCCTGAGCATTTTCCATTCCACATATGTATTCACAGCATTTCTAACTCTTCTCCTCAAATTGTGTCTTACTTATTGTGAAGGTAATGTCAAGGCAATGTTCTGGATGAGAGTGGGAAGATTTTTTTGTAGCACATATTGGCCTACACATTGGATTCATTTTCCTATTTTCCGTTCGAAATACTGAATCCCTGACACTAACCATACCCTACTAGATTGTGACTACGAATACTAATATGATGGAGAAAAATAACTCAAACAGAATAGAAATACAGGCAGTTCAGAGGAGGCCTGGTGTATAGTTGGACTGGCCTTTGGCATTATAAAGGGTAGGTGTTATAAATCTAGTCCAATTTAGTAGAAATAGTTCTCCATGTGTTTTGAATGTTAACAAATATGTGAATTCCTGTCTCCCTTTCTCTGTAGCCTATTCAGCAACATGCATTTTTACATGCACATATAGAATCCTACCTCCTATCCCACGTCCATTCTTGTGAGGTGGCTGACTTGGCAGATACAAACTGTGAGAAGAGATCACTCCTCCTAAACGCTGTTGGAACTGAAAATTCAACCTCCAGGTGAGCTTCCCACATGAACAACATGATACATAAATACATGTTCAGTAAAATAAATATTTTTGGATCTGTGGATGATAAATATTTCATGATGAATTTCGATTGGCATATATATTTCTACTCTTTAATGTCTGTGTTTGTGTGTGTGTTTTTCTTTTGTGTATATATATATATATATATATATATATATATATATATATATATATATATACATATACACACACACACACACACATACACACACTCTCCAGATTTTTCAAAATATGAAATGTATGTGTCATATTATATACTCCCTAAATTCATTCATGTTCATATATGTGGATTTATAATCAACTTTTCACAAGATTATTCTCAGAAATAGTCATCCACCTGAAATACATATTTGTTTCCTAGTGCTGAAATCCTAATATTTCTACAGTAACTGACCCAGTTTAACATGAATGCAAGTAGATTCCTATGGGACATGATGTGTATTTTGACGTTCATTTTTATTCAACACTGGTACATTACTATTTCTTCAGTTGATGCACATCATAGGATATGTATTTCATCCTCAAGTTCACAAATTTCTAGGCATTCATTTCCCTTTCAATCACTTCCTGCTTCAGAACACATGTATTCCTCCACGTTTCTTGACTGGTCTTTTCATGAGACTTCTTTCCAAACACATTCTTTTCCATTTCCATAATCCCTTGTGAAGCAAAACTCACACCCCCTTCATGGTAAACCATAACCCCAATATCACCATTAGATGTATAACTGGTTAGAATGAATGGTTGTGTATCAATATTAGATTTCCTATATATTTTCAGATATCAATGCAATCCATTATTTAAATTGGAACCTGTTATACTATTTATTCACAGTATGGTCTATTCATGCATTATCTCTATATTCATAGACCCAGGGTACACCTATTTGTACCCCCAAAGGCTAATTTATATGTCTTCAACATATTACTCCCAGAAATGGTGGAAGAAACACTCATGTCACCTGATCTACATATACATTTTATCACAGTGATATTCTGGACACAAAATGCAAAGGTCACACTTATGATTGCACCAACGCCTCATTGGAAAGTGAGCATGGATTACTAAAAACATCCTTGTCCAGGTTGCCTAATGCTCTCAAATGTCAATGCTATTGGTGACTACACATTTGTTTCTTCCTAAGATGATATATTCAACCTCAACCCTGTTGAAAATGTCTAATCCACTCACTCACTTTATACTTTGCCTGATTTCCTAATGTCTCTATTGATATCTGCTTTCCTACATATGTTCCCCAGTTCATCATTGTGACTGACTCTTCACATGTGCTGACGTTTACATTCACTCTCTAACCGACACCCTATTGCTAAAGAACTTTTGGTCCAAATTGCATACTCACTCTTCTTCCAAAACTTACCAACTATCTTCCTAATCCTACCTACTATCCCTTTTTGACTGGATGTTCTCTTCTACATTCAATCATCCAAGGTACAAGGTCCTATGCCATTGTGTACCGATTTATCTGAGACATCTGTGCAGAAAGTCATTCAAAGCTAAGTATCCCAATCAAGGGCCCAATGCCCTTCTGGCCTTCAAATCTTACTTGGATTTCTGTTTTCATACATATATTTCACCTATATATTATTATAAATATCCCAGGTTCCCAATACCATTCTTCATCCAGCAGAGTGATTCCTAAGCCACATCAAACAGGTTCTTAACCCTAACCATACACTGTTCCCTCAATCTAACTTTACAGAAGAGCAGGGACAGAGTGGGTCTTACAATACAGGAATGTGGGGGATCTTCCACCTGCTGAGAACCTCAAAGGTCCATGCAGAAATGATCCCTGGAGAAGATGTAGGCAGCTATGAAGGACCTGAGAGAGCAGAAGTCATCTTCCATGGCAAACAACCTGGTCAGGATGAAGGGATGTGTCTGAATGAGCCTCTCTCTTCTTAATGTAGACAAGATGGACCAAAGCAGGCCTGTGTGGAGAGCTGTTCCTTGGTGCCTATGGTTGATATTCCATTCTAACTTGTGAAAGTGTCACAGGAAGGAGGGGCAGCCTCCATCTCATGGGAGCCTTGGAAGCAACTGTTAGGACACAGTGGTTGCCAAGGCAGTGACCTCATTCAGTTCCTGAAGGAAGTGACCTCACCTCACTTCCTTGGTGATGGAACTCTCTGAACTTGGGATCCAGGAAGCCAGGCACCCAGAGCCAGTCCCAGTCCCAGTCCCAGTGGGCTCACTTGTTTGGATTTACCAAGGACAGAGTCAGTCTTTCTTGGTACCCACTGAGGTGAGGATTGCCAAATGCCAGGAAAGCTCTGCAGAGGGGCCTTTCCTGAGAAAGCAGGTAGTGGCTCACCGCTGGCTCCTGACAACTTCACAGAGTTGGCCAAGGAGGCCAGATGTGAGACAGGACAGGCCCTTTCGGGGGAACATAGTATGGCCCACCAGTCAGACGACACTCCGGGTAGTCACAGACCAACTTGGAAGGAGGTGCCTTTGTGGGTGTGGGTGTGAGTTTGTGGTTTTGTCTCATGTTCTGAGAATAGGTAGGAAAGGCGGTTTGTTTGGGTTGGAGTGGACTGTTTCTAGTAAGGCTTTTGACAAGGCGAGTGTTTCTATGTTTGTGTATCCCACTGTGTCCCTGGTTGTAGACATTAGAAAAGAGAATGCATCAATGGATGTGTCCTGTCTAGTAGAAAGCTTCCCAGCATTCATCCTGCCCAATTTATGAATGGACTGCGGCTTGCCTTATGGATGGGCAACGCCTACTATCTTCCTAAGTTCCTGTTTTCTTCCTGAATTCTGGCCACTCTCCAGAATAGGCTCATGGTTTTGTGTCCAAGATATGTACCACCTCCAAGCTCGGTGACATGGCCATGTACTGGATAGTTGAAAGAAATGGTGAGCATCTCAGAAAACTCAGATATCAGTGTGATCAGTAAAGTCTCCCTAGAGAAACCCTGCTTTGGGCCTTTGGCTTACCTATCCTTTTGTGGCCCTGAATGTCAGGAAGGCCTTTGCCTCAGGGCACCCCTTTGTGAAGCCTGAAGAAAACAGTTTTCAAATGGAAATGAATGGGCATCACCTGTGGCTCTTTGCTTAATTGCTTTGCAAAGGGATGTGTCTGAATCAGCCTCTTGGCCCTGTGTGAGGCTGTGGCTTACATTGTCAGCACCTGATGGATCCAAAGAAAGATCCCATGCGTGCATCCAAGGCCAAATTGGCACAAAAGCAGTCATCCTGGATGAGGTCTCTCGCCTTCCTCTGTAAGGTTCCTGACCTCCATCAAGTGAGAATAGGGATCCTTTGTGTCAAATGAGTCCTTCAAAGCCATGCAGAGGCTAGCCCATAGGTGCTTGGGTTTTCTCATGACTCCAGTTCACACAAAGAATCTATACCCGGCAGTCAGTAGGCCTCCAATTGGAGAAGTAGAGCAGTATTAAAGGCAGGCCTATTTGATCACTCCAGGTCCAAAGGAAGGGTGTCCAGGCCACCCTGACATTAGGCAAATGAGAGGCAAGGGAGCTTATTGTGGACACTGTCTTGGGCTGTGCCCCTCATGGAAACCTCCAGCCAGAGGTCATGATGAGTGTCTGTATGGAAGAAGATGAGGGCCATGTGGCAGTGTTTTGGTTTGAATTGTGGTGTGGCAGTGGGAAGAGATGACTGGGTCCACCTGGGCTTGAACTCTGGTGTGATTCCCCTTGGAGACTGAGTTCTGGAACTGACCTCAGAGAAGTATTGCCGTGAATTGTGTCGGGATGTTAGGAGGCCACGCATGAGAGTCGCCCTTGGAAACTGAGATCTAGGCCCAGGCTGGCTTTCCACAGAGCACTGGGAATCTCAGCCCGGATATCACATGATTTTATTCTTAAAGACCTGGCAGCCATCGTGGAGAGTCCAAACACACGTGGACCTCACATTGTAGACCTCAATGGGCCTGGCTTCCTGTGACCTTTTGGCCACTCCTTGGGAAGCCTTGTTTGTGAGAGTTCTCCAGAGCTTTCGTTGAAATGAGCTTCCTCACCATTTAATGGTTCCTGAAGGAATGGAAACCCACATCCTTTAAAAATGGCTAGCTAGATAAATACCATGACATTTTTGAAATTCCCATGACCAGGTGGCACTGGAGAACCTTTGGATGTCCTGTTGCTGATCATGAGTGTACCAGACAGTGCCTTGATTGACTGGGTTTCATGAAAATGGTGTAGAACAGAGATGCCAGTGAGTTGGGGCCTGCTGAGTAGTGGGCCTAGAGCAGTGGTGTGCAGGTGTGTGATAGAACATCTGTGGTGGGGCCATGTGGATCTGCCATTGGCTTCCAAATGGCTTGTGACTGACATGGTGCAGCGAGCAGACCCTTCTATGTAAAGGCATCTTGTTATATGGAGAGGTTTCAGGGCAATGTTCAGAATCAGGTTGCTATGGTCAAGGGGGCAAGCTCTGTGGGATAGAAGCCTGGCTGGTGCATTCTCCTAGGACCTTGACCCACCACACGTGACAGAACTCCCTCCAGCACTGTGTCCCAGTTGAACTCCTTGTATTTCCTGAAGCAAATTCCAAACTCCCAGTGCAGCAGCAAGAAACACCACGAAAAGTGGAGGATGACCAAATGGCTTCACAGTCCACACAGGGAGACACTTAGACCCCAGTGGCCACAGTTTACCTGCAAAGAGAGAATTCAGCACTTCTGCCTCATGTTCATTGGAAAATCAGAAACCATGTCCTCCAGGTCACATAGATGCAGACCTGGTTTGATGGTCTCACTACAAAGGAAGCTAAAGCTCCTGACAACAACATATATTTCAAGTGCCCAACCTCAGAAGCAGTTTCTCACGAAGTCTTTAGGCCAGCAGAGCTCCACGTTTGTGGAGTGTTTACCCTGTCCCTTACTCATGGAAAGTAGTCTACCACCTCCAAGGTTGTGAACTCCTGAGCATTTTCCATTCCACATATGTATTCACAGCATTTCTAACTCTTCTCCTCAAATTGTGTCTTACTTATTGTGAAGGTAATGTCAAGGCAATGTTCTGGATGAGAGTGGGAAGATTTTTTTGTAGCACATATTGGCCTACACATTGGATTCATTTTCCTATTTTCCGTTCGAAATACTGAATCCCTGACACTAACCCATACCCTACTAGATTGTGACTACGAATACTAATATGATGGAGAAAAATAACTCAAACAGAATAGAAATACAGGCAGTTCAGAGGAGGCCTGGTGTATAGTTGGACTGGCCTTTGGCATTATAAAGGGTAGGTGTTATAAATCTAGTCCAATTTAGTAGAAATAGTTCTCCATGTGTTTTGAATGTTAACAAATATGTGAATTCCTGTCTCCCTTTCTCTGTAGCCTATTCAGCAACATGCATTTTTACATGCACATATAGAATCCTACCTCCTATCCCACGTCCATTCTTGTGAGGTGGCTGACTTGGCAGATACAAACTGTGAGAAGAGATCACTCCTCCTAAACGCTGTTGGAACTGAAAATTCAACCTCCAGGTGAGCTTCCCACATGAACAACATGATACATAAATACATGTTCAGTAAAATAAATATTTTTGGATCTGTGGATGATAAATATTTCATGATGAATTTCGATTGGCATATATATTTCTACTCTTTAATGTCTGTGTTTGTGTGTGTGCGTTTTTCTTTTGTGTATATATATATATATATATATATATATATATATATATATATATATATATATATACATATACACACACACACACACACATACACACACTCTCCAGATTTTTCAAAATATGAAATGTATGTGTCATATTATATACTCCCTAAATTCATTCATGTTCATATATGTGGATTTATAATCAACTTTTCACAAGATTATTCTCAGAAATAGTCATCCACCTGAAATACATATTTGTTTCCTAGTGCTGAAATCCTAATATTTCTACAGTAACTGACCCAGTTTAACATGAATGCAAGTAGATTCCTATGGGACATGATGTGTATTTTGACGTTCATTTTTATTCAACACTGGTACATTACTATTTCTTCAGTTGATGCACATCATAGGATATGTATTTCATCCTCAAGTTCACAAATTTCTAGGCATTCATTTCCCTTTCAATCACTTCCTGCTTCAGAACACATGTATTCCTCCACGTTTCTTGACTGGTCTTTTCATGAGACTTCTTTCCAAACACATTCTTTTCCATTTCCATAATCCCTTGTGAAGCAAAACTCACACCCCCTTCATGGTAAACCATAACCCCAATATCACCATTAGATGTATAACTGGTTAGAATGAATGGTTGTGTATCAATATTAGATTTCCTATATATTTTCAGATATCAATGCAATCCATTATTTAAATTGGAACCTGTTATACTATTTATTCACAGTATGGTCTATTCATGCATTATCTCTATATTCATAGACCCAGGGTACACCTATTTGTACCCCCAAAGGCTAATTTATATGTCTTCAACATATTACTCCCAGAAATGGTGGAAGAAACACTCATGTCACCTGATCTACATATACATTTTATCACAGTGATATTCTGGACACAAAATGCAAAGGTCACACTTATGATTGCACCAACGCCTCATTGGAAAGTGAGCATGGATTACTAAAAACATCCTTGTCCAGGTTGCCTAATGCTCTCAAATGTCAATGCTATTGGTGACTACACATTTGTTTCTTCCTAAGATGATATATTCAACCTCAACCCTGTTGAAAATGTCTAATCCACTCACTCACTTTATACTTTGCCTGATTTCCTAATGTCTCTATTGATATCTGCTTTCCTACATATGTTCCCCAGTTCATCATTGTGACTGACTCTTCACATGTGCTGACGTTTACATTCACTCTCTAACCGACACCCTATTGCTAAAGAACTTTTGGTCCAAATTGCATACTCACTCTTCTTCCAAAACTTACCAACTATCTTCCTAATCCTACCTACTATCCCTTTTTGACTGGATGTTCTCTTCTACATTCAATCATCCAAGGTACAAGGTCCTATGCCATTGTGTACCGATTTATCTGAGACATCTGTGCAGAAAGTCATTCAAAGCTAAGTATCCCAATCAAGGGCCCAATGCCCTTCTGGCCTTCAAATCTTACTTGGATTTCTGTTTTCATACATATATTTCACCTATATATTATTATAAATATCCCAGGTTCCCAATACCATTCTTCATCCAGCAGAGTGATTCCTAAGCCACATCAAACAGGTTCTTAACCCTAACCATACACTGTTCCCTCAATCTAACTTTACAGAAGAGCAGGGACAGAGTGGGTCTTACAATACAGGAATGTGGGGGATCTTCCACCTGCTGAGAACCTCAAAGGTCCATGCAGAAATGATCCCTGGAGAAGATGTAGGCAGCTATGAAGGACCTGAGAGAGCAGAAGTCATCTTCCATGGCAAACAACCTGGTCAGGATGAAGGGATGTGTCTGAATGAGCCTCTCTCTTCTTAATGTAGACAAGATGGACCAAAGCAGGCCTGTGTGGAGAGCTGTTCCTTGGTGCCTATGGTTGATATTCCATTCTAACTTGTGAAAGTGTCACAGGAAGGAGGGGCAGCCTCCATCTCATGGGAGCCTTGGAAGCAACTGTTAGGACACAGTGGTTGCCAAGGCAGTGACCTCATTCAGTTCCTGAAGGAAGTGACCTCACCTCACTTCCTTGGTGATGGAACTCTCTGAACTTGGGATCCAGGAAGCCAGGCACCCAGAGCCAGTCCCAGTCCCAGTCCCAGTGGGCTCACTTGTTTGGATTTACCAAGGACAGAGTCAGTCTTTCTTGGTACCCACTGAGGTGAGGATTGCCAAATGCCAGGAAAGCTCTGCAGAGGGGCCTTTCCTGAGAAAGCAGGTAGTGGCTCACCGCTGGCTCCTGACAACTTCACAGAGTTGGCCAAGGAGGCCAGATGTGAGACAGGACAGGCCCTTTCGGGGGAACATAGTATGGCCCACCAGTCAGACGACACTCCGGGTAGTCACAGACCAACTTGGAAGGAGGTGCCTTTGTGGGTGTGGGTGTGAGTTTGTGGTTTTGTCTCATGTTCTGAGAATAGGTAGGAAAGGCGGTTTGTTTGGGTTGGAGTGGACTGTTTCTAGTAAGGCTTTTGACAAGGCGAGTGTTTCTATGTTTGTGTATCCCACTGTGTCCCTGGTTGTAGACATTAGAAAAGAGAATGCATCAATGGATGTGTCCTGTCTAGTAGAAAGCTTCCCAGCATTCATCCTGCCCAATTTATGAATGGACTGCGGCTTGCCTTATGGATGGGCAACGCCTACTATCTTCCTAAGTTCCTGTTTTCTTCCTGAATTCTGGCCACTCTCCAGAATAGGCTCATGGTTTTGTGTCCAAGATATGTACCACCTCCAAGCTCGGTGACATGGCCATGTACTGGATAGTTGAAAGAAATGGTGAGCATCTCAGAAAACTCAGATATCAGTGTGATCAGTAAAGTCTCCCTAGAGAAACCCTGCTTTGGGCCTTTGGCTTACCTATCCTTTTGTGGCCCTGAATGTCAGGAAGGCCTTTGCCTCAGGGCACCCCTTTGTGAAGCCTGAAGAAAACAGTTTTCAAATGGAAATGAATGGGCATCACCTGTGGCTCTTTGCTTAATTGCTTTGCAAAGGGATGTGTCTGAATCAGCCTCTTGGCCCTGTGTGAGGCTGTGGCTTACATTGTCAGCACCTGATGGATCCAAAGAAAGATCCCATGCGTGCATCCAAGGCCAAATTGGCACAAAAGCAGTCATCCTGGATGAGGTCTCTCGCCTTCCTCTGTAAGGTTCCTGACCTCCATCAAGTGAGAATAGGGATCCTTTGTGTCAAATGAGTCCTTCAAAGCCATGCAGAGGCTAGCCCATAGGTGCTTGGGTTTTCTCATGACTCCAGTTCACACAAAGAATCTATACCCGGCAGTCAGTAGGCCTCCAATTGGAGAAGTAGAGCAGTATTAAAGGCAGGCCTATTTGATCACTCCAGGTCCAAAGGAAGGGTGTCCAGGCCACCCTGACATTAGGCAAATGAGAGGCAAGGGAGCTTATTGTGGACACTGTCTTGGGCTGTGCCCCTCATGGAAACCTCCAGCCAGAGGTCATGATGAGTGTCTGTATGGAAGAAGATGAGGGCCATGTGGCAGTGTTTTGGTTTGAATTGTGGTGTGGCAGTGGGAAGAGATGACTGGGTCCACCTGGGCTTGAACTCTGGTGTGATTCCCCTTGGAGACTGAGTTCTGGAACTGACCTCAGAGAAGTATTGCCGTGAATTGTGTCGGGATGTTAGGAGGCCACGCATGAGAGTCGCCCTTGGAAACTGAGATCTAGGCCCAGGCTGGCTTTCCACAGAGCACTGGGAATCTCAGCCCGGATATCACATGATTTTATTCTTAAAGACCTGGCAGCCATCGTGGAGAGTCCAAACACACGTGGACCTCACATTGTAGACCTCAATGGGCCTGGCTTCCTGTGACCTTTTGGCCACTCCTTGGGAAGCCTTGTTTGTGAGAGTTCTCCAGAGCTTTCGTTGAAATGAGCTTCCTCACCATTTAATGGTTCCTGAAGGAATGGAAACCCACAGTGCCTCCAACTTCATCCTTTAAAAATGGCTAGCTAGATAAATACCATGACATTTTTGAAATTCCCATGACCAGGTGGCACTGGAGAACCTTTGGATGTCCTTTTGCTGATCATGAGTGTACCAGACAGTGCCTTGATTGACTGGGTTTCATGAAAATGGTGTAGAACAGAGATGCCAGTGAGTTGGGGCCTGCTGAGTAGTGGGCCTAGAGCAGTGGTGTGCAGGTGTGTGATAGAACATCTGTGGTGGGGCCATGTGGATCTGCCATTGGCTTCCAAATGGCTTGTGACTGACATGGTGCAGCGAGCAGACCCTTCTATGTAAAGGCATCTTGTTATATGGAGAGGTTTCAGGGCAATGTTCAGAATCAGGTTGCTATGGTCAAGGGGGCAAGCTCTGTGGGATAGAAGCCTGGCTGGTGCATTCTCCTAGGACCTTGACCCACCACACGTGACAGAACTCCCTCCAGCACTGTGTCCCAGTTGAACTCCTTGTATTTCCTGAAGCAAATTCCAAACTCCCAGTGCAGCAGCAAGAAACACCACGAAAAGTGGAGGATGACCAAATGGCTTCACAGTCCACACAGGGAGACACTTAGACCCCAGTGGCCACAGTTTACCTGCAAAGAGAGAATTCAGCACTTCTGCCTCATGTTCATTGGAAAATCAGAAACCATGTCCTCCAGGTCACATAGATGCAGACCTGGTTTGATGGTCTCACTACAAAGGAAGCTAAAGCTCCTGACAACAACATATATTTCAAGTGCCCAACCTCAGAAGCAGTTTCTCACGAAGTCTTTAGGCCAGCAGAGCTCCACGTTTGTGGAGTGTTTACCCTGTCCCTTACTCATGGAAAGTAGTCTACCACCTCCAAGGTTGTGAACTCCTGAGCATTTTCCATTCCACATATGTATTCACAGCATTTCTAACTCTTCTCCTCAAATTGTGTCTTACTTATTGTGAAGGTAATGTCAAGGCAATGTTCTGGATGAGAGTGGGAAGATTTTTTTGTAGCACATATTGGCCTACACATTGGATTCATTTTCCTATTTTCCGTTCGAAATACTGAATCCCTGACACTCACCCATACCCTACTAGATTGTGACTACGAATACTAATATGATGGAGAAAAATAACTCAAACAGAATAGAAATACAGGCAGTTCAGAGGAGGCCTGGTGTATAGTTGGACTGGCCTTTGGCATTATAAAGGGTAGGTGTTATAAATCTAGTCCAATTTAGTAGAAATAGTTCTCCATGTGTTTTGAATGTTAACAAATATGTGAATTCCTGTCTCCCTTTCTCTGTAGCCTATTCAGCAACATGCATTTTTACATGCACATATAGAATCCTACCTCCTATCCCACGTCCATTCTTGTGAGGTGGCTGACTTGGCAGATACAAACTGTGAGAAGAGATCACTCCTCCTAAACGCTGTTGGAACTGAAAATTCAACCTCCAGGTGAGCTTCCCACATGAACAACATGATACATAAATACATGTTCAGTAAAATAAATATTTTTGGATCTGTGGATGATAAATATTTCATGATGAATTTCGATTGGCATATATATTTCTACTCTTTAATGTCTGTGTTTGTGTGTGTGTTTTTCTTTTGTGTATATATATATATATATATATATATATATATATATATATATATATACATACACACACACACACACACACACACATACACACACTCTCCAGATTTTTCAAAATATGAAATGTATGTGTCATATTATATACTCCCTAAATTCATTCATGTTCATATATGTGGATTTATAATCAACTTTTCACAAGATTATTCTCAGAAATAGTCATCCACCTGAAATACATATTTGTTTCCTAGTGCTGAAATCCTAATATTTCTACAGTAACTGACCCAGTTTAACATGAATGCAAGTAGATTCCTATGGGACATGATGTGTATTTTGACGTTCATTTTTATTCAACACTGGTACATTACTATTTCTTCAGTTGATGCACATCATAGGATATGTATTTCATCCTCAAGTTCACAAATTTCTAGGCATTCATTTCCCTTTCAATCACTTCCTGCTTCAGAACACATGTATTCCTCCACGTTTCTTGACTGGTCTTTTCATGAGACTTCTTTCCAAACACATTCTTTTCCATTTCCATAATCCCTTGTGAAGCAAAACTCACACCCCCTTCATGGTAAACCATAACCCCAATATCACCATTAGATGTATAACTGGTTAGAATGAATGGTTGTGTATCAATATTAGATTTCCTATATATTTTCAGATATCAATGCAATCCATTATTTAAATTGGAACCTGTTATACTATTTATTCACAGTATGGTCTATTCATGCATTATCTCTATATTCATAGACCCAGGGTACACCTATTTGTACCCCCAAAGGCTAATTTATATGTCTTCAACATATTACTCCCAGAAATGGTGGAAGAAACACTCATGTCACCTGATCTACATATACATTTTATCACAGTGATATTCTGGACACAAAATGCAAAGGTCACACTTATGATTGCACCAACGCCTCATTGGAAAGTGAGCATGGATTACTAAAAACATCCTTGTCCAGGTTGCCTAATGCTCTCAAATGTCAATGCTATTGGTGACTACACATTTGTTTCTTCCTAAGATGATATATTCAACCTCAACCCTGTTGAAAATGTCTAATCCACTCACTCACTTTATACTTTGCCTGATTTCCTAATGTCTCTATTGATATCTGCTTTCCTACATATGTTCCCCAGTTCATCATTGTGACTGACTCTTCACATGTGCTGACGTTTACATTCACTCTCTAACCGACACCCTATTGCTAAAGAACTTTTGGTCCAAATTGCATACTCACTCTTCTTCCAAAACTTACCAACTATCTTCCTAATCCTACCTACTATCCCTTTTTGACTGGATGTTCTCTTCTACATTCAATCATCCAAGGTACAAGGTCCTATGCCATTGCGTACCGATTTATCTGAGACATCTGTGCAGAAAGTCATTCAAAGCTAAGTATCCCAATCAAGGGCCCAATGCCCTTCTGGCCTTCAAATCTTACTTGGATTTCTGTTTTCATACATATATTTCACCTATATATTATTATAAATATCCCAGGTTCCCAATACCATTCTTCATCCAGCAGAGTGATTCCTAAGCCACATCAAACAGGTTCTTAACCCTAACCATACACTGTTCCCTCAATCTAACTTTACAGAAGAGCAGGGACAGAGTGGGTCTTACAATACAGGAATGTGGGGGATCTTCCACCTGCTGAGAACCTCAAAGGTCCATGCAGAAATGATCCCTGGAGAAGATGTAGGCAGCTATGAAGGACCTGAGAGAGCAGAAGTCATCTTCCATGGCAAACAACCTGGTCAGGATGAAGGGATGTGTCTGAATGAGCCTCTCTCTTCTTAATGTAGACAAGATGGACCAAAGCAGGCCTGTGTGGAGAGCTGTTCCTTGGTGCCTATGGTTGATATTCCATTCTAACTTGTGAAAGTGTCACAGGAAGGAGGGGCAGCCTCCATCTCATGGGAGCCTTGGAAGCAACTGTTAGGACACAGTGGTTGCCAAGGCAGTGACCTCATTCAGTTCCTGAAGGAAGTGACCTCACCTCACTTCCTTGGTGATGGAACTCTCTGAACTTGGGATCCAGGAAGCCAGGCACCCAGAGCCAGTCCCAGTCCCAGTCCCAGTGGGCTCACTTGTTTGGATTTACCAAGGACAGAGTCAGTCTTTCTTGGTACCCACTGAGGTGAGGATTGCCAAATGCCAGGAAAGCTCTGCAGAGGGGCCTTTCCTGAGAAAGCAGGTAGTGGCTCACCGCTGGCTCCTGACAACTTCACAGAGTTGGCCAAGGAGGCCAGATGTGAGACAGGACAGGCCCTTTCGGGGGAACATAGTATGGCCCACCAGTCAGACGACACTCCGGGTAGTCACAGACCAACTTGGAAGGAGGTGCCTTTGTGGGTGTGGGTGTGAGTTTGTGGTTTTGTCTCATGTTCTGAGAATAGGTAGGAAAGGCGGTTTGTTTGGGTTGGAGTGGACTGTTTCTAGTAAGGCTTTTGACAAGGCGAGTGTTTCTATGTTTGTGTATCCCACTGTGTCCCTGGTTGTAGACATTAGAAAAGAGAATGCATCAATGGATGTGTCCTGTCTAGTAGAAAGCTTCCCAGCATTCATCCTGCCCAATTTATGAATGGACTGCGGCTTGCCTTATGGATGGGCAACGCCTACTATCTTCCTAAGTTCCTGTTTTCTTCCTGAATTCTGGCCACTCTCCAGAATAGGCTCATGGTTTTGTGTCCAAGATATGTACCACCTCCAAGCTCGGTGACATGGCCATGTACTGGATAGTTGAAAGAAATGGTGAGCATCTCAGAAAACTCAGATATCAGTGTGATCAGTAAAGTCTCCCTAGAGAAACCCTGCTTTGGGCCTTTGGCTTACCTATCCTTTTGTGGCCCTGAATGTCAGGAAGGCCTTTGCCTCAGGGCACCCCTTTGTGAAGCCTGAAGAAAACAGTTTTCAAATGGAAATGAATGGGCATCACCTGTGGCTCTTTGCTTAATTGCTTTGCAAAGGGATGTGTCTGAATCAGCCTCTTGGCCCTGTGTGAGGCTGTGGCTTACATTGTCAGCACCTGATGGATCCAAAGAAAGATCCCATGCGTGCATCCAAGGCCAAATTGGCACAAAAGCAGTCATCCTGGATGAGGTCTCTCGCCTTCCTCTGTAAGGTTCCTGACCTCCATCAAGTGAGAATAGGGATCCTTTGTGTCAAATGAGTCCTTCAAAGCCATGCAGAGGCTAGCCCATAGGTGCTTGGGTTTTCTCATGACTCCAGTTCACACAAAGAATCTATACCCGGCAGTCAGTAGGCCTCCAATTGGAGAAGTAGAGCAGTATTAAAGGCAGGCCTATTTGATCACTCCAGGTCCAAAGGAAGGGTGTCCAGGCCACCCTGACATTAGGCAAATGAGAGGCAAGGGAGCTTATTGTGGACACTGTCTTGGGCTGTGCCCCTCATGGAAACCTCCAGCCAGAGGTCATGATGAGTGTCTGTATGGAAGAAGATGAGGGCCATGTGGCAGTGTTTTGGTTTGAATTGTGGTGTGGCAGTGGGAAGAGATGACTGGGTCCACCTGGGCTTGAACTCTGGTGTGATTCCCCTTGGAGACTGAGTTCTGGAACTGACCTCAGAGAAGTATTGCCGTGAATTGTGTCGGGATGTTAGGAGGCCACGCATGAGAGTCGCCCTTGGAAACTGAGATCTAGGCCCAGGCTGGCTTTCCACAGAGCACTGGGAATCTCAGCCCGGATATCACATGATTTTATTCTTAAAGACCTGGCAGCCATCGTGGAGAGTCCAAACACACGTGGACCTCACATTGTAGACCTCAATGGGCCTGGCTTCCTGTGACCTTTTGGCCACTCCTTGGGAAGCCTTGTTTGTGAGAGTTCTCCAGAGCTTTCGTTGAAATGAGCTTCCTCACCATTTAATGGTTCCTGAAGGAATGGAAACCCACAGTGCCTCCAACTTCATCCTTTAAAAATGGCTAGCTAGATAAATACCATGACATTTTTGAAATTCCCATGACCAGGTGGCACTGGAGAACCTTTGGATGTCCTGTTGCTGATCATGAGTGTACCAGACAGTGCCTTGATTGACTGGGTTTCATGAAAATGGTGTAGAACAGAGATGCCAGTGAGTTGGGGCCTGCTGAGTAGTGGGCCTAGAGCAGTGGTGTGCAGGTGTGTGATAGAACATCTGTGGTGGGGCCATGTGGATCTGCCATTGGCTTCCAAATGGCTTGTGACTGACATGGTGCAGCGAGCAGACCCTTCTATGTAAAGGCATCTTGTTATATGGAGAGGTTTCAGGGCAATGTTCAGAATCAGGTTGCTATGGTCAAGGGGGCAAGCTCTGTGGGATAGAAGCCTGGCTGGTGCATTCTCCTAGGACCTTGACCCACCACACGTGACAGAACTCCCTCCAGCACTGTGTCCCAGTTGAACTCCTTGTATTTCCTGAAGCAAATTCCAAACTCCCAGTGCAGCAGCAAGAAACACCACGAAAAGTGGAGGATGACCAAATGGCTTCACAGTCCACACAGGGAGACACTTAGACCCCAGTGGCCACAGTTTACCTGCAAAGAGAGAATTCAGCACTTCTGCCTCATGTTCATTGGAAAATCAGAAACCATGTCCTCCAGGTCACATAGATGCAGACCTGGTTTGATGGTCTCACTACAAAGGAAGCTAAAGCTCCTGACAACAACATATATTTCAAGTGCCCAACCTCAGAAGCAGTTTCTCACGAAGTCTTTAGGCCAGCAGAGCTCCACGTTTGTGGAGTGTTTACCCTGTCCCTTACTCATGGAAAGTAGTCTACCACCTCCAAGGTTGTGAACTCCTGAGCATTTTCCATTCCACATATGTATTCACAGCATTTCTAACTCTTCTCCTCAAATTGTGTCTTACTTATTGTGAAGGTAATGTCAAGGCAATGTTCTGGATGAGAGTGGGAAGATTTTTTTGTAGCACATATTGGCCTACACATTGGATTCATTTTCCTATTTTCCGTTCGAAATACTGAATCCCTGACACTAACCATACCCTACTAGATTGTGACTACGAATACTAATATGATGGAGAAAAATAACTCAAACAGAATAGAAATACAGGCAGTTCAGAGGAGGCCTGGTGTATAGTTGGACTGGCCTTTGGCATTATAAAGGGTAGGTGTTATAAATCTAGTCCAATTTAGTAGAAATAGTTCTCCATGTGTTTTGAATGTTAACAAATATGTGAATTCCTGTCTCCCTTTCTCTGTAGCCTATTCAGCAACATGCATTTTTACATGCACATATAGAATCCTACCTCCTATCCCACGTCCATTCTTGTGAGGTGGCTGACTTGGCAGATACAAACTGTGAGAAGAGATCACTCCTCCTAAACGCTGTTGGAACTGAAAATTCAACCTCCAGGTGAGCTTCCCACATGAACAACATGATACATAAATACATGTTCAGTAAAATAAATATTTTTGGATCTGTGGATGATAAATATTTCATGATGAATTTCGATTGGCATATATATTTCTACTCTTTAATGTCTGTGTTTGTGTGTGTGTTTTTCTTTTGTGTATATATATATATATATATATATATATATATATATATATATATATATACATATACACACACACACACACACATACACACACTCTCCAGATTTTTCAAAATATGAAATGTATGTGTCATATTATATACTCCCTAAATTCATTCATGTTCATATATGTGGATTTATAATCAACTTTTCACAAGATTATTCTCAGAAATAGTCATCCACCTGAAATACATATTTGTTTCCTAGTGCTGAAATCCTAATATTTCTACAGTAACTGACCCAGTTTAACATGAATGCAAGTAGATTCCTATGGGACATGATGTGTATTTTGACGTTCATTTTTATTCAACACTGGTACATTACTATTTCTTCAGTTGATGCACATCATAGGATATGTATTTCATCCTCAAGTTCACAAATTTCTAGGCATTCATTTCCCTTTCAATCACTTCCTGCTTCAGAACACATGTATTCCTCCACGTTTCTTGACTGGTCTTTTCATGAGACTTCTTTCCAAACACATTCTTTTCCATTTCCATAATCCCTTGTGAAGCAAAACTCACACCCCCTTCATGGTAAACCATAACCCCAATATCACCATTAGATGTATAACTGGTTAGAATGAATGGTTGTGTATCAATATTAGATTTCCTATATATTTTCAGATATCAATGCAATCCATTATTTAAATTGGAACCTGTTATACTATTTATTCACAGTATGGTCTATTCATGCATTATCTCTATATTCATAGACCCAGGGTACACCTATTTGTACCCCCAAAGGCTAATTTATATGTCTTCAACATATTACTCCCAGAAATGGTGGAAGAAACACTCATGTCACCTGATCTACATATACATTTTATCACAGTGATATTCTGGACACAAAATGCAAAGGTCACACTTATGATTGCACCAACGCCTCATTGGAAAGTGAGCATGGATTACTAAAAACATCCTTGTCCAGGTTGCCTAATGCTCTCAAATGTCAATGCTATTGGTGACTACACATTTGTTTCTTCCTAAGATGATATATTCAACCTCAACCCTGTTGAAAATGTCTAATCCACTCACTCACTTTATACTTTGCCTGATTTCCTAATGTCTCTATTGATATCTGCTTTCCTACATATGTTCCCCAGTTCATCATTGTGACTGACTCTTCACATGTGCTGACGTTTACATTCACTCTCTAACCGACACCCTATTGCTAAAGAACTTTTGGTCCAAATTGCATACTCACTCTTCTTCCAAAACTTACCAACTATCTTCCTAATCCTACCTACTATCCCTTTTTGACTGGATGTTCTCTTCTACATTCAATCATCCAAGGTACAAGGTCCTATGCCATTGTGTACCGATTTATCTGAGACATCTGTGCAGAAAGTCATTCAAAGCTAAGTATCCCAATCAAGGGCCCAATGCCCTTCTGGCCTTCAAATCTTACTTGGATTTCTGTTTTCATACATATATTTCACCTATATATTATTATAAATATCCCAGGTTCCCAATACCATTCTTCATCCAGCAGAGTGATTCCTAAGCCACATCAAACAGGTTCTTAACCCTAACCATACACTGTTCCCTCAATCTAACTTTACAGAAGAGCAGGGACAGAGTGGGTCTTACAATACAGGAATGTGGGGGATCTTCCACCTGCTGAGAACCTCAAAGGTCCATGCAGAAATGATCCCTGGAGAAGATGTAGGCAGCTATGAAGGACCTGAGAGAGCAGAAGTCATCTTCCATGGCAAACAACCTGGTCAGGATGAAGGGATGTGTCTGAATGAGCCTCTCTCTTCTTAATGTAGACAAGATGGACCAAAGCAGGCCTGTGTGGAGAGCTGTTCCTTGGTGCCTATGGTTGATATTCCATTCTAACTTGTGAAAGTGTCACAGGAAGGAGGGGCAGCCTCCATCTCATGGGAGCCTTGGAAGCAACTGTTAGGACACAGTGGTTGCCAAGGCAGTGACCTCATTCAGTTCCTGAAGGAAGTGACCTCACCTCACTTCCTTGGTGATGGAACTCTCTGAACTTGGGATCCAGGAAGCCAGGCACCCAGAGCCAGTCCCAGTCCCAGTCCCAGTGGGCTCACTTGTTTGGATTTACCAAGGACAGAGTCAGTCTTTCTTGGTACCCACTGAGGTGAGGATTGCCAAATGCCAGGAAAGCTCTGCAGAGGGGCCTTTCCTGAGAAAGCAGGTAGTGGCTCACCGCTGGCTCCTGACAACTTCACAGAGTTGGCCAAGGAGGCCAGATGTGAGACAGGACAGGCCCTTTCGGGGGAACATAGTATGGCCCACCAGTCAGACGACACTCCGGGTAGTCACAGACCAACTTGGAAGGAGGTGCCTTTGTGGGTGTGGGTGTGAGTTTGTGGTTTTGTCTCATGTTCTGAGAATAGGTAGGAAAGGCGGTTTGTTTGGGTTGGAGTGGACTGTTTCTAGTAAGGCTTTTGACAAGGCGAGTGTTTCTATGTTTGTGTATCCCACTGTGTCCCTGGTTGTAGACATTAGAAAAGAGAATGCATCAATGGATGTGTCCTGTCTAGTAGAAAGCTTCCCAGCATTCATCCTGCCCAATTTATGAATGGACTGCGGCTTGCCTTATGGATGGGCAACGCCTACTATCTTCCTAAGTTCCTGTTTTCTTCCTGAATTCTGGCCACTCTCCAGAATAGGCTCATGGTTTTGTGTCCAAGATATGTACCACCTCCAAGCTCGGTGACATGGCCATGTACTGGATAGTTGAAAGAAATGGTGAGCATCTCAGAAAACTCAGATATCAGTGTGATCAGTAAAGTCTCCCTAGAGAAACCCTGCTTTGGGCCTTTGGCTTACCTATCCTTTTGTGGCCCTGAATGTCAGGAAGGCCTTTGCCTCAGGGCACCCCTTTGTGAAGCCTGAAGAAAACAGTTTTCAAATGGAAATGAATGGGCATCACCTGTGGCTCTTTGCTTAATTGCTTTGCAAAGGGATGTGTCTGAATCAGCCTCTTGGCCCTGTGTGAGGCTGTGGCTTACATTGTCAGCACCTGATGGATCCAAAGAAAGATCCCATGCGTGCATCCAAGGCCAAATTGGCACAAAAGCAGTCATCCTGGATGAGGTCTCTCGCCTTCCTCTGTAAGGTTCCTGACCTCCATCAAGTGAGAATAGGGATCCTTTGTGTCAAATGAGTCCTTCAAAGCCATGCAGAGGCTAGCCCATAGGTGCTTGGGTTTTCTCATGACTCCAGTTCACACAAAGAATCTATACCCGGCAGTCAGTAGGCCTCCAATTGGAGAAGTAGAGCAGTATTAAAGGCAGGCCTATTTGATCACTCCAGGTCCAAAGGAAGGGTGTCCAGGCCACCCTGACATTAGGCAAATGAGAGGCAAGGGAGCTTATTGTGGACACTGTCTTGGGCTGTGCCCCTCATGGAAACCTCCAGCCAGAGGTCATGATGAGTGTCTGTATGGAAGAAGATGAGGGCCATGTGGCAGTGTTTTGGTTTGAATTGTGGTGTGGCAGTGGGAAGAGATGACTGGGTCCACCTGGGCTTGAACTCTGGTGTGATTCCCCTTGGAGACTGAGTTCTGGAACTGACCTCAGAGAAGTATTGCCGTGAATTGTGTCGGGATGTTAGGAGGCCACGCATGAGAGTCGCCCTTGGAAACTGAGATCTAGGCCCAGGCTGGCTTTCCACAGAGCACTGGGAATCTCAGCCCGGATATCACATGATTTTATTCTTAAAGACCTGGCAGCCATCGTGGAGAGTCCAAACACACGTGGACCTCACATTGTAGACCTCAATGGGCCTGGCTTCCTGTGACCTTTTGGCCACTCCTTGGGAAGCCTTGTTTGTGAGAGTTCTCCAGAGCTTTCGTTGAAATGAGCTTCCTCACCATTTAATGGTTCCTGAAGGAATGGAAACCCACATCCTTTAAAAATGGCTAGCTAGATAAATACCATGACATTTTTGAAATTCCCATGACCAGGTGGCACTGGAGAACCTTTGGATGTCCTGTTGCTGATCATGAGTGTACCAGACAGTGCCTTGATTGACTGGGTTTCATGAAAATGGTGTAGAACAGAGATGCCAGTGAGTTGGGGCCTGCTGAGTAGTGGGCCTAGAGCAGTGGTGTGCAGGTGTGTGATAGAACATCTGTGGTGGGGCCATGTGGATCTGCCATTGGCTTCCAAATGGCTTGTGACTGACATGGTGCAGCGAGCAGACCCTTCTATGTAAAGGCATCTTGTTATATGGAGAGGTTTCAGGGCAATGTTCAGAATCAGGTTGCTATGGTCAAGGGGGCAAGCTCTGTGGGATAGAAGCCTGGCTGGTGCATTCTCCTAGGACCTTGACCCACCACACGTGACAGAACTCCCTCCAGCACTGTGTCCCAGTTGAACTCCTTGTATTTCCTGAAGCAAATTCCAAACTCCCAGTGCAGCAGCAAGAAACACCACGAAAAGTGGAGGATGACCAAATGGCTTCACAGTCCACACAGGGAGACACTTAGACCCCAGTGGCCACAGTTTACCTGCAAAGAGAGAATTCAGCACTTCTGCCTCATGTTCATTGGAAAATCAGAAACCATGTCCTCCAGGTCACATAGATGCAGACCTGGTTTGATGGTCTCACTACAAAGGAAGCTAAAGCTCCTGACAACAACATATATTTCAAGTGCCCAACCTCAGAAGCAGTTTCTCACGAAGTCTTTAGGCCAGCAGAGCTCCACGTTTGTGGAGTGTTTACCCTGTCCCTTACTCATGGAAAGTAGTCTACCACCTCCAAGGTTGTGAACTCCTGAGCATTTTCCATTCCACATATGTATTCACAGCATTTCTAACTCTTCTCCTCAAATTGTGTCTTACTTATTGTGAAGGTAATGTCAAGGCAATGTTCTGGATGAGAGTGGGAAGATTTTTTTGTAGCACATATTGGCCTACACATTGGATTCATTTTCCTATTTTCCGTTCGAAATACTGAATCCCTGACACTAACCCATACCCTACTAGATTGTGACTACGAATACTAATATGATGGAGAAAAATAACTCAAACAGAATAGAAATACAGGCAGTTCAGAGGAGGCCTGGTGTATAGTTGGACTGGCCTTTGGCATTATAAAGGGTAGGTGTTATAAATCTAGTCCAATTTAGTAGAAATAGTTCTCCATGTGTTTTGAATGTTAACAAATATGTGAATTCCTGTCTCCCTTTCTCTGTAGCCTATTCAGCAACATGCATTTTTACATGCACATATAAAATCCTACCTCCTATCCCACGTCCATTCTTGTGAGGTGGCTGACTTGGCAGATACAAACTGTGAGAAGAGATCACTCCTCCTAAACGCTGTTGGAACTGAAAATTCAACCTCCAGGTGAGCTTCCCACATGAACAACATGATACATAAATACATGTTCAGTAAAATAAATATTTTTGGATCTGTGGATGATAAATATTTCATGATGAATTTCGATTGGCATATATATTTCTACTCTTTAATGTCTGTGTTTGTGTGTGTGTTTTTCTTTTGTGTATATATATATATATATATATATATACATATACACACACACACACACACACATACACACACTCTCCAGATTTTTCAAAATATGAAATGTATGTGTCATATTATATACTCCCTAAATTCATTCATGTTCATATATGTGGATTTATAATCAACTTTTCACAAGATTATTCTCAGAAATAGTCATCCACCTGAAATACATATTTGTTTCCTAGTGCTGAAATCCTAATATTTCTACAGTAACTGACCCAGTTTAACATGAATGCAAGTAGATTCCTATGGGACATGATGTGTATTTTGACGTTCATTTTTATTCAACACTGGTACATTACTATTTCTTCAGTTGATGCACATCATAGGATATGTATTTCATCCTCAAGTTCACAAATTTCTAGGCATTCATTTCCCTTTCAATCACTTCCTGCTTCAGAACACATGTATTCCTCCACGTTTCTTGACTGGTCTTTTCATGAGACTTCTTTCCAAACACATTCTTTTCCATTTCCATAATCCCTTGTGAAGCAAAACTCACACCCCCTTCATGGTAAACCATAACCCCAATATCACCATTAGATGTATAACTGGTTAGAATGAATGGTTGTGTATCAATATTAGATTTCCTATATATTTTCAGATATCAATGCAATCCATTATTTAAATTGGAACCTGTTATACTATTTATTCACAGTATGGTCTATTCATGCATTATCTCTATATTCATAGACCCAGGGTACACCTATTTGTACCCCCAAAGGCTAATTTATATGTCTTCAACATATTACTCCCAGAAATGGTGGAAGAAACACTCATGTCACCTGATCTACATATACATTTTATCACAGTGATATTCTGGACACAAAATGCAAAGGTCACACTTATGATTGCACCAACGCCTCATTGGAAAGTGAGCATGGATTACTAAAAACATCCTTGTCCAGGTTGCCTAATGCTCTCAAATGTCAATGCTATTGGTGACTACACATTTGTTTCTTCCTAAGATGATATATTCAACCTCAACCCTGTTGAAAATGTCTAATCCACTCACTCACTTTATACTTTGCCTGATTTCCTAATGTCTCTATTGATATCTGCTTTCCTACATATGTTCCCCAGTTCATCATTGTGACTGACTCTTCACATGTGCTGACGTTTACATTCACTCTCTAACCGACACCCTATTGCTAAAGAACTTTTGGTCCAAATTGCATACTCACTCTTCTTCCAAAACTTACCAACTATCTTCCTAATCCTACCTACTATCCCTTTTTGACTGGATGTTCTCTTCTACATTCAATCATCCAAGGTACAAGGTCCTATGCCATTGTGTACCGATTTATCTGAGACATCTGTGCAGAAAGTCATTCAAAGCTAAGTATCCCAATCAAGGGCCCAATGCCCTTCTGGCCTTCAAATCTTACTTGGATTTCTGTTTTCATACATATATTTCACCTATATATTATTATAAATATCCCAGGTTCCCAATACCATTCTTCATCCAGCAGAGTGATTCCTAAGCCACATCAAACAGGTTCTTAACCCTAACCATACACTGTTCCCTCAATCTAACTTTACAGAAGAGCAGGGACAGAGTGGGTCTTACAATACAGGAATGTGGGGGATCTTCCACCTGCTGAGAACCTCAAAGGTCCATGCAGAAATGATCCCTGGAGAAGATGTAGGCAGCTATGAAGGACCTGAGAGAGCAGAAGTCATCTTCCATGGCAAACAACCTGGTCAGGATGAAGGGATGTGTCTGAATGAGCCTCTCTCTTCTTAATGTAGACAAGATGGACCAAAGCAGGCCTGTGTGGAGAGCTGTTCCTTGGTGCCTATGGTTGATATTCCATTCTAACTTGTGAAAGTGTCACAGGAAGGAGGGGCAGCCTCCATCTCATGGGAGCCTTGGAAGCAACTGTTAGGACACAGTGGTTGCCAAGGCAGTGACCTCATTCAGTTCCTGAAGGAAGTGACCTCACCTCACTTCCTTGGTGATGGAACTCTCTGAACTTGGGATCCAGGAAGCCAGGCACCCAGAGCCAGTCCCAGTCCCAGTCCCAGTGGGCTCACTTGTTTGGATTTACCAAGGACAGAGTCAGTCTTTCTTGGTACCCACTGAGGTGAGGATTGCCAAATGCCAGGAAAGCTCTGCAGAGGGGCCTTTCCTGAGAAAGCAGGTAGTGGCTCACCGCTGGCTCCTGACAACTTCACAGAGTTGGCCAAGGAGGCCAGATGTGAGACAGGACAGGCCCTTTCGGGGGAACATAGTATGGCCCACCAGTCAGACGACACTCCGGGTAGTCACAGACCAACTTGGAAGGAGGTGCCTTTGTGGGTGTGGGTGTGAGTTTGTGGTTTTGTCTCATGTTCTGAGAATAGGTAGGAAAGGCGGTTTGTTTGGTTTGGAGTGGACTGTTTCTAGTAAGGCTTTTGACAAGGCGAGTGTTTCTATGTTTGTGTATCCCACTGTGTCCCTGGTTGTAGACATTAGAAAAGAGAATGCATCAATGGATGTGTCCTGTCTAGTAGAAAGCTTCCCAGCATTCATCCTGCCCAATTTATGAATGGACTGTGGCTTGCCTTATGGATGGGCAACGCCTACTATCTTCCTAAGTTCCTGTTTTCTTCCTGAATTATGGCCACTCTCCAGAATAGGCTCATGGTTTTGTGTCCAAGATATGTACCACCTCCAAGCTCGGTGACATGGCCATGTACTGGATAGTTGAAAGAAATGGTGAGCATCTCAGAAAACTCAGATATCAGTGTGATCAGTAAAGTCTCCCTAGAGAAACCCTGCTTTGGGCCTTTGGCTTACCTATCCTTTTGTGGCCCTGAATGTCAGGAAGGCCTTTGCCTCAGGGCACCCCTTTGTGAAGCCTGAAGAAAACAGTTTTCAAATGGAAATGAATGGGCATCACCTGTGGCTCTTTGCTTAATTGCTTTGCAAAGGGATGTGTCTGAATCAGCCTCTTGGCCCTGTGTGAGGCTGTGGCTTACATTGTCAGCACCTGATGGATCCAAAGAAAGATCCCATGCGTGCATCCAAGGCCAAATTGGCACAAAAGCAGTCATCCTGGATGAGGTCTCTCGCCTTCCTCTGTAAGGTTCCTGACCTCCATCAAGTGAGAATAGGGATCCTTTGTGTCAAATGAGTCCTTCAAAGCCATGCAGAGGCTAGCCCATAGGTGCTTGGGTTTTCTCATGACTCCAGTTCACACAAAGAATCTATACCCGGCAGTCAGTAGGCCTCCAATTGGAGAAGTAGAGCAGTATTAAAGGCAGGCCTATTTGATCACTCCAGGTCCAAAGGAAGGGTGTCCAGGCCACCCTGACATTAGGCAAATGAGAGGCAAGGGAGCTTATTGTGGACACTGTCTTGGGCTGTGCCCCTCATGGAAACCTCCAGCCAGAGGTCATGATGAGTGTCTGTATGGAAGAAGATGAGGGCCATGTGGCAGTGTTTTGGTTTGAATTGTGGTGTGGCAGTGGGAAGAGATGACTGGGTCCACCTGGGCTTGAACTCTGGTGTGATTCCCCTTGGAGACTGAGTTCTGGAACTGACCTCAGAGAAGTATTGCCGTGAATTGTGTCGGGATGTTAGGAGGCCACGCATGAGAGTCGCCCTTGGAAACTGAGATCTAGGCCCAGGCTGGCTTTCCACAGAGCACTGGGAATCTCAGCCCGGATATCACATGATTTTATTCTTAAAGACCTGGCAGCCATCGTGGAGAGTCCAAACACACGTGGACCTCACATTGTAGACCTCAATGGGCCTGGCTTCCTGTGACCTTTTGGCCACTCCTTGGGAAGCCTTGTTTGTGAGAGTTCTCCAGAGCTTTCGTTGAAATGAGCTTCCTCACCATTTAATGGTTCCTGAAGGAATGGAAACCCACAGTGCCTCCAACTTCATCCTTTAAAAATGGCTAGCTAGATAAATACCATGACATTTTTGAAATTCCCATGACCAGGTGGCACTGGAGAACCTTTGGATGTCCTGTTGCTGATCATGAGTGTACCAGACAGTGCCTTGATTGACTGGGTTTCATGAAAATGGTGTAGAACAGAGATGCCAGTGAGTTGGGGCCTGCTGAGTAGTGGGCCTAGAGCAGTGGTGTGCAGGTGTGTGATAGAACATCTGTGGTGGGGCCATGTGGATCTGCCATTGGCTTCCAAATGGCTTGTGACTGACATGGTGCAGCGAGCAGACCCTTCTATGTAAAGGCATCTTGTTATATGGAGAGGTTTCAGGGCAATGTTCAGAATCAGGTTGCTATGGTCAAGGGGGCAAGCTCTGTGGGATAGAAGCCTGGCTGGTGCATTCTCCTAGGACCTTGACCCACCACACGTGACAGAACTCCCTCCAGCACTGTGTCCCAGTTGAACTCCTTGTATTTCCTGAAGCAAATTCCAAACTCCCAGTGCAGCAGCAAGAAACACCACGAAAAGTGGAGGATGACCAAATGGCTTCACAGTCCACACAGGGAGACACTTAGACCCCAGTGGCCACAGTTTACCTGCAAAGAGAGAATTCAGCACTTCTGCCTCATGTTCATTGGAAAATCAGAAACCATGTCCTCCAGGTCACATAGATGCAGACCTGGTTTGATGGTCTCACTACAAAGGAAGCTAAAGCTCCTGACAACAACATATATTTCAAGTGCCCAACCTCAGAAGCAGTTTCTCACGAAGTCTTTAGGCCAGCAGAGCTCCACGTTTGTGGAGTGTTTACCCTGTCCCTTACTCATGGAAAGTAGTCTACCACCTCCAAGGTTGTGAACTCCTGAGCATTTTCCATTCCACATATGTATTCACAGCATTTCTAACTCTTCTCCTCAAATTGTGTCTTACTTATTGTGAAGGTAATGTCAAGGCAATGTTCTGGATGAGAGTGGGAAGATTTTTTTGTAGCACATATTGGCCTACACATTGGATTCATTTTCCTATTTTCCGTTCGAAATACTGAATCCCTGACACTAACCCATACCCTACTAGATTGTGACTACGAATACTAATATGATGGAGAAAAATAACTCAAACAGAATAGAAATACAGGCAGTTCAGAGGAGGCCTGGTGTATAGTTGGACTGGCCTTTGGCATTATAAAGGGTAGGTGTTATAAATCTAGTCCAATTTAGTAGAAATAGTTCTCCATGTGTTTTGAATGTTAACAAATATGTGAATTCCTGTCTCCCTTTCTCTGTAGCCTATTCAGCAACATGCATTTTTACATGCACATATAGAATCCTACCTCCTATCCCACGTCCATTCTTGTGAGGTGGCTGACTTGGCAGATACAAACTGTGAGAAGAGATCACTCCTCCTAAACGCTGTTGGAACTGAAAATTCAACCTCCAGGTGAGCTTCCCACATGAAAAACATGATACATAAATACATGTTCAGTAAAATAAATATTTTTGGATCTGTGGATGATAAATATTTCATGATGAATTTCGATTGGCATATATATTTCTACTCTTTAATGTCTGTGTTTGTGTGTGTGTTTTTCTTTTGTGTATATATATATATATATATATATATATATATATATATATATATATATACATATACACACACACACACACACATACACACACTCTCCAGATTTTTCAAAATATGAAATGTATGTGTCATATTATATACTCCCTAAATTCATTCATGTTCATATATGTGGATTTATAATCAACTTTTCACAAGATTATTCTCAGAAATAGTCATCCACCTGAAATACATATTTGTTTCCTAGTGCTGAAATCCTAATATTTCTACAGTAACTGACCCAGTTTAACATGAATGCAAGTAGATTCCTATGGGACATGATGTGTATTTTGACGTTCATTTTTATTCAACACTGGTACATTACTATTTCTTCAGTTGATGCACATCATAGGATATGTATTTCATCCTCAAGTTCACAAATTTCTAGGCATTCATTTCCCTTTCAATCACTTCCTGCTTCAGAACACATGTATTCCTCCACGTTTCTTGACTGGTCTTTTCATGAGACTTCTTTCCAAACACATTCTTTTCCATTTCCATAATCCCTTGTGAAGCAAAACTCACACCCCCTTCATGGTAAACCATAACCCCAATATCACCATTAGATGTATAACTGGTTAGAATGAATGGTTGTGTATCAATATTAGATTTCCTATATATTTTCAGATATCAATGCAATCCATTATTTAAATTGGAACCTGTTATACTATTTATTCACAGTATGGTCTATTCATGCATTATCTCTATATTCATAGACCCAGGGTACACCTATTTGTACCCCCAAAGGCTAATTTATATGTCTTCAACATATTACTCCCAGAAATGGTGGAAGAAACACTCATGTCACCTGATCTACATATACATTTTATCACAGTGATATTCTGGACACAAAATGCAAAGGTCACACTTATGATTGCACCAACGCCTCATTGGAAAGTGAGCATGGATTACTAAAAACATCCTTGTCCAGGTTGCCTAATGCTCTCAAATGTCAATGCTATTGGTGACTACACATTTGTTTCTTCCTAAGATGATATATTCAACCTCAACCCTGTTGAAAATGTCTAATCCACTCACTCACTTTATACTTTGCCTGATTTCCTAATGTCTCTATTGATATCTGCTTTCCTACATATGTTCCCCAGTTCATCATTGTGACTGACTCTTCACATGTGCTGACGTTTACATTCACTCTCTAACCGACACCCTATTGCTAAAGAACTTTTGGTCCAAATTGCATACTCACTCTTCTTCCAAAACTTACCAACTATCTTCCTAATCCTACCTACTATCCCTTTTTGACTGGATGTTCTCTTCTACATTCAATCATCCAAGGTACAAGGTCCTATGCCATTGTGTACCGATTTATCTGAGACATCTGTGCAGAAAGTCATTCAAAGCTAAGTATCCCAATCAAGGGCCCAATGCCCTTCTGGCCTTCAAATCTTACTTGGATTTCTGTTTTCATACATATATTTCACCTATATATTATTATAAATATCCCAGGTTCCCAATACCATTCTTCATCCAGCAGAGTGATTCCTAAGCCACATCAAACAGGTTCTTAACCCTAACCATACACTGTTCCCTCAATCTAACTTTACAGAAGAGCAGGGACAGAGTGGGTCTTACAATACAGGAATGTGGGGGATCTTCCACCTGCTGAGAACCTCAAAGGTCCATGCAGAAATGATCCCTGGAGAAGATGTAGGCAGCTATGAAGGACCTGAGAGAGCAGAAGTCATCTTCCATGGCAAACAACCTGGTCAGGATGAAGGGATGTGTCTGAATGAGCCTCTCTCTTCTTAATGTAGACAAGATGGACCAAAGCAGGCCTGTGTGGAGAGCTGTTCCTTGGTGCCTATGGTTGATATTCCATTCTAACTTGTGAAAGTGTCACAGGAAGGAGGGGCAGCCTCCATCTCATGGGAGCCTTGGAAGCAACTGTTAGGACACAGTGGTTGCCAAGGCAGTGACCTCATTCAGTTCCTGAAGGAAGTGACCTCACCTCACTTCCTTGGTGATGGAACTCTCTGAACTTGGGATCCAGGAAGCCAGGCACCCAGAGCCAGTCCCAGTCCCAGTCCCAGTGGGCTCACTTGTTTGGATTTACCAAGGACAGAGTCAGTCTTTCTTGGTACCCACTGAGGTGAGGATTGCCAAATGCCAGGAAAGCTCTGCAGAGGGGCCTTTCCTGAGAAAGCAGGTAGTGGCTCACCGCTGGCTCCTGACAACTTCACAGAGTTGGCCAAGGAGGCCAGATGTGAGACAGGACAGGCCCTTTCGGGGGAACATAGTATGGCCCACCAGTCAGACGACACTCCGGGTAGTCACAGACCAACTTGGAAGGAGGTGCCTTTGTGGGTGTGGGTGTGAGTTTGTGGTTTTGTCTCATGTTCTGAGAATAGGTAGGAAAGGCGGTTTGTTTGGTTTGGAGTGGACTGTTTCTAGTAAGGCTTTTGACAAGGCGAGTGTTTCTATGTTTGTGTATCCCACTGTGTCCCTGGTTGTAGACATTAGAAAAGAGAATGCATCAATGGATGTGTCCTGTCTAGTAGAAAGCTTCCCAGCATTCATCCTGCCCAATTTATGAATGGACTGCGGCTTGCCTTATGGATGGGCAACGCCTACTATCTTCCTAAGTTCCTGTTTTCTTCCTGAATTCTGGCCACTCTCCAGAATAGGCTCATGGTTTTGTGTCCAAGATATGTACCACCTCCAAGCTCGGTGACATGGCCATGTACTGGATAGTTGAAAGAAATGGTGAGCATCTCAGAAAACTCAGATATCTGTGTGATCAGTAAAGTCTCCCTAGAGAAACCCTGCTTTGGGCCTTTGGCTTACCTATCCTTTTGTGGCCCTGAATGTCAGGAAGGCCTTTGCCTCAGGGCACCCCTTTGTGAAGCCTGAAGAAAACAGTTTTCAAATGGAAATGAATGGGCATCACCTGTGGCTCTTTGCTTAATTGCTTTGCAAAGGGATGTGTCTGAATCAGCCTCTTGGCCCTGTGTGAGGCTGTGGCTTACATTGTCAGCACCTGATGGATCCAAAGAAAGATCCCATGCGTGCATCCAAGGCCAAATTGGCACAAAAGCAGTCATCCTGGATGAGGTCTCTCGCCTTCCTCTGTAAGGTTCCTGACCTCCATCAAGTGAGAATAGGGATCCTTTGTGTCAAATGAGTCCTTCAAAGCCATGCAGAGGCTAGCCCATAGGTGCTTGGGTTTTCTCATGACTCCAGTTCACACAAAGAATCTATACCCGGCAGTCAGTAGGCCTCCAATTGGAGAAGTAGAGCAGTATTAAAGGCAGGCCTATTTGATCACTCCAGGTCCAAAGGAAGGGTGTCCAGGCCACCCTGACATTAGGCAAATGAGAGGCAAGGGAGCTTATTGTGGACACTGTCTTGGGCTGTGCCCCTCATGGAAACCTCCAGCCAGAGGTCATGATGAGTGTCTGTATGGAAGAAGATGAGGGCCATGTGGCAGTGTTTTGGTTTGAATTGTGGTGTGGCAGTGGGAAGAGATGACTGGGTCCACCTGGGCTTGAACTCTGGTGTGATTCCCCTTGGAGACTGAGTTCTGGAACTGACCTCAGAGAAGTATTGCCGTGAATTGTGTCGGGATGTTAGGAGGCCACGCATGAGAGTCGCCCTTGGAAACTGAGATCTAGGCCCAGGCTGGCTTTCCACAGAGCACTGGGAATCTCAGCCCGGATATCACATGATTTTATTCTTAAAGACCTGGCAGCCATCGTGGAGAGTCCAAACACACGTGGACCTCACATTGTAGACCTCAATGGGCCTGGCTTCCTGTGACCTTTTGGCCACTCCTTGGGAAGCCTTGTTTGTGAGAGTTCTCCAGAGCTTTCGTTGAAATGAGCTTCCTCACCATTTAATGGTTCCTGAAGGAATGGAAACCCACATCCTTTAAAAATGGCTAGCTAGATAAATACCATGACATTTTTGAAATTCCCATGACCAGGTGGCACTGGAGAACCTTTGGATGTCCTGTTGCTGATCATGAGTGTACCAGACAGTGCCTTGATTGACTGGGTTTCATGAAAATGGTGTAGAACAGAGATGCCAGTGAGTTGGGGCCTGCTGAGTAGTGGGCCTAGAGCAGTGGTGTGCAGGTGTGTGATAGAACATCTGTGGTGGGGCCATGTGGATCTGCCATTGGCTTCCAAATGGCTTGTGACTGACATGGTGCAGCGAGCAGACCCTTCTATGTAAAGGCATCTTGTTATATGGAGAGGTTTCAGGGCAATGTTCAGAATCAGGTTGCTATGGTCAAGGGGGCAAGCTCTGTGGGATAGAAGCCTGGCTGGTGCATTCTCCTAGGACCTTGACCCACCACACGTGACAGAACTCCCTCCAGCACTGTGTCCCAGTTGAACTCCTTGTATTTCCTGAAGCAAATTCCAAACTCCCAGTGCAGCAGCAAGAAACACCACGAAAAGTGGAGGATGACCAAATGGCTTCACAGTCCACACAGGGAGACACTTAGACCCCAGTGGCCACAGTTTACCTGCAAAGAGAGAATTCAGCACTTCTGCCTCATGTTCATTGGAAAATCAGAAACCATGTCCTCCAGGTCACATAGATGCAGACCTGGTTTGATGGTCTCACTACAAAGGAAGCTAAAGCTCCTGACAACAACATATATTTCAAGTGCCCAACCTCAGAAGCAGTTTCTCACGAAGTCTTTAGGCCAGCAGAGCTCCACGTTTGTGGAGTGTTTACCCTGTCCCTTACTCATGGAAAGTAGTCTACCACCTCCAAGGTTGTGAACTCCTGAGCATTTTCCATTCCACATATGTATTCACAGCATTTCTAACTCTTCTCCTCAAATTGTGTCTTACTTATTGTGAAGGTAATGTCAAGGCAATGTTCTGGATGAGAGTGGGAAGATTTTTTTGTAGCACATATTGGCCTACACATTGGATTCATTTTCCTATTTTCCGTTCGAAATACTGAATCCCTGACACTAACCCATACCCTACTAGATTGTGACTACGAATACTAATATGATGGAGAAAAATAACTCAAACAGAATAGAAATACAGGCAGTTCAGAGGAGGCCTGGTGTATAGTTGGACTGGCCTTTGGCATTATAAAGGGTAGGTGTTATAAATCTAGTCCAATTTAGTAGAAATAGTTCTCCATGTGTTTTGAATGTTAACAAATATGTGAATTCCTGTCTCCCTTTCTCTGTAGCCTATTCAGCAACATGCATTTTTACATGCACATATAGAATCCTACCTCCTATCCCACGTCCATTCTTGTGAGGTGGCTGACTTGGCAGATACAAACTGTGAGAAGAGATCACTCCTCCTAAACGCTGTTGGAACTGAAAATTCAACCTCCAGGTGAGCTTCCCACATGAACAACATGATACATAAATACATGTTCAGTAAAATAAATATTTTTGGATCTGTGGATGATAAATATTTCATGATGAATTTCGATTGGCATATATATTTCTACTCTTTAATGTCTGTGTTTGTGTGTGTGCGTTTTTCTTTTGTGTATATATATATATATATATATATATATATATATATATATATATATATATATATATATACATATACACACACACACACACATACACACACTCTCCAGATTTTTCAAAATATGAAATGTATGTGTCATATTATATACTCCCTAAATTCATTCATGTTCATATATGTGGATTTATAATCAACTTTTCACAAGATTATTCTCAGAAATAGTCATCCACCTGAAATACATATTTGTTTCCTAGTGCTGAAATCCTAATATTTCTACAGTAACTGACCCAGTTTAACATGAATGCAAGTAGATTCCTATGGGACATGATGTGTATTTTGACGTTCATTTTTATTCAACACTGGTACATTACTATTTCTTCAGTTGATGCACATCATAGGATATGTATTTCATCCTCAAGTTCACAAATTTCTAGGCATTCATTTCCCTTTCAATCACTTCCTGCTTCAGAACACATGTATTCCTCCACGTTTCTTGACTGGTCTTTTCATGAGACTTCTTTCCAAACACATTCTTTTCCATTTCCATAATCCCTTGTGAAGCAAAACTCACACCCCCTTCATGGTAAACCATAACCCCAATATCACCATTAGATGTATAACTGGTTAGAATGAATGGTTGTGTATCAATATTAGATTTCCTATATATTTTCAGATATCAATGCAATCCATTATTTAAATTGGAACCTGTTATACTATTTATTCACAGTATGGTCTATTCATGCATTATCTCTATATTCATAGACCCAGGGTACACCTATTTGTACCCCCAAAGGCTAATTTATATGTCTTCAACATATTACTCCCAGAAATGGTGGAAGAAACACTCATGTCACCTGATCTACATATACATTTTATCACAGTGATATTCTGGACACAAAATGCAAAGGTCACACTTATGATTGCACCAACGCCTCATTGGAAAGTGAGCATGGATTACTAAAAACATCCTTGTCCAGGTTGCCTAATGCTCTCAAATGTCAATGCTATTGGTGACTACACATTTGTTTCTTCCTAAGATGATATATTCAACCTCAACCCTGTTGAAAATGTCTAATCCACTCACTCACTTTATACTTTGCCTGATTTCCTAATGTCTCTATTGATATCTGCTTTCCTACATATGTTCCCCAGTTCATCATTGTGACTGACTCTTCACATGTGCTGACGTTTACATTCACTCTCTAACCGACACCCTATTGCTAAAGAACTTTTGGTCCAAATTGCATACTCACTCTTCTTCCAAAACTTACCAACTATCTTCCTAATCCTACCTACTATCCCTTTTTGACTGGATGTTCTCTTCTACATTCAATCATCCAAGGTACAAGGTCCTATGCCATTGTGTACCGATTTATCTGAGACATCTGTGCAGAAAGTCATTCAAAGCTAAGTATCCCAATCAAGGGCCCAATGCCCTTCTGGCCTTCAAATCTTACTTGGATTTCTGTTTTCATACATATATTTCACCTATATATTATTATAAATATCCCAGGTTCCCAATACCATTCTTCATCCAGCAGAGTGATTCCTAAGCCACATCAAACAGGTTCTTAACCCTAACCATACACTGTTCCCTCAATCTAACTTTACAGAAGAGCAGGGACAGAGTGGGTCTTACAATACAGGAATGTGGGGGATCTTCCACCTGCTGAGAACCTCAAAGGTCCATGCAGAAATGATCCCTGGAGAAGATGTAGGCAGCTATGAAGGACCTGAGAGAGCAGAAGTCATCTTCCATGGCAAACAACCTGGTCAGGATGAAGGGATGTGTCTGAATGAGCCTCTCTCTTCTTAATGTAGACAAGATGGACCAAAGCAGGCCTGTGTGGAGAGCTGTTCCTTGGTGCCTATGGTTGATATTCCATTCTAACTTGTGAAAGTGTCACAGGAAGGAGGGGCAGCCTCCATCTCATGGGAGCCTTGGAAGCAACTGTTAGGACACAGTGGTTGCCAAGGCAGTGACCTCATTCAGTTCCTGAAGGAAGTGACCTCACCTCACTTCCTTGGTGATGGAACTCTCTGAACTTGGGATCCAGGAAGCCAGGCACCCAGAGCCAGTCCCAGTCCCAGTCCCAGTGGGCTCACTTGTTTGGATTTACCAAGGACAGAGTCAGTCTTTCTTGGTACCCACTGAGGTGAGGATTGCCAAATGCCAGGAAAGCTCTGCAGAGGGGCCTTTCCTGAGAAAGCAGGTAGTGGCTCACCGCTGGCTCCTGACAACTTCACAGAGTTGGCCAAGGAGGCCAGATGTGAGACAGGACAGGCCCTTTCGGGGGAACATAGTATGGCCCACCAGTCAGACGACACTCCGGGTAGTCACAGACCAACTTGGAAGGAGGTGCCTTTGTGGGTGTGGGTGTGAGTTTGTGGTTTTGTCTCATGTTCTGAGAATAGGTAGGAAAGGCGGTTTGTTTGGGTTGGAGTGGACTGTTTCTAGTAAGGCTTTTGACAAGGCGAGTGTTTCTATGTTTGTGTATCCCACTGTGTCCCTGGTTGTAGACATTAGAAAAGAGAATGCATCAATGGATGTGTCCTGTCTAGTAGAAAGCTTCCCAGCATTCATCCTGCCCAATTTATGAATGGACTGCGGCTTGCCTTATGGATGGGCAACGCCTACTATCTTCCTAAGTTCCTGTTTTCTTCCTGAATTCTGGCCACTCTCCAGAATAGGCTCATGGTTTTGTGTCCAAGATATGTACCACCTCCAAGCTCGGTGACATGGCCATGTACTGGATAGTTGAAAGAAATGGTGAGCATCTCAGAAAACTCAGATATCAGTGTGATCAGTAAAGTCTCCCTAGAGAAACCCTGCTTTGGGCCTTTGGCTTACCTATCCTTTTGTGGCCCTGAATGTCAGGAAGGCCTTTGCCTCAGGGCACCCCTTTGTGAAGCCTGAAGAAAACAGTTTTCAAATGGAAATGAATGGGCATCACCTGTGGCTCTTTGCTTAATTGCTTTGCAAAGGGATGTGTCTGAATCAGCCTCTTGGCCCTGTGTGAGGCTGTGGCTTACATTGTCAGCACCTGATGGATCCAAAGAAAGATCCCATGCGTGCATCCAAGGCCAAATTGGCACAAAAGCAGTCATCCTGGATGAGGTCTCTCGCCTTCCTCTGTAAGGTTCCTGACCTCCATCAAGTGAGAATAGGGATCCTTTGTGTCAAATGAGTCCTTCAAAGCCATGCAGAGGCTAGCCCATAGGTGCTTGGGTTTTCTCATGACTCCAGTTCACACAAAGAATCTATACCCGGCAGTCAGTAGGCCTCCAATTGGAGAAGTAGAGCAGTATTAAAGGCAGGCCTATTTGATCACTCCAGGTCCAAAGGAAGGGTGTCCAGGCCACCCTGACATTAGGCAAATGAGAGGCAAGGGAGCTTATTGTGGACACTGTCTTGGGCTGTGCCCCTCATGGAAACCTCCAGCCAGAGGTCATGATGAGTGTCTGTATGGAAGAAGATGAGGGCCATGTGGCAGTGTTTTGGTTTGAATTGTGGTGTGGCAGTGGGAAGAGATGACTGGGTCCACCTGGGCTTGAACTCTGGTGTGATTCCCCTTGGAGACTGAGTTCTGGAACTGACCTCAGAGAAGTATTGCCGTGAATTGTGTCGGGATGTTAGGAGGCCACGCATGAGAGTCGCCCTTGGAAACTGAGATCTAGGCCCAGGCTGGCTTTCCACAGAGCACTGGGAATCTCAGCCCGGATATCACATGATTTTATTCTTAAAGACCTGGCAGCCATCGTGGAGAGTCCAAACACACGTGGACCTCACATTGTAGACCTCAATGGGCCTGGCTTCCTGTGACCTTTTGGCCACTCCTTGGGAAGCCTTGTTTGTGAGAGTTCTCCAGAGCTTTCGTTGAAATGAGCTTCCTCACCATTTAATGGTTCCTGAAGGAATGGAAACCCACAGTGCCTCCAACTTCATCCTTTAAAAATGGCTAGCTAGATAAATACCATGACATTTTTGAAATTCCCATGACCAGGTGGCACTGGAGAACCTTTGGATGTCCTGTTGCTGATCATGAGTGTACCAGACAGTGCCTTGATTGACTGGGTTTCATGAAAATGGTGTAGAACAGAGATGCCAGTGAGTTGGGGCCTGCTGAGTAGTGGGCCTAGAGCAGTGGTGTGCAGGTGTGTGATAGAACATCTGTGGTGGGGCCATGTGGATCTGCCATTGGCTTCCAAATGGCTTGTGACTGACATGGTGCAGCGAGCAGACCCTTCTATGTAAAGGCATCTTGTTATATGGAGAGGTTTCAGGGCAATGTTCAGAATCAGGTTGCTATGGTCAAGGGGGCAAGCTCTGTGGGATAGAAGCCTGGCTGGTGCATTCTCCTAGGACCTTGACCCACCACACGTGACAGAACTCCCTCCAGCACTGTGTCCCAGTTGAACTCCTTGTATTTCCTGAAGCAAATTCCAAACTCCCAGTGCAGCAGCAAGAAACACCACGAAAAGTGGAGGATGACCAAATGGCTTCACAGTCCACACAGGGAGACACTTAGACCCCAGTGGCCACAGTTTACCTGCAAAGAGAGAATTCAGCACTTCTGCCTCATGTTCATTGGAAAATCAGAAACCATGTCCTCCAGGTCACATAGATGCAGACCTGGTTTGATGGTCTCACTACAAAGGAAGCTAAAGCTCCTGACAACAACATATATTTCAAGTGCCCAACCTCAGAAGCAGTTTCTCACGAAGTCTTTAGGCCAGCAGAGCTCCACGTTTGTGGAGTGTTTACCCTGTCCCTTACTCATGGAAAGTAGTCTACCACCTCCAAGGTTGTGAACTCCTGAGCATTTTCCATTCCACATATGTATTCACAGCATTTCTAACTCTTCTCCTCAAATTGTGTCTTACTTATTGTGAAGGTAATGTCAAGGCAATGTTCTGGATGAGAGTGGGAAGATTTTTTTGTAGCACATATTGGCCTACACATTGGATTCATTTTCCTATTTTCCGTTCGAAATACTGAATCCCTGACACTAACCCATACCCTACTAGATTGTGACTACGAATACTAATATGATGGAGAAAAATAACTCAAACAGAATAGAAATACAGGCAGTTCAGAGGAGGCCTGGTGTATAGTTGGACTGGCCTTTGGCATTATAAAGGGTAGGTGTTATAAATCTAGTCCAATTTAGTAGAAATAGTTCTCCATGTGTTTTGAATGTTAACAAATATGTGAATTCCTGTCTCCCTTTCTCTGTAGCCTATTCAGCAACATGCATTTTTACATGCACATATAAAATCCTACCTCCTATCCCACGTCCATTCTTGTGAGGTGGCTGACTTGGCAGATACAAACTGTGAGAAGAGATCACTCCTCCTAAACGCTGTTGGAACTGAAAATTCAACCTCCAGGTGAGCTTCCCACATGAAAAACATGATACATAAATACATGTTCAGTAAAATAAATATTTTTGGATCTGTGGATGATAAATATTTCATGATGAATTTCGATTGGCATATATATTTCTACTCTTTAATGTCTGTGTTTGTGTGTGTGTTTTTCTTTTGTGTATATATATATATATATATATATATATATATACATATACACACACACACACACACATACACACACTCTCCAGATTTTTCAAAATATGAAATGTATGTGTCATATTATATACTCCCTAAATTCATTCATGTTCATATATGTGGATTTATAATCAACTTTTCACAAGATTATTCTCAGAAATAGTCATCCACCTGAAATACATATTTGTTTCCTAGTGCTGAAATCCTAATATTTCTACAGTAACTGACCCAGTTTAACATGAATGCAAGTAGATTCCTATGGGACATGATGTGTATTTTGACGTTCATTTTTATTCAACACTGGTACATTACTATTTCTTCAGTTGATGCACATCATAGGATATGTATTTCATCCTCAAGTTCACAAATTTCTAGGCATTCATTTCCCTTTCAATCACTTCCTGCTTCAGAACACATGTATTCCTCCACGTTTCTTGACTGGTCTTTTCATGAGACTTCTTTCCAAACACATTCTTTTCCATTTCCATAATCCCTTGTGAAGCAAAACTCACACCCCCTTCATGGTAAACCATAACCCCAATATCACCATTAGATGTATAACTGGTTAGAATGAATGGTTGTGTATCAATATTAGATTTCCTATATATTTTCAGATATCAATGCAATCCATTATTTAAATTGGAACCTGTTATACTATTTATTCACAGTATGGTCTATTCATGCATTATCTCTATATTCATAGACCCAGGGTACACCTATTTGTACCCCCAAAGGCTAATTTATATGTCTTCAACATATTACTCCCAGAAATGGTGGAAGAAACACTCATGTCACCTGATCTACATATACATTTTATCACAGTGATATTCTGGACACAAAATGCAAAGGTCACACTTATGATTGCACCAACGCCTCATTGGAAAGTGAGCATGGATTACTAAAAACATCCTTGTCCAGGTTGCCTAATGCTCTCAAATGTCAATGCTATTGGTGACTACACATTTGTTTCTTCCTAAGATGATATATTCAACCTCAACCCTGTTGAAAATGTCTAATCCACTCACTCACTTTATACTTTGCCTGATTTCCTAATGTCTCTATTGATATCTGCTTTCCTACATATGTTCCCCAGTTCATCATTGTGACTGACTCTTCACATGTGCTGACGTTTACATTCACTCTCTAACCGACACCCTATTGCTAAAGAACTTTTGGTCCAAATTGCATACTCACTCTTCTTCCAAAACTTACCAACTATCTTCCTAATCCTACCTACTATCCCTTTTTGACTGGATGTTCTCTTCTACATTCAATCATCCAAGGTACAAGGTCCTATGCCATTGTGTACCGATTTATCTGAGACATCTGTGCAGAAAGTCATTCAAAGCTAAGTATCCCAATCAAGGGCCCAATGCCCTTCTGGCCTTCAAATCTTACTTGGATTTCTGTTTTCATACATATATTTCACCTATATATTATTATAAATATCCCAGGTTCCCAATACCATTCTTCATCCAGCAGAGTGATTCCTAAGCCACATCAAACAGGTTCTTAACCCTAACCATACACTGTTCCCTCAATCTAACTTTACAGAAGAGCAGGGACAGAGTGGGTCTTACAATACAGGAATGTGGGGGATCTTCCACCTGCTGAGAACCTCAAAGGTCCATGCAGAAATGATCCCTGGAGAAGATGTAGGCAGCTATGAAGGACCTGAGAGAGCAGAAGTCATCTTCCATGGCAAACAACCTGGTCAGGATGAAGGGATGTGTCTGAATGAGCCTCTCTCTTCTTAATGTAGACAAGATGGACCAAAGCAGGCCTGTGTGGAGAGCTGTTCCTTGGTGCCTATGGTTGATATTCCATTCTAACTTGTGAAAGTGTCACAGGAAGGAGGGGCAGCCTCCATCTCATGGGAGCCTTGGAAGCAACTGTTAGGACACAGTGGTTGCCAAGGCAGTGACCTCATTCAGTTCCTGAAGGAAGTGACCTCACCTCACTTCCTTGGTGATGGAACTCTCTGAACTTGGGATCCAGGAAGCCAGGCACCCAGAGCCAGTCCCAGTCCCAGTCCCAGTGGGCTCACTTGTTTGGATTTACCAAGGACAGAGTCAGTCTTTCTTGGTACCCACTGAGGTGAGGATTGCCAAATGCCAGGAAAGCTCTGCAGAGGGGCCTTTCCTGAGAAAGCAGGTAGTGGCTCACCGCTGGCTCCTGACAACTTCACAGAGTTGGCCAAGGAGGCCAGATGTGAGACAGGACAGGCCCTTTCGGGGGAACATAGTATGGCCCACCAGTCAGACGACACTCCGGGTAGTCACAGACCAACTTGGAAGGAGGTGCCTTTGTGGGTGTGGGTGTGAGTTTGTGGTTTTGTCTCATGTTCTGAGAATAGGTAGGAAAGGCGGTTTGTTTGGGTTGGAGTGGACTGTTTCTAGTAAGGCTTTTGACAAGGCGAGTGTTTCTATGTTTGTGTATCCCACTGTGTCCCTGGTTGTAGACATTAGAAAAGAGAATGCATCAATGGATGTGTCCTGTCTAGTAGAAAGCTTCCCAGCATTCATCCTGCCCAATTTATGAATGGACTGCGGCTTGCCTTATGGATGGGCAACGCCTACTATCTTCCTAAGTTCCTGTTTTCTTCCTGAATTCTGGCCACTCTCCAGAATAGGCTCATGGTTTTGTGTCCAAGATATGTACCACCTCCAAGCTCGGTGACATGGCCATGTACTGGATAGTTGAAAGAAATGGTGAGCATCTCAGAAAACTCAGATATCAGTGTGATCAGTAAAGTCTCCCTAGAGAAACCCTGCTTTGGGCCTTTGGCTTACCTATCCTTTTGTGGCCCTGAATGTCAGGAAGGCCTTTGCCTCAGGGCACCCCTTTGTGAAGCCTGAAGAAAACAGTTTTCAAATGGAAATGAATGGGCATCACCTGTGGCTCTTTGCTTAATTGCTTTGCAAAGGGATGTGTCTGAATCAGCCTCTTGGCCCTGTGTGAGGCTGTGGCTTACATTGTCAGCACCTGATGGATCCAAAGAAAGATCCCATGCGTGCATCCAAGGCCAAATTGGCACAAAAGCAGTCATCCTGGATGAGGTCTCTCGCCTTCCTCTGTAAGGTTCCTGACCTCCATCAAGTGAGAATAGGGATCCTTTGTGTCAAATGAGTCCTTCAAAGCCATGCAGAGGCTAGCCCATAGGTGCTTGGGTTTTCTCATGACTCCAGTTCACACAAAGAATCTATACCCGGCAGTCAGTAGGCCTCCAATTGGAGAAGTAGAGCAGTATTAAAGGCAGGCCTATTTGATCACTCCAGGTCCAAAGGAAGGGTGTCCAGGCCACCCTGACATTAGGCAAATGAGAGGCAAGGGAGCTTATTGTGGACACTGTCTTGGGCTGTGCCCCTCATGGAAACCTCCAGCCAGAGGTCATGATGAGTGTCTGTATGGAAGAAGATGAGGGCCATGTGGCAGTGTTTTGGTTTGAATTGTGGTGTGGCAGTGGGAAGAGATGACTGGGTCCACCTGGGCTTGAACTCTGGTGTGATTCCCCTTGGAGACTGAGTTCTGGAACTGACCTCAGAGAAGTATTGCCGTGAATTGTGTCGGGATGTTAGGAGGCCACGCATGAGAGTCGCCCTTGGAAACTGAGATCTAGGCCCAGGCTGGCTTTCCACAGAGCACTGGGAATCTCAGCCCGGATATCACATGATTTTATTCTTAAAGACCTGGCAGCCATCGTGGAGAGTCCAAACACACGTGGACCTCACATTGTAGACCTCAATGGGCCTGGCTTCCTGTGACCTTTTGGCCACTCCTTGGGAAGCCTTGTTTGTGAGAGTTCTCCAGAGCTTTCGTTGAAATGAGCTTCCTCACCATTTAATGGTTCCTGAAGGAATGGAAACCCACAGTGCCTCCAACTTCATCCTTTAAAAATGGCTAGCTAGATAAATACCATGACATTTTTGAAATTCCCATGACCAGGTGGCACTGGAGAACCTTTGGATGTCCTGTTGCTGATCATGAGTGTACCAGACAGTGCCTTGATTGACTGGGTTTCATGAAAATGGTGTAGAACAGAGATGCCAGTGAGTTGGGGCCTGCTGAGTAGTGGGCCTAGAGCAGTGGTGTGCAGGTGTGTGATAGAACATCTGTGGTGGGGCCATGTGGATCTGCCATTGGCTTCCAAATGGCTTGTGACTGACATGGTGCAGCGAGCAGACCCTTCTATGTAAAGGCATCTTGTTATATGGAGAGGTTTCAGGGCAATGTTCAGAATCAGGTTGCTATGGTCAAGGGGGCAAGCTCTGTGGGATAGAAGCCTGGCTGGTGCATTCTCCTAGGACCTTGACCCACCACACGTGACAGAACTCCCTCCAGCACTGTGTCCCAGTTGAACTCCTTGTATTTCCTGAAGCAAATTCCAAACTCCCAGTGCAGCAGCAAGAAACACCACGAAAAGTGGAGGATGACCAAATGGCTTCACAGTCCACACAGGGAGACACTTAGACCCCAGTGGCCACAGTTTACCTGCAAAGAGAGAATTCAGCACTTCTGCCTCATGTTCATTGGAAAATCAGAAACCATGTCCTCCAGGTCACATAGATGCAGACCTGGTTTGATGGTCTCACTACAAAGGAAGCTAAAGCTCCTGACAACAACATATATTTCAAGTGCCCAACCTCAGAAGCAGTTTCTCACGAAGTCTTTAGGCCAGCAGAGCTCCACGTTTGTGGAGTGTTTACCCTGTCCCTTACTCATGGAAAGTAGTCTACCACCTCCAAGGTTGTGAACTCCTGAGCATTTTCCATTCCACATATGTATTCACAGCATTTCTAACTCTTCTCCTCAAATTGTGTCTTACTTATTGTGAAGGTAATGTCAAGGCAATGTTCTGGATGAGAGTGGGAAGATTTTTTTGTAGCACATATTGGCCTACACATTGGATTCATTTTCCTATTTTCCGTTCGAAATACTGAATCCCTGACACTAACCCATACCCTACTAGATTGTGACTACGAATACTAATATGATGGAGAAAAATAACTCAAACAGAATAGAAATACAGGCAGTTCAGAGGAGGCCTGGTGTATAGTTGGACTGGCCTTTGGCATTATAAAGGGTAGGTGTTATAAATCTAGTCCAATTTAGTAGAAATAGTTCTCCATGTGTTTTGAATGTTAACAAATATGTGAATTCCTGTCTCCCTTTCTCTGTAGCCTATTCAGCAACATGCATTTTTACATGCACATATAGAATCCTACCTCCTATCCCACGTCCATTCTTGTGAGGTGGCTGACTTGGCAGATACAAACTGTGAGAAGAGATCACTCCTCCTAAACGCTGTTGGAACTGAAAATTCAACCTCCAGGTGAGCTTCCCACATGAACAACATGATACATAAATACATGTTCAGTAAAATAAATATTTTTGGATCTGTGGATGATAAATATTTCATGATGAATTTCGATTGGCATATATATTTCTACTCTTTAATGTCTGTGTTTGTGTGTGTGTTTTTCTTTTGTGTATATATATATATATATATATATATATATATATATATATACATATACACACACACACACACACACATACACACACTCTCCAGATTTTTCAAAATATGAAATGTATGTGTCATATTATATACTCCCTAAATTCATTCATGTTCATATATGTGGATTTATAATCAACTTTTCACAAGATTATTCTCAGAAATAGTCATCCACCTGAAATACATATTTGTTTCCTAGTGCTGAAATCCTAATATTTCTACAGTAACTGACCCAGTTTAACATGAATGCAAGTAGATTCCTATGGGACATGATGTGTATTTTGACGTTCATTTTTATTCAACACTGGTACATTACTATTTCTTCAGTTGATGCACATCATAGGATATGTATTTCATCCTCAAGTTCACAAATTTCTAGGCATTCATTTCCCTTTCAATCACTTCCTGCTTCAGAACACATGTATTCCTCCACGTTTCTTGACTGGTCTTTTCATGAGACTTCTTTCCAAACACATTCTTTTCCATTTCCATAATCCCTTGTGAAGCAAAACTCACACCCCCTTCATGGTAAACCATAACCCCAATATCACCATTAGATGTATAACTGGTTAGAATGAATGGTTGTGTATCAATATTAGATTTCCTATATATTTTCAGATATCAATGCAATCCATTATTTAAATTGGAACCTGTTATACTATTTATTCACAGTATGGTCTATTCATGCATTATCTCTATATTCATAGACCCAGGGTACACCTATTTGTACCCCCAAAGGCTAATTTATATGTCTTCAACATATTACTCCCAGAAATGGTGGAAGAAACACTCATGTCACCTGATCTACATATACATTTTATCACAGTGATATTCTGGACACAAAATGCAAAGGTCACACTTATGATTGCACCAACGCCTCATTGGAAAGTGAGCATGGATTACTAAAAACATCCTTGTCCAGGTTGCCTAATGCTCTCAAATGTCAATGCTATTGGTGACTACACATTTGTTTCTTCCTAAGATGATATATTCAACCTCAACCCTGTTGAAAATGTCTAATCCACTCACTCACTTTATACTTTGCCTGATTTCCTAATGTCTCTATTGATATCTGCTTTCCTACATATGTTCCCCAGTTCATCATTGTGACTGACTCTTCACATGTGCTGACGTTTACATTCACTCTCTAACCGACACCCTATTGCTAAAGAACTTTTGGTCCAAATTGCATACTCACTCTTCTTCCAAAACTTACCAACTATCTTCCTAATCCTACCTACTATCCCTTTTTGACTGGATGTTCTCTTCTACATTCAATCATCCAAGGTACAAGGTCCTATGCCATTGTGTACCGATTTATCTGAGACATCTGTGCAGAAAGTCATTCAAAGCTAAGTATCCCAATCAAGGGCCCAATGCCCTTCTGGCCTTCAAATCTTACTTGGATTTCTGTTTTCATACATATATTTCACCTATATATTATTATAAATATCCCAGGTTCCCAATACCATTCTTCATCCAGCAGAGTGATTCCTAAGCCACATCAAACAGGTTCTTAACCCTAACCATACACTGTTCCCTCAATCTAACTTTACAGAAGAGCAGGGACAGAGTGGGTCTTACAATACAGGAATGTGGGGGATCTTCCACCTGCTGAGAACCTCAAAGGTCCATGCAGAAATGATCCCTGGAGAAGATGTAGGCAGCTATGAAGGACCTGAGAGAGCAGAAGTCATCTTCCATGGCAAACAACCTGGTCAGGATGAAGGGATGTGTCTGAATGAGCCTCTCTCTTCTTAATGTAGACAAGATGGACCAAAGCAGGCCTGTGTGGAGAGCTGTTCCTTGGTGCCTATGGTTGATATTCCATTCTAACTTGTGAAAGTGTCACAGGAAGGAGGGGCAGCCTCCATCTCATGGGAGCCTTGGAAGCAACTGTTAGGACACAGTGGTTGCCAAGGCAGTGACCTCATTCAGTTCCTGAAGGAAGTGACCTCACCTCACTTCCTTGGTGATGGAACTCTCTGAACTTGGGATCCAGGAAGCCAGGCACCCAGAGCCAGTCCCAGTCCCAGTCCCAGTGGGCTCACTTGTTTGGATTTACCAAGGACAGAGTCAGTCTTTCTTGGTACCCACTGAGGTGAGGATTGCCAAATGCCAGGAAAGCTCTGCAGAGGGGCCTTTCCTGAGAAAGCAGGTAGTGGCTCACCGCTGGCTCCTGACAACTTCACAGAGTTGGCCAAGGAGGCCAGATGTGAGACAGGACAGGCCCTTTCGGGGGAACATAGTATGGCCCACCAGTCAGACGACACTCCGGGTAGTCACAGACCAACTTGGAAGGAGGTGCCTTTGTGGGTGTGGGTGTGAGTTTGTGGTTTTGTCTCATGTTCTGAGAATAGGTAGGAAAGGCGGTTTGTTTGGGTTGGAGTGGACTGTTTCTAGTAAGGCTTTTGACAAGGCGAGTGTTTCTATGTTTGTGTATCCCACTGTGTCCCTGGTTGTAGACATTAGAAAAGAGAATGCATCAATGGATGTGTCCTGTCTAGTAGAAAGCTTCCCAGCATTCATCCTGCCCAATTTATGAATGGACTGCGGCTTGCCTTATGGATGGGCAACGCCTACTATCTTCCTAAGTTCCTGTTTTCTTCCTGAATTCTGGCCACTCTCCAGAATAGGCTCATGGTTTTGTGTCCAAGATATGTACCACCTCCAAGCTCGGTGACATGGCCATGTACTGGATAGTTGAAAGAAATGGTGAGCATCTCAGAAAACTCAGATATCAGTGTGATCAGTAAAGTCTCCCTAGAGAAACCCTGCTTTGGGCCTTTGGCTTACCTATCCTTTTGTGGCCCTGAATGTCAGGAAGGCCTTTGCCTCAGGGCACCCCTTTGTGAAGCCTGAAGAAAACAGTTTTCAAATGGAAATGAATGGGCATCACCTGTGGCTCTTTGCTTAATTGCTTTGCAAAGGGATGTGTCTGAATCAGCCTCTTGGCCCTGTGTGAGGCTGTGGCTTACATTGTCAGCACCTGATGGATCCAAAGAAAGATCCCATGCGTGCATCCAAGGCCAAATTGGCACAAAAGCAGTCATCCTGGATGAGGTCTCTCGCCTTCCTCTGTAAGGTTCCTGACCTCCATCAAGTGAGAATAGGGATCCTTTGTGTCAAATGAGTCCTTCAAAGCCATGCAGAGGCTAGCCCATAGGTGCTTGGGTTTTCTCATGACTCCAGTTCACACAAAGAATCTATACCCGGCAGTCAGTAGGCCTCCAATTGGAGAAGTAGAGCAGTATTAAAGGCAGGCCTATTTGATCACTCCAGGTCCAAAGGAAGGGTGTCCAGGCCACCCTGACATTAGGCAAATGAGAGGCAAGGGAGCTTATTGTGGACACTGTCTTGGGCTGTGCCCCTCATGGAAACCTCCAGCCAGAGGTCATGATGAGTGTCTGTATGGAAGAAGATGAGGGCCATGTGGCAGTGTTTTGGTTTGAATTGTGGTGTGGCAGTGGGAAGAGATGACTGGGTCCACCTGGGCTTGAACTCTGGTGTGATTCCCCTTGGAGACTGAGTTCTGGAACTGACCTCAGAGAAGTATTGCCGTGAATTGTGTCGGGATGTTAGGAGGCCACGCATGAGAGTCGCCCTTGGAAACTGAGATCTAGGCCCAGGCTGGCTTTCCACAGAGCACTGGGAATCTCAGCCCGGATATCACATGATTTTATTCTTAAAGACCTGGCAGCCATCGTGGAGAGTCCAAACACACGTGGACCTCACATTGTAGACCTCAATGGGCCTGGCTTCCTGTGACCTTTTGGCCACTCCTTGGGAAGCCTTGTTTGTGAGAGTTCTCCAGAGCTTTCGTTGAAATGAGCTTCCTCACCATTTAATGGTTCCTGAAGGAATGGAAACCCACAGTGCCTCCAACTTCATCCTTTAAAAATGGCTAGCTAGATAAATACCATGACATTTTTGAAATTCCCATGACCAGGTGGCACTGGAGAACCTTTGGATGTCCTGTTGCTGATCATGAGTGTACCAGACAGTGCCTTGATTGACTGGGTTTCATGAAAATGGTGTAGAACAGAGATGCCAGTGAGTTGGGGCCTGCTGAGTAGTGGGCCTAGAGCAGTGGTGTGCAGGTGTGTGATAGAACATCTGTGGTGGGGCCATGTGGATCTGCCATTGGCTTCCAAATGGCTTGTGACTGACATGGTGCAGCGAGCAGACCCTTCTATGTAAAGGCATCTTGTTATATGGAGAGGTTTCAGGGCAATGTTCAGAATCAGGTTGCTATGGTCAAGGGGGCAAGCTCTGTGGGATAGAAGCCTGGCTGGTGCATTCTCCTAGGACCTTGACCCACCACACGTGACAGAACTCCCTCCAGCACTGTGTCCCAGTTGAACTCCTTGTATTTCCTGAAGCAAATTCCAAACTCCCAGTGCAGCAGCAAGAAACACCACGAAAAGTGGAGGATGACCAAATGGCTTCACAGTCCACACAGGGAGACACTTAGACCCCAGTGGCCACAGTTTACCTGCAAAGAGAGAATTCAGCACTTCTGCCTCATGTTCATTGGAAAATCAGAAACCATGTCCTCCAGGTCACATAGATGCAGACCTGGTTTGATGGTCTCACTACAAAGGAAGCTAAAGCTCCTGACAACAACATATATTTCAAGTGCCCAACCTCAGAAGCAGTTTCTCACGAAGTCTTTAGGCCAGCAGAGCTCCACGTTTGTGGAGTGTTTACCCTGTCCCTTACTCATGGAAAGTAGTCTACCACCTCCAAGGTTGTGAACTCCTGAGCATTTTCCATTCCACATATGTATTCACAGCATTTCTAACTCTTCTCCTCAAATTGTGTCTTACTTATTGTGAAGGTAATGTCAAGGCAATGTTCTGGATGAGAGTGGGAAGATTTTTTTGTAGCACATATTGGCCTACACATTGGATTCATTTTCCTATTTTCCGTTCGAAATACTGAATCCCTGACACTAACCCATACCCTACTAGATTGTGACTACGAATACTAATATGATGGAGAAAAATAACTCAAACAGAATAGAAATACAGGCAGTTCAGAGGAGGCCTGGTGTATAGTTGGACTGGCCTTTGGCATTATAAAGGGTAGGTGTTATAAATCTAGTCCAATTTAGTAGAAATAGTTCTCCATGTGTTTTGAATGTTAACAAATATGTGAATTCCTGTCTCCCTTTCTCTGTAGCCTATTCAGCAACATGCATTTTTACATGCACATATAGAATCCTACCTCCTATCCCACGTCCATTCTTGTGAGGTGGCTGACTTGGCAGATACAAACTGTGAGAAGAGATCACTCCTCCTAAACGCTGTTGGAACTGAAAATTCAACCTCCAGGTGAGCTTCCCACATGAACAACATGATACATAAATACATGTTCAGTAAAATAAATATTTTTGGATCTGTGGATGATAAATATTTCATGATGAATTTCGATTGGCATATATATTTCTACTCTTTAATGTCTGTGTTTGTGTGTGTGTTTTTCTTTTGTGTGTATATATATATATATATATATATATATATATATATATATACATATACACACACACACACACACATACACACACTCTCCAGATTTTTCAAAATATGAAATGTATGTGTCATATTATATACACCCTAAATTCATTCATGTTCATATATGTGGATTTATAATCAACTTTTCACAAGATTATTCTCAGAAATAGTCATCCACCTGAAATACATATTTGTTTCCTAGTGCTGAAATCCTAATATTTCTACAGTAACTGACCCAGTTTAACATGAATGCAAGTAGATTCCTATGGGACATGATGTGTATTTTGACGTTCATTTTTATTCAACACTGGTACATTACTATTTCTTCAGTTGATGCACATCATAGGATATGTATTTCATCCTCAAGTTCACAAATTTCTAGGCATTCATTTCCCTTTCAATCACTTCCTGCTTCAGAACACATGTATTCCTCCACATTTCTTGACTGGTCTTTTCATGAGACTTCTTTCCAAACACATTCTTTTCCATTTCCATAATCCCTTGTGAAGCAAAACTCACACCCCCTTCATGGTAAACCATAACCCCAATATCACCATTAGATGTATAACTGGTTAGAATGAATGGTTGTGTATCAATATTAGATTTCCTATATATTTTCAGATATCAATGCAATCCATTATTTAAATTGGAACCTGTTATACTATTTATTCACAGTATGGTCTATTCATGCATTATCTCTATATTCATAGACCCAGGGTACACCTATTTGTACCCCCAAAGGCTAATTTATATGTCTTCAACATATTACTCCCAGAAATGGTGGAAGAAACACTCATGTCACCTGATCTACATATACATTTTATCACAGTGATATTCTGGACACAAAATGCAAAGGTCACACTTATGATTGCACCAACGCCTCATTGGAAAGTGAGCATGGATTACTAAAAACATCCTTGTCCAGGTTGCCTAATGCTCTCAAATGTCAATGCTATTGGTGACTACACATTTGTTTCTTCCTAAGATGATATATTCAACCTCAACCCTGTTGAAAATGTCTAATCCACTCACTCACTTTATACTTTGCCTGATTTCCTAATGTCTCTATTGATATCTGCTTTCCTACATATGTTCCCCAGTTCATCATTGTGACTGACTCTTCACATGTGCTGACGTTTACATTCACTCTCTAACCGACACCCTATTGCTAAAGAACTTTTGGTCCAAATTGCATACTCACTCTTCTTCCAAAACTTACCAACTATCTTCCTAATCCTACCTACTATCCCTTTTTGACTGGATGTTCTCTTCTACATTCAATCATCCAAGGTACAAGGTCCTATGCCATTGTGTACCGATTTATCTGAGACATCTGTGCAGAAAGTCATTCAAAGCTAAGTATCCCAATCAAGGGCCCAATGCCCTTCTGGCCTTCAAATCTTACTTGGATTTCTGTTTTCATACATATATTTCACCTATATATTATTATAAATATCCCAGGTTCCCAATACCATTCTTCATCCAGCAGAGTGATTCCTAAGCCACATCAAACAGGTTCTTAACCCTAACCATACACTGTTCCCTCAATCTAACTTTACAGAAGAGCAGGGACAGAGTGGGTCTTACAATACAGGAATGTGGGGGATCTTCCACCTGCTGAGAACCTCAAAGGTCCATGCAGAAATGATCCCTGGAGAAGATGTAGGCAGCTATGAAGGACCTGAGAGAGCAGAAGTCATCTTCCATGGCAAACAACCTGGTCAGGATGAAGGGATGTGTCTGAATGAGCCTCTCTCTTCTTAATGTAGACAAGATGGACCAAAGCAGGCCTGTGTGGAGAGCTGTTCCTTGGTGCCTATGGTTGATATTCCATTCTAACTTGTGAAAGTGTCACAGGAAGGAGGGGCAGCCTCCATCTCATGGGAGCCTTGGAAGCAACTGTTAGGACACAGTGGTTGCCAAGGCAGTGACCTCATTCAGTTCCTGAAGGAAGTGACCTCACCTCACTTCCTTGGTGATGGAACTCTCTGAACTTGGGATCCAGGAAGCCAGGCACCCAGAGCCAGTCCCAGTCCCAGTCCCAGTGGGCTCACTTGTTTGGATTTACCAAGGACAGAGTCAGTCTTTCTTGGTACCCACTGAGGTGAGGATTGCCAAATGCCAGGAAAGCTCTGCAGAGGGGCCTTTCCTGAGAAAGCAGGTAGTGGCTCACCGCTGGCTCCTGACAACTTCACAGAGTTGGCCAAGGAGGCCAGATGTGAGACAGGACAGGCCCTTTCGGGGGAACATAGTATGGCCCACCAGTCAGACGACACTCCGGGTAGTCACAGACCAACTTGGAAGGAGGTGCCTTTGTGGGTGTGGGTGTGAGTTTGTGGTTTTGTCTCATGTTCTGAGAATAGGTAGGAAAGGCGGTTTGTTTGGTTTGGAGTGGACTGTTTCTAGTAAGGCTTTTGACAAGGCAAGTGTTTCTATGTTTGTGTATCCCACTGTGTCCCTGGTTGTAGACATTAGAAAAGAGAATGCATCAATGGATGTGTCCTGTCTAGTAGAAAGCTTCCCAGCATTCATCCTGCCCAATTTATGAATGGACTGCGGCTTGCCTTATGGATGGGCAACGCCTACTATCTTCCTAAGTTCCTGTTTTCTTCCTGAATTCTGGCCACTCTCCAGAATAGGCTCATGGTTTTGTGTCCAAGATATGTACCACCTCCAAGCTCGGTGACATGGCCATGTACTGGATAGTTGAAAGAAATGGTGAGCATCTCAGAAAACTCAGATATCAGTGTGATCAGTAAAGTCTCCCTAGAGAAACCCTGCTTTGGGCCTTTGGCTTACCTATCCTTTTGTGGCCCTGAATGTCAGGAAGGCCTTTGCCTCAGGGCACCCCTTTGTGAAGCCTGAAGAAAACAGTTTTCAAATGGAAATGAATGGGCATCACCTGTGGCTCTTTGCTTAATTGCTTTGCAAAGGGATGTGTCTGAATCAGCCTCTTGGCCCTGTGTGAGGCTGTGGCTTACATTGTCAGCACCTGATGGATCCAAAGAAAGATCCCATGCGTGCATCCAAGGCCAAATTGGCACAAAAGCAGTCATCCTGGATGAGGTCTCTCGCCTTCCTCTGTAAGGTTCCTGACCTCCATCAAGTGAGAATAGGGATCCTTTGTGTCAAATGAGTCCTTCAAAGCCATGCAGAGGCTAGCCCATAGGTGCTTGGGTTTTCTCATGACTCCAGTTCACACAAAGAATCTATACCCGGCAGTCAGTAGGCCTCCAATTGGAGAAGTAGAGCAGTATTAAAGGCAGGCCTATTTGATCACTCCAGGTCCAAAGGAAGGGTGTCCAGGCCACCCTGACATTAGGCAAATGAGAGGCAAGGGAGCTTATTGTGGACACTGTCTTGGGCTGTGCCCCTCATGGAAACCTCCAGCCAGAGGTCATGATGAGTGTCTGTATGGAAGAAGATGAGGGCCATGTGGCAGTGTTTTGGTTTGAATTGTGGTGTGGCAGTGGGAAGAGATGACTGGGTCCACCTGGGCTTGAACTCTGGTGTGATTCCCCGTGGAGACTGAGTTCTGGAACTGACCTCAGAGAAGTATTGCCGTGAATTGTGTCGGGATGTTAGGAGGCCACGCATGAGAGTCGCCCTTGGAAACTGAGATCTAGGCCCAGGCTGGCTTTCCACAGAGCACTGGGAATCTCAGCCCGGATATCACATGATTTTATTCTTAAAGACCTGGCAGCCATCGTGGAGAGTCCAAACACACGTGGACCTCACATTGTAGACCTCAATGGGCCTGGCTTCCTGTGACCTTTTGGCCACTCCTTGGGAAGCCTTGTTTGTGAGAGTTCTCCAGAGCTTTCGTTGAAATGAGCTTCCTCACCATTTAATGGTTCCTGAAGGAATGGAAACCCACAGTGCCTCCAACTTCATCCTTTAAAAATGGCTAGCTAGATAAATACCATGACATTTTTGAAATTCCCATGACCAGGTGGCACTGGAGAACCTTTGGATGTCCTGTTGCTGATCATGAGTGTACCAGACAGTGCCTTGATTGACTGGGTTTCATGAAAATGGTGTAGAACAGAGATGCCAGTGAGTTGGGGCCTGCTGAGTAGTGGGCCTAGAGCAGTGGTGTGCAGGTGTGTGATAGAACATCTGTGGTGGGGCCATGTGGATCTGCCATTGGCTTCCAAATGGCTTGTGACTGACATGGTGCAGCGAGCAGACCCTTCTATGTAAAGGCATCTTGTTATATGGAGAGGTTTCAGGGCAATGTTCAGAATCAGGTTGCTATGGTCAAGGGGGCAAGCTCTGTGGGATAGAAGCCTGGCTGGTGCATTCTCCTAGGACCTTGACCCACCACACGTGACAGAACTCCCTCCAGCACTGTGTCCCAGTTGAACTCCTTGTATTTCCTGAAGCAAATTCCAAACTCCCAGTGCAGCAGCAAGAAACACCACGAAAAGTGGAGGATGACCAAATGGCTTCACAGTCCACACAGGGAGACACTTAGACCCCAGTGGCCACAGTTTACCTGCAAAGAGAGAATTCAGCACTTCTGCCTCATGTTCATTGGAAAATCAGAAACCATGTCCTCCAGGTCACATAGATGCAGACCTGGTTTGATGGTCTCACTACAAAGGAAGCTAAAGCTCCTGACAACAACATATATTTCAAGTGCCCAACCTCAGAAGCAGTTTCTCACGAAGTCTTTAGGCCAGCAGAGCTCCACGTTTGTGGAGTGTTTACCCTGTCCCTTACTCATGGAAAGTAGTCTACCACCTCCAAGGTTGTGAACTCCTGAGCATTTTCCATTCCACATATGTATTCACAGCATTTCTAACTCTTCTCCTCAAATTGTGTCTTACTTATTGTGAAGGTAATGTCAAGGCAATGTTCTGGATGAGAGTGGGAAGATTTTTTTGTAGCACATATTGGCCTACACATTGGATTCATTTTCCTATTTTCCGTTCGAAATACTGAATCCCTGACACTAACCCATACCCTACTAGATTGTGACTACGAATACTAATATGATGGAGAAAAATAACTCAAACAGAATAGAAATACAGGCAGTTCAGAGGAGGCCTGGTGTATAGTTGGACTGGCCTTTGGCATTATAAAGGGTAGGTGTTATAAATCTAGTCCAATTTAGTAGAAATAGTTCTCCATGTGTTTTGAATGTTAACAAATATGTGAATTCCTGTCTCCCTTTCTCTGTAGCCTATTCAGCAACATGCATTTTTACATGCACATATAGAATCCTACCTCCTATCCCACGTCCATTCTTGTGAGGTGGCTGACTTGGCAGATACAAACTGTGAGAAGAGATCACTCCTCCTAAACGCTGTTGGAACTGAAAATTCAACCTCCAGGTGAGCTTCCCACATGAACAACATGATACATAAATACATGTTCAGTAAAATAAATATTTTTGGATCTGTGGATGATAAATATTTCATGATGAATTTCGATTGGCATATATATTTCTACTCTTTAATGTCTGTGTTTGTGTGTGTGTTTTTCTTTTGTGTATATATATATATATATATATATATATATATATATATATATATATACATATACACACACACACACACACATACACACACTCTCCAGATTTTTCAAAATATGAAATGTATGTGTCATATTATATACACCCTAAATTCATTCATGTTCATATATGTGGATTTATAATCAACTTTTCACAAGATTATTCTCAGAAATAGTCATCCACCTGAAATACATATTTGTTTCCTAGTGCTGAAATCCTAATATTTCTACAGTAACTGACCCAGTTTAACATGAATGCAAGTAGATTCCTATGGGACATGATGTGTATTTTGACGTTCATTTTTATTCAACACTGGTACATTACTATTTCTTCAGTTGATGCACATCATAGGATATGTATTTCATCCTCAAGTTCACAAATTTCTAGGCATTCATTTCCCTTTCAATCACTTCCTGCTTCAGAACACATGTATTCCTCCACATTTCTTGACTGGTCTTTTCATGAGACTTCTTTCCAAACACATTCTTTTCCATTTCCATAATCCCTTGTGAAGCAAAACTCACACCCCCTTCATGGTAAACCATAACCCCAATATCACCATTAGATGTATAACTGGTTAGAATGAATGGTTGTGTATCAATATTAGATTTCCTATATATTTTCAGATATCAATGCAATCCATTATTTAAATTGGAACCTGTTATACTATTTATTCACAGTATGGTCTATTCATGCATTATCTCTATATTCATAGACCCAGGGTACACCTATTTGTACCCCCAAAGGCTAATTTATATGTCTTCAACATATTACTCCCAGAAATGGTGGAAGAAACACTCATGTCACCTGATCTACATATACATTTTATCACAGTGATATTCTGGACACAAAATGCAAAGGTCACACTTATGATTGCACCAACGCCTCATTGGAAAGTGAGCATGGATTACTAAAAACATCCTTGTCCAGGTTGCCTAATGCTCTCAAATGTCAATGCTATTGGTGACTACACATTTGTTTCTTCCTAAGATGATATATTCAACCTCAACCCTGTTGAAAATGTCTAATCCACTCACTCACTTTATACTTTGCCTGATTTCCTAATGTCTCTATTGATATCTGCTTTCCTACATATGTTCCCCAGTTCATCATTGTGACTGACTCTTCACATGTGCTGACGTTTACATTCACTCTCTAACCGACACCCTATTGCTAAAGAACTTTTGGTCCAAATTGCATACTCACTCTTCTTCCAAAACTTACCAACTATCTTCCTAATCCTACCTACTATCCCTTTTTGACTGGATGTTCTCTTCTACATTCAATCATCCAAGGTACAAGGTCCTATGCCATTGTGTACCGATTTATCTGAGACATCTGTGCAGAAAGTCATTCAAAGCTAAGTATCCCAATCAAGGGCCCAATGCCCTTCTGGCCTTCAAATCTTACTTGGATTTCTGTTTTCATACATATATTTCACCTATATATTATTATAAATATCCCAGGTTGCCAATACCATTCTTCATCCAGCAGAGTGATTCCTAAGCCACATCAAACAGGTTCTTAACCCTAACCATACACTGTTCCCTCAATCTAACTTTACAGAAGAGCAGGGACAGAGTGGGTCTTACAATACAGGAATGTGGGGGATCTTCCACCTGCTGAGAACCTCAAAGGTCCATGCAGAAATGATCCCTGGAGAAGATGTAGGCAGCTATGAAGGACCTGAGAGAGCAGAAGTCATCTTCCATGGCAAACAACCTGGTCAGGATGAAGGGATGTGTCTGAATGAGCCTCTCTCTTCTTAATGTAGACAAGATGGACCAAAGCAGGCCTGTGTGGAGAGCTGTTCCTTGGTGCCTATGGTTGATATTCCATTCTAACTTGTGAAAGTGTCACAGGAAGGAGGGGCAGCCTCCATCTCATGGGAGCCTTGGAAGCAACTGTTAGGACACAGTGGTTGCCAAGGCAGTGACCTCATTCAGTTCCTGAAGGAAGTGACCTCACCTCACTTCCTTGGTGATGGAACTCTCTGAACTTGGGATCCAGGAAGCCAGGCACCCAGAGCCAGTCCCAGTCCCAGTCCCAGTGGGCTCACTTGTTTGGATTTACCAAGGACAGAGTCAGTCTTTCTTGGTACCCACTGAGGTGAGGATTGCCAAATGCCAGGAAAGCTCTGCAGAGGGGCCTTTCCTGAGAAAGCAGGTAGTGGCTCACCGCTGGCTCCTGACAACTTCACAGAGTTGGCCAAGGAGGCCAGATGTGAGACAGGACAGGCCCTTTCGGGGGAACATAGTATGGCCCACCAGTCAGACGACACTCCGGGTAGTCACAGACCAACTTGGAAGGAGGTGCCTTTGTGGGTGTGGGTGTGAGTTTGTGGTTTTGTCTCATGTTCTGAGAATAGGTAGGAAAGGCGGTTTGTTTGGTTTGGAGTGGACTGTTTCTAGTAAGGCTTTTGACAAGGCAAGTGTTTCTATGTTTGTGTATCCCACTGTGTCCCTGGTTGTAGACATTAGAAAAGAGAATGCATCAATGGATGTGTCCTGTCTAGTAGAAAGCTTCCCAGCATTCATCCTGCCCAATTTATGAATGGACTGCGGCTTGCCTTATGGATGGGCAACGCCTACTATCTTCCTAAGTTCCTGTTTTCTTCCTGAATTCTGGCCACTCTCCAGAATAGGCTCATGGTTTTGTGTCCAAGATATGTACCACCTCCAAGCTCGGTGACATGGCCATGTACTGGATAGTTGAAAGAAATGGTGAGCATCTCAGAAAACTCAGATATCAGTGTGATCAGTAAAGTCTCCCTAGAGAAACCCTGCTTTGGGCCTTTGGCTTACCTATCCTTTTGTGGTCCTGAATGTCAGGAAGGCCTTTGCCTCAGGGCACCCCTTTGTGAAGCCTGAAGAAAACAGTTTTCAAATGGAAATGAATGGGCATCACCTGTGGCTCTTTGCTTAATTGCTTTGCAAAGGGATGTGTCTGAATCAGCCTCTTGGCCCTGTGTGAGGCTGTGGCTTACATTGTCAGCACCTGATGGATCCAAAGAAAGATCCCATGCGTGCATCCAAGGCCAAATTGGCACAAAAGCAGTCATCCTGGATGAGGTCTCTCGCCTTCCTCTGTAAGGTTCCTGACCTCCATCAAGTGAGAATAGGGATCCTTTGTGTCAAATGAGTCCTTCAAAGCCATGCAGAGGCTAGCCCATAGGTGCTTGGGTTTTCTCATGACTCCAGTTCACACAAAGAATCTATACCCGGCAGTCAGTAGGCCTCCAATTGGAGAAGTAGAGCAGTATTAAAGGCAGGCCTATTTGATCACTCCAGGTCCAAAGGAAGGGTGTCCAGGCCACCCTGACATTAGGCAAATGAGAGGCAAGGGAGCTTATTGTGGACACTGTCTTGGGCTGTGCCCCTCATGGAAACCTCCAGCCAGAGGTCATGATGAGTGTCTGTATGGAAGAAGATGAGGGCCATGTGGCAGTGTTTTGGTTTGAATTGTGGTGTGGCAGTGGGAAGAGATGACTGGGTCCACCTGGGCTTGAACTCTGGTGTGATTCCCCTTGGAGACTGAGTTCTGGAACTGACCTCAGAGAAGTATTGCCGTGAATTGTGTCGGGATGTTAGGAGGCCACGCATGAGAGTCGCCCTTGGAAACTGAGATCTAGGCCCAGGCTGGCTTTCCACAGAGCACTGGGAATCTCAGCCCGGATATCACATGATTTTATTCTTAAAGACCTGGCAGCCATCGTGGAGAGTCCAAACACACGTGGACCTCACATTGTAGACCTCAATGGGCCTGGCTTCCTGTGACCTTTTGGCCACTCCTTGGGAAGCCTTGTTTGTGAGAGTTCTCCAGAGCTTTCGTTGAAATGAGCTTCCTCACCATTTAATGGTTCCTGAAGGAATGGAAACCCACAGTGCCTCCAACTTCATCCTTTAAAAATGGCTAGCTAGATAAATACCATGACATTTTTGAAATTCCCATGACCAGGTGGCACTGGAGAACCTTTGGATGTCCTGTTGCTGATCATGAGTGTACCAGACAGTGCCTTGATTGACTGGGTTTCATGAAAATGGTGTAGAACAGAGATGCCAGTGAGTTGGGGCCTGCTGAGTAGTGGGCCTAGAGCAGTGGTGTGCAGGTGTGTGATAGAACATCTGTGGTGGGGCCATGTGGATCTGCCATTGGCTTCCAAATGGCTTGTGACTGACATGGTGCAGCGAGCAGACCCTTCTATGTAAAGGCATCTTGTTATATGGAGAGGTTTCAGGGCAATGTTCAGAATCAGGTTGCTATGGTCAAGGGGGCAAGCTCTGTGGGATAGAAGCCTGGCTGGTGCATTCTCCTAGGACCGTGACCCACCACACGTGACAGAACTCCCTCCAGCACTGTGTCCCAGTTGAACTCCTTGTATTTCCTGAAGCAAATTCCAAACTCCCAGTGCAGCAGCAAGAAACACCACGAAAAGTGGAGGATGACCAAATGGCTTCACAGTCCACACAGGGAGACACTTAGACCCCAGTGGCCACAGTTTACCTGCAAAGAGAGAATTCAGCACTTCTGCCTCATGTTCATTGGAAAATCAGAAACCATGTCCTCCAGGTCACATAGATGCAGACCTGGTTTGATGGTCTCACTACAAAGGAAGCTAAAGCTCCTGACAACAACATATATTTCAAGTGCCCAACCTCAGAAGCAGTTTCTCACGAAGTCTTTAGGCCAGCAGAGCTCCACGTTTGTGGAGTGTTTACCCTGTCCCTTACTCATGGAAAGTAGTCTACCACCTCCAAGGTTGTGAACTCCTGAGCATTTTCCATTCCACATATGTATTCACAGCATTTCTAACTCTTCTCCTCAAATTGTGTCTTACTTATTGTGAAGGTAATGTCAAGGCAATGTTCTGGATGAGAGTGGGAAGATTTTTTTGTAGCACATATTGGCCTACACATTGGATTCATTTTCCTATTTTCCGTTCGAAATACTGAATCCCTGACACTAACCATACCCTACTAGATTGTGACTACGAATACTAATATGATGGAGAAAAATAACTCAAACAGAATAGAAATACAGGCAGTTCAGAGGAGGCCTGGTGTATAGTTGGACTGGCCTTTGGCATTATAAAGGGTAGGTGTTATAAATCTAGTCCAATTTAGTAGAAATAGTTCTCCATGTGTTTTGAATGTTAACAAATATGTGAATTCCTGTCTCCCTTTCTCTGTAGCCTATTCAGCAACATGCATTTTTACATGCACATATAGAATCCTACCTCCTATCCCACGTCCATTCTTGTGAGGTGGCTGACTTGGCAGATACAAACTGTGAGAAGAGATCACTCCTCCTAAACGCTGTTGGAACTGAAAATTCAACCTCCAGGTGAGCTTCCCACATGAACAACATGATACATAAATACATGTTCAGTAAAATAAATATTTTTGGATCTGTGGATGATAAATATTTCATGATGAATTTCGATTGGCATATATATTTCTACTCTTTAATGTCTGTGTTTGTGTGTGTGTTTTTCTTTTGTGTATATATATATATATATACACATACACACACACACACACACATACACACACTCTCCAGATTTTTCAAAATATGAAATGTATGTGTCATATTATATACACCCTAAATTCATTCATGTTCATATATGTGGATTTATAATCAACTTTTCACAAGATTATTCTCAGAAATAGTCATCCACCTGAAATACATATTTGTTTCCTAGTGCTGAAATCCTAATATTTCTACAGTAACTGACCCAGTTTAACATGAATGCAAGTAGATTCCTATGGGACATGATGTGTATTTTGACGTTCATTTTTATTCAACACTGGTACATTACTATTTCTTCAGTTGATGCACATCATAGGATATGTATTTCATCCTCAAGTTCACAAATTTCTAGGCATTCATTTCCCTTTCAATCACTTCCTGCTTCAGAACACATGTATTCCTCCACGTTTCTTGACTGGTCTTTTCATGAGACTTCTTTCCAAACACATTCTTTTCCATTTCCATAATCCCTTGTGAAGCAAAACTCACACCCCCTTCATGGTAAACCATAACCCCAATATCACCATTAGATGTATAACTGGTTAGAATGAATGGTTGTGTATCAATATTAGATTTCCTATATATTTTCAGATATCAATGCAATCCATTATTTAAATTGGAACCTGTTATACTATTTATTCACAGTATGGTCTATTCATGCATTATCTCTATATTCATAGACCCAGGGTACACCTATTTGTACCCCCAAAGGCTAATTTATATGTCTTCAACATATTACTCCCAGAAATGGTGGAAGAAACACTCATGTCACCTGATCTACATATACATTTTATCACAGTGATATTCTGGACACAAAATGCAAAGGTCACACTTATGATTGCACCAACGCCTCATTGGAAAGTGAGCATGGATTACTAAAAACATCCTTGTCCAGGTTGCCTAATGCTCTCAAATGTCAATGCTATTGGTGACTACACATTTGTTTCTTCCTAAGATGATATATTCAACCTCAACCCTGTTGAAAATGTCTAATCCACTCACTCACTTTATACTTTGCCTGATTTCCTAATGTCTCTATTGATATCTGCTTTCCTACATATGTTCCCCAGTTCATCATTGTGACTGACTCTTCACATGTGCTGACGTTTACATTCACTCTCTAACCGACACCCTATTGCTAAAGAACTTTTGGTCCAAATTGCATACTCACTCTTCTTCCAAAACTTACCAACTATCTTCCTAATCCTACCTACTATCCCTTTTTGACTGGATGTTCTCTTCTACATTCAATCATCCAAGGTACAAGGTCCTATGCCATTGTGTACCGATTTATCTGAGACATCTGTGCAGAAAGTCATTCAAAGCTAAGTATCCCAATCAAGGGCCCAATGCCCTTCTGGCCTTCAAATCTTACTTGGATTTCTGTTTTCATACATATATTTCACCTATATATTATTATAAATATCCCAGGTTGCCAATACCATTCTTCATCCAGCAGAGTGATTCCTAAGCCACATCAAACAGGTTCTTAACCCTAACCATACACTGTTCCCTCAATCTAACTTTACAGAAGAGCAGGGACAGAGTGGGTCTTACAATACAGGAATGTGGGGGATCTTCCACCTGCTGAGAACCTCAAAGGTCCATGCAGAAATGATCCCTGGAGAAGATGTAGGCAGCTATGAAGGACCTGAGAGAGCAGAAGTCATCTTCCATGGCAAACAACCTGGTCAGGATGAAGGGATGTGTCTGAATGAGCCTCTCTCTTCTTAATGTAGACAAGATGGACCAAAGCAGGCCTGTGTGGAGAGCTGTTCCTTGGTGCCTATGGTTGATATTCCATTCTAACTTGTGAAAGTGTCACAGGAAGGAGGGGCAGCCTCCATCTCATGGGAGCCTTGGAAGCAACTGTTAGGACACAGTGGTTGCCAAGGCAGTGACCTCATTCAGTTCCTGAAGGAAGTGACCTCACCTCACTTCCTTGGTGATGGAACTCTCTGAACTTGGGATCCAGGAAGCCAGGCACCCAGAGCCAGTCCCAGTCCCAGTCCCAGTGGGCTCACTTGTTTGGATTTACCAAGGACAGAGTCAGTCTTTCTTGGTACCCACTGAGGTGAGGATTGCCAAATGCCAGGAAAGCTCTGCAGAGGGGCCTTTCCTGAGAAAGCAGGTAGTGGCTCACCGCTGGCTCCTGACAACTTCACAGAGTTGGCCAAGGAGGCCAGATGTGAGACAGGACAGGCCCTTTCGGGGGAACATAGTATGGCCCACCAGTCAGACGACACTCCGGGTAGTCACAGACCAACTTGGAAGGAGGTGCCTTTGTGGGTGTGGGTGTGAGTTTGTGGTTTTGTCTCATGTTCTGAGAATAGGTAGGAAAGGCGGTTTGTTTGGGTTGGAGTGGACTGTTTCTAGTAAGGCTTTTGACAAGGCGAGTGTTTCTATGTTTGTGTATCCCACTGTGTCCCTGGTTGTAGACATTAGAAAAGAGAATGCATCAATGGATGTGTCCTGTCTAGTAGAAAGCTTCCCAGCATTCATCCTGCCCAATTTATGAATGGACTGCGGCTTGCCTTATGGATGGGCAACGCCTACTATCTTCCTAAGTTCCTGTTTTCTTCCTGAATTCTGGCCACTCTCCAGAATAGGCTCATGGTTTTGTGTCCAAGATATGTACCACCTCCAAGCTCGGTGACATGGCCATGTACTGGATAGTTGAAAGAAATGGTGAGCATCTCAGAAAACTCAGATATCAGTGTGATCAGTAAAGTCTCCCTAGAGAAACCCTGCTTTGGGCCTTTGGCTTACCTATCCTTTTGTGGTCCTGAATGTCAGGAAGGCCTTTGCCTCAGGGCACCCCTTTGTGAAGCCTGAAGAAAACAGTTTTCAAATGGAAATGAATGGGCATCACCTGTGGCTCTTTGCTTAATTGCTTTGCAAAGGGATGTGTCTGAATCAGCCTCTTGGCCCTGTGTGAGGCTGTGGCTTACATTGTCAGCACCTGATGGATCCAAAGAAAGATCCCATGCGTGCATCCAAGGCCAAATTGGCACAAAAGCAGTCATCCTGGATGAGGTCTCTCGCCTTCCTCTGTAAGGTTCCTGACCTCCATCAAGTGAGAATAGGGATCCTTTGTGTCAAATGAGTCCTTCAAAGCCATGCAGAGGCTATCCCATAGGTGCTTGGGTTTTCTCATGACTCCAGTTCACACAAAGAATCTATACCCGGCAGTCAGTAGGCCTCCAATTGGAGAAGTAGAGCAGTATTAAAGGCAGGCCTATTTGATCACTCCAGGTCCAAAGGAAGGGTGTCCAGGCCACCCTGACATTAGGCAAATGAGAGGCAAGGGAGCTTATTGTGGACACTGTCTTGGGCTGTGCCCCTCATGGAAACCTCCAGCCAGAGGTTATGATGAGTGTCTGTATGGAAGAAGATGAGGGCCATGTGGCAGTGTTTTGGTTTGAATTGTGGTGTGGCAGTGGGAAGAGATGACTGGGTCCACCTGGGCTTGAACTCTGGTGTGATTCCCCTTGGAGACTGAGTTCTGGAACTGACCTCAGAGAAGTATTGCCGTGAATTGTGTCGGGATGTTAGGAGGCCACGCATGAGAGTCGCCCTTGGAAACTGAGATCTAGGCCCAGGCTGGCTTTCCACAGAGCACTGGGAATCTCAGCCCGGATATCACATGATTTTATTCTTAAAGACCTGGCAGCCATCGTGGAGAGTCCAAACACACGTGGACCTCACATTGTAGACCTCAATGGGCCTGGCTTCCTGTGACCTTTTGGCCACTCCTTGGGAAGCCTTGTTTGTGAGAGTTCTCCAGAGCTTTCGTTGAAATGAGCTTCCTCACCATTTAATGGTTCCTGAAGGAATGGAAACCCACATCCTTTAAAAATGGCTAGCTAGATAAATACCATGACATTTTTGAAATTCCCATGACCAGGTGGCACTGGAGAACCTTTGGATGTCCTGTTGCTGATCATGAGTGTACCAGACAGTGCCTTGATTGACTGGGTTTCATGAAAATGGTGTAGAACAGAGATGCCAGTGAGTTGGGGCCTGCTGAGTAGTGGGCCTAGAGCAGTGGTGTGCAGGTGTGTGATAGAACATCTGTGGTGGGGCCATGTGGATCTGCCATTGGCTTCCAAATGGCTTGTGACTGACATGGTGCAGCGAGCAGACCCTTCTATGTAAAGGCATCTTGTTATATGGAGAGGTTTCAGGGCAATGTTCAGAATCAGGTTGCTATGGTCAAGGGGGCAAGCTCTGTGGGATAGAAGCCTGGCTGGTGCATTCTCCTAGGACCTTGACCCACCACACGTGACAGAACTCCCTCCAGCACTGTGTCCCAGTTGAACTCCTTGTATTTCCTGAAGCAAATTCCAAACTCCCAGTGCAGCAGCAAGAAACACCACGAAAAGTGGAGGATGACCAAATGGCTTCACAGTCCACACAGGGAGACACTTAGACCCCAGTGGCCACAGTTTACCTGCAAAGAGAGAATTCAGCACTTCTGCCTCATGTTCATTGGAAAATCAGAAACCATGTCCTCCAGGTCACATAGATGCAGACCTGGTTTGATGGTCTCACTACAAAGGAAGCTAAAGCTCCTGACAACAACATATATTTCAAGTGCCCAACCTCAGAAGCAGTTTCTCACGAAGTCTTTAGGCCAGCAGAGCTCCACGTTTGTGGAGTGTTTACCCTGTCCCTTACTCATGGAAAGTAGTCTACCACCTCCAAGGTTGTGAACTCCTGAGCATTTTCCATTCCACATATGTATTCACAGCATTTCTAACTCTTCTCCTCAAATTGTGTCTTACTTATTGTGAAGGTAATGTCAAGGCAATGTTCTGGATGAGAGTGGGAAGATTTTTTTGTAGCACATATTGGCCTACACATTGGATTCATTTTCCTATTTTCCGTTCGAAATACTGAATCCCTGACACTAACCCATACCCTACTAGATTGTGACTACGAATACTAATATGATGGAGAAAAATAACTCAAACAGAATAGAAATACAGGCAGTTCAGAGGAGGCCTGGTGTATAGTTGGACTGGCCTTTGGCATTATAAAGGGTAGGTGTTATAAATCTAGTCCAATTTAGTAGAAATAGTTCTCCATGTGTTTTGAATGTTAACAAATATGTGAATTCCTGTCTCCCTTTCTCTGTAGCCTATTCAGCAACATGCATTTTTACATGCACATATAGAATCCTACCTCCTATCCCACGTCCATTCTTGTGAGGTGGCTGACTTGGCAGATACAAACTGTGAGAAGAGATCACTCCTCCTAAACGCTGTTGGAACTGAAAATTCAACCTCCAGGTGAGCTTCCCACATGAACAACATGATACATAAATACATGTTCAGTAAAATAAATATTTTTGGATCTGTGGATGATAAATATTTCATGATGAATTTCGATTGGCATATATATTTCTACTCTTTAATGTCTGTGTTTGTGTGTGTGCGTTTTTCTTTTGTGTATATATATATATATATATATATATATATATATATATATATATATATATATATATATACATATACACACACACACACACACATACACACACTCTCCAGATTTTTCAAAATATGAAATGTATGTGTCATATTATATACTCCCTAAATTCATTCATGTTCATATATGTGGATTTATAATCAACTTTTCACAAGATTATTCTCAGAAATAGTCATCCACCTGAAATACATATTTGTTTCCTAGTGCTGAAATCCTAATATTTCTACAGTAACTGACCCAGTTTAACATGAATGCAAGTAGATTCCTATGGGACATGATGTGTATTTTGACGTTCATTTTTATTCAACACTGGTACATTACTATTTCTTCAGTTGATGCACATCATAGGATATGTATTTCATCCTCAAGTTCACAAATTTCTAGGCATTCATTTCCCTTTCAATCACTTCCTGCTTCAGAACACATGTATTCCTCCACGTTTCTTGACTGGTCTTTTCATGAGACTTCTTTCCAAACACATTCTTTTCCATTTCCATAATCCCTTGTGAAGCAAAACTCACACCCCCTTCATGGTAAACCATAACCCCAATATCACCATTAGATGTATAACTGGTTAGAATGAATGGTTGTGTATCAATATTAGATTTCCTATATATTTTCAGATATCAATGCAATCCATTATTTAAATTGGAACCTGTTATACTATTTATTCACAGTATGGTCTATTCATGCATTATCTCTATATTCATAGACCCAGGGTACACCTATTTGTACCCCCAAAGGCTAATTTATATGTCTTCAACATATTACTCCCAGAAATGGTGGAAGAAACACTCATGTCACCTGATCTACATATACATTTTATCACAGTGATATTCTGGACACAAAATGCAAAGGTCACACTTATGATTGCACCAATGCCTCATTGGAAAGTGAGCATGGATTACTAAAAACATCCTTGTCCAGGTTGCCTAATGCTCTCAAATGTCAATGCTATTGGTGACTACACATTTGTTTCTTCCTAAGATGATATATTCAACCTCAACCCTGTTGAAAATGTCTAATCCACTCACTCACTTTATACTTTGCCTGATTTCCTAATGTCTCTATTGATATCTGCTTTCCTACATATGTTCCCCAGTTCATCATTGTGACTGACTCTTCACATGTGCTGACGTTTACATTCACTCTCTAACCGACACCCTATTGCTAAAGAACTTTTGGTCCAAATTGCATACTCACTCTTCTTCCAAAACTTACCAACTATCTTCCTAATCCTACCTACTATCCCTTTTTGACTGGATGTTCTCTTCTACATTCAATCATCCAAGGTACAAGGTCCTATGCCATTGTGTACCGATTTATCTGAGACATCTGTGCAGAAAGTCATTCAAAGCTAAGTATCCCAATCAAGGGCCCAATGCCCTTCTGGCCTTCAAATCTTACTTGGATTTCTGTTTTCATACATATATTTCACCTATATATTATTATAAATATCCCAGGTTCCCAATACCATTCTTCATCCAGCAGAGTGATTCCTAAGCCACATCAAACAGGTTCTTAACCCTAACCATACACTGTTCCCTCAATCTAACTTTACAGAAGAGCAGGGACAGAGTGGGTCTTACAATACAGGAATGTGGGGGATCTTCCACCTGCTGAGAACCTCAAAGGTCCATGCAGAAATGATCCCTGGAGAAGATGTAGGCAGCTATGAAGGACCTGAGAGAGCAGAAGTCATCTTCCATGGCAAACAACCTGGTCAGGATGAAGGGATGTGTCTGAATGAGCCTCTCTCTTCTTAATGTAGACAAGATGGACCAAAGCAGGCCTGTGTGGAGAGCTGTTCCTTGGTGCCTATGGTTGATATTCCATTCTAACTTGTGAAAGTGTCACAGGAAGGAGGGGCAGCCTCCATCTCATGGGAGCCTTGGAAGCAACTGTTAGGACACAGTGGTTGCCAAGGCAGTGACCTCATTCAGTTCCTGAAGGAAGTGACCTCACCTCACTTCCTTGGTGATGGAACTCTCTGAACTTGGGATCCAGGAAGCCAGGCACCCAGAGCCAGTCCCAGTCCCAGTCCCAGTGGGCTCACTTGTTTGGATTTACCAAGGACAGAGTCAGTCTTTCTTGGTACCCACTGAGGTGAGGATTGCCAAATGCCAGGAAAGCTCTGCAGAGGGGCCTTTCCTGAGAAAGCAGGTAGTGGCTCACCGCTGGCTCCTGACAACTTCACAGAGTTGGCCAAGGAGGCCAGATGTGAGACAGGACAGGCCCTTTCGGGGGAACATAGTATGGCCCACCAGTCAGACGACACTCCGGGTAGTCACAGACCAACTTGGAAGGAGGTGCCTTTGTGGGTGTGGGTGTGAGTTTGTGGTTTTGTCTCATGTTCTGAGAATAGGTAGGAAAGGCGGTTTGTTTGGGTTGGAGTGGACTGTTTCTAGTAAGGCTTTTGACAAGGCGAGTGTTTCTATGTTTGTGTATCCCACTGTGTCCCTGGTTGTAGACATTAGAAAAGAGAATGCATCAATGGATGTGTCCTGTCTAGTAGAAAGCTTCCCAGCATTCATCCTGCCCAATTTATGAATGGACTGCGGCTTGCCTTATGGATGGGCAACGCCTACTATCTTCCTAAGTTCCTGTTTTCTTCCTGAATTCTGGCCACTCTCCAGAATAGGCTCATGGTTTTGTGTCCAAGATATGTACCACCTCCAAGCTCGGTGACATGGCCATGTACTGGATAGTTGAAAGAAATGGTGAGCATCTCAGAAAACTCAGATATCAGTGTGATCAGTAAAGTCTCCCTAGAGAAACCCTGCTTTGGGCCTTTGGCTTACCTATCCTTTTGTCGCCCTGAATGTCAGGAAGGCCTTTGCCTCAGGGCACCCCTTTGTGAAGCCTGAAGAAAACAGTTTTCAAATGGAAATGAATGGGCATCACCTGTGGCTCTTTGCTTAATTGCTTTGCAAAGGGATGTGTCTGAATCAGCCTCTTGGCCCTGTGTGAGGCTGTGGCTTACATTGTCAGCACCTGATGGATCCAAAGAAAGATCCCATGCGTGCATCCAAGGCCAAATTGGCACAAAAGCAGTCATCCTGGATGAGGTCTCTCGCCTTCCTCTGTAAGGTTCCTGACCTCCATCAAGTGAGAATAGGGATCCTTTGTGTCAAATGAGTCCTTCAAAGCCATGCAGAGGCTAGCCCATAGGTGCTTGGGTTTTCTCATGACTCCAGTTCACACAAAGAATCTATACCCGGCAGTCAGTAGGCCTCCAATTGGAGAAGTAGAGCAGTATTAAAGGCAGGCCTATTTGATCACTCCAGGTCCAAAGGAAGGGTGTCCAGGCCACCCTGACATTAGGCAAATGAGAGGCAAGGGAGCTTATTGTGGACACTGTCTTGGGCTGTGCCCCTCATGGAAACCTCCAGCCAGAGGTCATGATGAGTGTCTGTATGGAAGAAGATGAGGGCCATGTGGCAGTGTTTTGGTTTGAATTGTGGTGTGGCAGTGGGAAGAGATGACTGGGTCCACCTGGGCTTGAACTCTGGTGTGATTCCCCTTGGAGACTGAGTTCTGGAACTGACCTCAGAGAAGTATTGCCGTGAATTGTGTCGGGATGTTAGGAGGCCACGCATGAGAGTCGCCCTTGGAAACTGAGATCTAGGCCCAGGCTGGCTTTCCACAGAGCACTGGGAATCTCAGCCCGGATATCACATGATTTTATTCTTAAAGACCTGGCAGCCATCGTGGAGAGTCCAAACACACGTGGACCTCACATTGTAGACCTCAATGGGCCTGGCTTCCTGTGACCTTTTGGCCACTCCTTGGGAAGCCTTGTTTGTGAGAGTTCTCCAGAGCTTTCGTTGAAATGAGCTTCCTCACCATTTAATGGTTCCTGAAGGAATGGAAACCCACATCCTTTAAAAATGGCTAGCTAGATAAATACCATGACATTTTTGAAATTCCCATGACCAGGTGGCACTGGAGAACCTTTGGATGTCCTGTTGCTGATCATGAGTGTACCAGACAGTGCCTTGATTGACTGGGTTTCATGAAAATGGTGTAGAACAGAGATGCCAGTGAGTTGGGGCCTGCTGAGTAGTGGGCCTAGAGCAGTGGTGTGCAGGTGTGTGATAGAACATCTGTGGTGGGGCCATGTGGATCTGCCATTGGCTTCCAAATGGCTTGTGACTGACATGGTGCAGCGAGCAGACCCTTCTATGTAAAGGCATCTTGTTATATGGAGAGGTTTCAGGGCAATGTTCAGAATCAGGTTGCTATGGTCAAGGGGGCAAGCTCTGTGGGATAGAAGCCTGGCTGGTGCATTCTCCTAGGACCTTGACCCACCACACGTGACAGAACTCCCTCCAGCACTGTGTCCCAGTTGAACTCCTTGTATTTCCTGAAGCAAATTCCAAACTCCCAGTGCAGCAGCAAGAAACACCACGAAAAGTGGAGGATGACCAAATGGCTTCACAGTCCACACAGGGAGACACTTAGACCCCAGTGGCCACAGTTTACCTGCAAAGAGAGAATTCAGCACTTCTGCCTCATGTTCATTGGAAAATCAGAAACCATGTCCTCCAGGTCACATAGATGCAGACCTGGTTTGATGGTCTCACTACAAAGGAAGCTAAAGCTCCTGACAACAACATATATTTCAAGTGCCCAACCTCAGAAGCAGTTTCTCACGAAGTCTTTAGGCCAGCAGAGCTCCACGTTTGTGGAGTGTTTACCCTGTCCCTTACTCATGGAAAGTAGTCTACCACCTCCAAGGTTGTGAACTCCTGAGCATTTTCCATTCCACATATGTATTCACAGCATTTCTAACTCTTCTCCTCAAATTGTGTCTTACTTATTGTGAAGGTAATGTCAAGGCAATGTTCTGGATGAGAGTGGGAAGATTTTTTTGTAGCACATATTGGCCTACACATTGGATTCATTTTCCTATTTTCCGTTCGAAATACTGAATCCCTGACACTAACCCATACCCTACTAGATTGTGACTACGAATACTAATATGATGGAGAAAAATAACTCAAACAGAATAGAAATACAGGCAGTTCAGAGGAGGCCTGGTGTATAGTTGGACTGGCCTTTGGCATTATAAAGGGTAGGTGTTATAAATCTAGTCCAATTTAGTAGAAATAGTTCTCCATGTGTTTTGAATGTTAACAAATATGTGAATTCCTGTCTCCCTTTCTCTGTAGCCTATTCAGCAACATGCATTTTTACATGCACATATAGAATCCTACCTCCTATCCCACGTCCATTCTTGTGAGGTGGCTGACTTGGCAGATACAAACTGTGAGAAGAGATCACTCCTCCTAAACGCTGTTGGAACTGAAAATTCAACCTCCAGGTGAGCTTCCCACATGAACAACATGATACATAAATACATGTTCAGTAAAATAAATATTTTTGGATCTGTGGATGATAAATATTTCATGATGAATTTCGATTGGCATATATATTTCTACTCTTTAATGTCTGTGTTTGTGTGTGTGTTTTTCTTTTGTGTGTATATATATATATATATATATATATATATATATATATATATATATACATATACACACACACACACACACACATACACACACTCTCCAGATTTTTCAAAATATAAAATGTATGTGTCATATTATATACTCCCTAAATTCATTCATGTTCATATATGTGGATTTATAATCAACTTTTCACAAGATTATTCTCAGAAATAGTCATCCACCTGAAATACATATTTGTTTCCTAGTGCTGAAATCCTAATATTTCTACAGTAACTGACCCAGTTTAACATGAATGCAAGTAGATTCCTATGGGACATGATGTGTATTTTGACGTTCATTTTTATTCAACACTGGTACATTACTATTTCTTCAGTTGATGCACATCATAGGATATGTATTTCATCCTCAAGTTCACAAATTTCTAGGCATTCATTTCCCTTTCAATCACTTCCTGCTTCAGAACACATGTATTCCTCCACGTTTCTTGACTGGTCTTTTCATGAGACTTCTTTCCAAACACATTCTTTTCCATTTCCATAATCCCTTGTGAAGCAAAACTCACACCCCCTTCATGGTAAACCATAACCCCAATATCACCATTAGATGTATAACTGGTTAGAATGAATGGTTGTGTATCAATATTAGATTTCCTATATATTTTCAGATATCAATGCAATCCATTATTTAAATTGGAACCTGTTATACTATTTATTCACAGTATGGTCTATTCATGCATTATCTCTATATTCATAGACCCAGGGTACACCTATTTGTACCCCCAAAGGCTAATTTATATGTCTTCAACATATTACTCCCAGAAATGGTGGAAGAAACACTCATGTCACCTGATCTACATATACATTTTATCACAGTGATATTCTGGACACAAAATGCAAAGGTCACACTTATGATTGCACCAACGCCTCATTGGAAAGTGAGCATGGATTACTAAAAACATCCTTGTCCAGGTTGCCTAATGCTCTCAAATGTCAATGCTATTGGTGACTACACATTTGTTTCTTCCTAAGATGATATATTCAACCTCAACCCTGTTGAAAATGTCTAATCCACTCACTCACTTTATACTTTGCCTGATTTCCTAATGTCTCTATTGATATCTGCTTTCCTACATATGTTCCCCAGTTCATCATTGTGACTGACTCTTCACATGTGCTGACGTTTACATTCACTCTCTAACCGACACCCTATTGCTAAAGAACTTTTGGTCCAAATTGCATACTCACTCTTCTTCCAAAACTTACCAACTATCTTCCTAATCCTACCTACTATCCCTTTTTGACTGGATGTTCTCTTCTACATTCAATCATCCAAGGTACAAGGTCCTATGCCATTGCGTACCGATTTATCTGAGACATCTGTGCAGAAAGTCATTCAAAGCTAAGTATCCCAATCAAGGGCCCAATGCCCTTCTGGCCTTCAAATCTTACTTGGATTTCTGTTTTCATACATATATTTCACCTATATATTATTATAAATATCCCAGGTTCCCAATACCATTCTTCATCCAGCAGAGTGATTCCTAAGCCACATCAAACAGGTTCTTAACCCTAACCATACACTGTTCCCTCAATCTAACTTTACAGAAGAGCAGGGACAGAGTGGGTCTTACAATACAGGAATGTGGGGGATCTTCCACCTGCTGAGAACCTCAAAGGTCCATGCAGAAATGATCCCTGGAGAAGATGTAGGCAGCTATGAAGGACCTGAGAGAGCAGAAGTCATCTTCCATGGCAAACAACCTGGTCAGGATGAAGGGATGTGTCTGAATGAGCCTCTCTCTTCTTAATGTAGACAAGATGGACCAAAGCAGGCCTGTGTGGAGAGCTGTTCCTTGGTGCCTATGGTTGATATTCCATTCTAACTTGTGAAAGTGTCACAGGAAGGAGGGGCAGCCTCCATCTCATGGGAGCCTTGGAAGCAACTGTTAGGACACAGTGGTTGCCAAGGCAGTGACCTCATTCAGTTCCTGAAGGAAGTGACCTCACCTCACTTCCTTGGTGATGGAACTCTCTGAACTTGGGATCCAGGAAGCCAGGCACCCAGAGCCAGTCCCAGTCCCAGTCCCAGTGGGCTCACTTGTTTGGATTTACCAAGGACAGAGTCAGTCTTTCTTGGTACCCACTGAGGTGAGGATTGCCAAATGCCAGGAAAGCTCTGCAGAGGGGCCTTTCCTGAGAAAGCAGGTAGTGGCTCACCGCTGGCTCCTGACAACTTCACAGAGTTGGCCAAGGAGGCCAGATGTGAGACAGGACAGGCCCTTTCGGGGGAACATAGTATGGCCCACCAGTCAGACGACACTCCGGGTAGTCACAGACCAACTTGGAAGGAGGTGCCTTTGTGGGTGTGGGTGTGAGTTTGTGGTTTTGTCTCATGTTCTGAGAATAGGTAGGAAAGGCGGTTTGTTTGGGTTGGAGTGGACTGTTTCTAGTAAGGCTTTTGACAAGGCGAGTGTTTCTATGTTTGTGTATCCCACTGTGTCCCTGGTTGTAGACATTAGAAAAGAGAATGCATCAATGGATGTGTCCTGTCTAGTAGAAAGCTTCCCAGCATTCATCCTGCCCAATTTATGAATGGACTGCGGCTTGCCTTATGGATGGGCAACGCCTACTATCTTCCTAAGTTCCTGTTTTCTTCCTGAATTCTGGCCACTCTCCAGAATAGGCTCATGGTTTTGTGTCCAAGATATGTACCACCTCCAAGCTCGGTGACATGGCCATGTACTGGATAGTTGAAAGAAATGGTGAGCATCTCAGAAAACTCAGATATCAGTGTGATCAGTAAAGTCTCCCTAGAGAAACCCTGCTTTGGGCCTTTGGCTTACCTATCCTTTTGTGGCCCTGAATGTCAGGAAGGCCTTTGCCTCAGGGCACCCCTTTGTGAAGCCTGAAGAAAACAGTTTTCAAATGGAAATGAATGGGCATCACCTGTGGCTCTTTGCTTAATTGCTTTGCAAAGGGATGTGTCTGAATCAGCCTCTTGGCCCTGTGTGAGGCTGTGGCTTACATTGTCAGCACCTGATGGATCCAAAGAAAGATCCCATGCGTGCATCCAAGGCCAAATTGGCACAAAAGCAGTCATCCTGGATGAGGTCTCTCGCCTTCCTCTGTAAGGTTCCTGACCTCCATCAAGTGAGAATAGGGATCCTTTGTGTCAAATGAGTCCTTCAAAGCCATGCAGAGGCTAGCCCATAGGTGCTTGGGTTTTCTCATGACTCCAGTTCACACAAAGAATCTATACCCGGCAGTCAGTAGGCCTCCAATTGGAGAAGTAGAGCAGTATTAAAGGCAGGCCTATTTGATCACTCCAGGTCCAAAGGAAGGGTGTCCAGGCCACCCTGACATTAGGCAAATGAGAGGCAAGGGAGCTTATTGTGGACACTGTCTTGGGCTGTGCCCCTCATGGAAACCTCCAGCCAGAGGTCATGATGAGTGTCTGTATGGAAGAAGATGAGGGCCATGTGGCAGTGTTTTGGTTTGAATTGTGGTGTGGCAGTGGGAAGAGATGACTGGGTCCACCTGGGCTTGAACTCTGGTGTGATTCCCCTTGGAGACTGAGTTCTGGAACTGACCTCAGAGAAGTATTGCCGTGAATTGTGTCGGGATGTTAGGAGGCCACGCATGAGAGTCGCCCTTGGAAACTGAGATCTAGGCCCAGGCTGGCTTTCCACAGAGCACTGGGAATCTCAGCCCGGATATCACATGATTTTATTCTTAAAGACCTGGCAGCCATCGTGGAGAGTCCAAACACACGTGGACCTCACATTGTAGACCTCAATGGGCCTGGCTTCCTGTGACCTTTTGGCCACTCCTTGGGAAGCCTTGTTTGTGAGAGTTCTCCAGAGCTTTCGTTGAAATGAGCTTCCTCACCATTTAATGGTTCCTGAAGGAATGGAAACCCACAGTGCCTCCAACTTCATCCTTTAAAAATGGCTAGCTAGATAAATACCATGACATTTTTGAAATTCCCATGACCAGGTGGCACTGGAGAACCTTTGGATGTCCTGTTGCTGATCATGAGTGTACCAGACAGTGCCTTGATTGACTGGGTTTCATGAAAATGGTGTAGAACAGAGATGCCAGTGAGTTGGGGCCTGCTGAGTAGTGGGCCTAGAGCAGTGGTGTGCAGGTGTGTGATAGAACATCTGTGGTGGGGCCATGTGGATCTGCCATTGGCTTCCAAATGGCTTGTGACTGACATGGTGCAGCGAGCAGACCCTTCTATGTAAAGGCATCTTGTTATATGGAGAGGTTTCAGGGCAATGTTCAGAATCAGGTTGCTATGGTCAAGGGGGCAAGCTCTGTGGGATAGAAGCCTGGCTGGTGCATTCTCCTAGGACCTTGACCCACCACACGTGACAGAACTCCCTCCAGCACTGTGTCCCAGTTGAACTCCTTGTATTTCCTGAAGCAAATTCCAAACTCCCAGTGCAGCAGCAAGAAACACCACGAAAAGTGGAGGATGACCAAATGGCTTCACAGTCCACACAGGGAGACACTTAGACCCCAGTGGCCACAGTTTACCTGCAAAGAGAGAATTCAGCACTTCTGCCTCATGTTCATTGGAAAATCAGAAACCATGTCCTCCAGGTCACATAGATGCAGACCTGGTTTGATGGTCTCACTACAAAGGAAGCTAAAGCTCCTGACAACAACATATATTTCAAGTGCCCAACCTCAGAAGCAGTTTCTCACGAAGTCTTTAGGCCAGCAGAGCTCCACGTTTGTGGAGTGTTTACCCTGTCCCTTACTCATGGAAAGTAGTCTACCACCTCCAAGGTTGTGAACTCCTGAGCATTTTCCATTCCACATATGTATTCACAGCATTTCTAACTCTTCTCCTCAAATTGTGTCTTACTTATTGTGAAGGTAATGTCAAGGCAATGTTCTGGATGAGAGTGGGAAGATTTTTTTGTAGCACATATTGGCCTACACATTGGATTCATTTTCCTATTTTCCGTTCGAAATACTGAATCCCTGACACTAACCCATACCCTACTAGATTGTGACTACGAATACTAATATGATGGAGAAAAATAACTCAAACAGAATAGAAATACAGGCAGTTCAGAGGAGGCCTGGTGTATAGTTGGACTGGCCTTTGGCATTATAAAGGGTAGGTGTTATAAATCTAGTCCAATTTAGTAGAAATAGTTCTCCATGTGTTTTGAATGTTAACAAATATGTGAATTCCTGTCTCCCTTTCTCTGTAGCCTATTCAGCAACATGCATTTTTACATGCACATATAGAATCCTACCTCCTATCCCACGTCCATTCTTGTGAGGTGGCTGACTTGGCAGATACAAACTGTGAGAAGAGATCACTCCTCCTAAACGCTGTTGGAACTGAAAATTCAACCTCCAGGTGAGCTTCCCACATGAACAACATGATACATAAATACATGTTCAGTAAAATAAATATTTTTGGATCTGTGGATGATAAATATTTCATGATGAATTTCGATTGGCATATATATTTCTACTCTTTAATGTCTGTGTTTGTGTGTGTGTTTTTCTTTTGTGTGTATATATATATATATATATATATATATATATATATATATATATATACATATACACACACACACACACACACATACACACACTCTCCAGATTTTTCAAAATATGAAATGTATGTGTCATATTATATACTCCCTAAATTCATTCATGTTCATATATGTGGATTTATAATCAACTTTTCACAAGATTATTCTCAGAAATAGTCATCCACCTGAAATACATATTTGTTTCCTAGTGCTGAAATCCTAATATTTCTACAGTAACTGACCCAGTTTAACATGAATGCAAGTAGATTCCTATGGGACATGATGTGTATTTTGACGTTCATTTTTATTCAACACTGGTACATTACTATTTCTTCAGTTGATGCACATCATAGGATATGTATTTCATCCTCAAGTTCACAAATTTCTAGGCATTCATTTCCCTTTCAATCACTTCCTGCTTCAGAACACATGTATTCCTCCACGTTTCTTGACTGGTCTTTTCATGAGACTTCTTTCCAAACACATTCTTTTCCATTTCCATAATCCCTTGTGAAGCAAAACTCACACCCCCTTCATGGTAAACCATAACCCCAATATCACCATTAGATGTATAACTCGTTAGAATGAATGGTTGTGTATCAATATTAGATTTCCTATATATTTTCAGATATCAATGCAATCCATTATTTAAATTGGAACCTGTTATACTATTTATTCACAGTATGGTCTATTCATGCATTATCTCTATATTCATAGACCCAGGGTACACCTATTTGTACCCCCAAAGGCTAATTTATATGTCTTCAACATATTACTCCCAGAAATGGTGGAAGAAACACTCATGTCACCTGATCTACATATACATTTTATCACAGTGATATTCTGGACACAAAATGCAAAGGTCACACTTATGATTGCACCAACGCCTCATTGGAAAGTGAGCATGGATTACTAAAAACATCCTTGTCCAGGTTGCCTAATGCTCTCAAATGTCAATGCTATTGGTGACTACACATTTGTTTCTTCCTAAGATGATATATTCAACCTCAACCCTGTTGAAAATGTCTAATCCACTCACTCACTTTATACTTTGCCTGATTTCCTAATGTCTCTATTGATATCTGCTTTCCTACATATGTTCCCCAGTTCATCATTGTGACTGACTCTTCACATGTGCTGACGTTTACATTCACTCTCTAACCGACACCCTATTGCTAAAGAACTTTTGGTCCAAATTGCATACTCACTCTTCTTCCAAAACTTACCAACTATCTTCCTAATCCTACCTACTATCCCTTTTTGACTGGATGTTCTCTTCTACATTCAATCATCCAAGGTACAAGGTCCTATGCCATTGTGTACCGATTTATCTGAGACATCTGTGCAGAAAGTCATTCAAAGCTAAGTATCCCAATCAAGGGCCCAATGCCCTTCTGGCCTTCAAATCTTACTTGGATTTCTGTTTTCATACATATATTTCACCTATATATTATTATAAATATCCCAGGTTCCCAATACCATTCTTCATCCAGCAGAGTGATTCCTAAGCCACATCAAACAGGTTCTTAACCCTAACCATACACTGTTCCCTCAATCTAACTTTACAGAAGAGCAGGGACAGAGTGGGTCTTACAATACAGGAATGTGGGGGATCTTCCACCTGCTGAGAACCTCAAAGGTCCATGCAGAAATGATCCCTGGAGAAGATGTAGGCAGCTATGAAGGACCTGAGAGAGCAGAAGTCATCTTCCATGGCAAACAACCTGGTCAGGATGAAGGGATGTGTCTGAATGAGCCTCTCTCTTCTTAATGTAGACAAGATGGACCAAAGCAGGCCTGTGTGGAGAGCTGTTCCTTGGTGCCTATGGTTGATATTCCATTCTAACTTGTGAAAGTGTCACAGGAAGGAGGGGCAGCCTCCATCTCATGGGAGCCTTGGAAGCAACTGTTAGGACACAGTGGTTGCCAAGGCAGTGACCTCATTCAGTTCCTGAAGGAAGTGACCTCACCTCACTTCCTTGGTGATGGAACTCTCTGAACTTGGGATCCAGGAAGCCAGGCACCCAGAGCCAGTCCCAGTCCCAGTCCCAGTGGGCTCACTTGTTTGGATTTACCAAGGACAGAGTCAGTCTTTCTTGGTACCCACTGAGGTGAGGATTGCCAAATGCCAGGAAAGCTCTGCAGAGGGGCCTTTCCTGAGAAAGCAGGTAGTGGCTCACCGCTGGCTCCTGACAACTTCACAGAGTTGGCCAAGGAGGCCAGATGTGAGACAGGACAGGCCCTTTCGGGGGAACATAGTATGGCCCACCAGTCAGACGACACTCCGGGTAGTCACAGACCAACTTGGAAGGAGGTGCCTTTGTGGGTGTGGGTGTGAGTTTGTGGTTTTGTCTCATGTTCTGAGAATAGGTAGGAAAGGCGGTTTGTTTGGGTTGGAGTGGACTGTTTCTAGTAAGGCTTTTGACAAGGCGAGTGTTTCTATGTTTGTGTATCCCACTGTGTCCCTGGTTGTAGACATTAGAAAAGAGAATGCATCAATGGATGTGTCCTGTCTAGTAGAAAGCTTCCCAGCATTCATCCTGCCCAATTTATGAATGGACTGCGGCTTGCCTTATGGATGGGCAACGCCTACTATCTTCCTAAGTTCCTGTTTTCTTCCTGAATTCTGGCCACTCTCCAGAATAGGCTCATGGTTTTGTGTCCAAGATATGTACCACCTCCAAGCTCGGTGACATGGCCATGTACTGGATAGTTGAAAGAAATGGTGAGCATCTCAGAAAACTCAGATATCAGTGTGATCAGTAAAGTCTCCCTAGAGAAACCCTGCTTTGGGCCTTTGGCTTACCTATCCTTTTGTGGCCCTGAATGTCAGGAAGGCCTTTGCCTCAGGGCACCCCTTTGTGAAGCCTGAAGAAAACAGTTTTCAAATGGAAATGAATGGGCATCACCTGTGGCTCTTTGCTTAATTGCTTTGCAAAGGGATGTGTCTGAATCAGCCTCTTGGCCCTGTGTGAGGCTGTGGCTTACATTGTCAGCACCTGATGGATCCAAAGAAAGATCCCATGCGTGCATCCAAGGCCAAATTGGCACAAAAGCAGTCATCCTGGATGAGGTCTCTCGCCTTCCTCTGTAAGGTTCCTGACCTCCATCAAGTGAGAATAGGGATCCTTTGTGTCAAATGAGTCCTTCAAAGCCATGCAGAGGCTATCCCATAGGTGCTTGGGTTTTCTCATGACTCCAGTTCACACAAAGAATCTATACCCGGCAGTCAGTAGGCCTCCAATTGGAGAAGTAGAGCAGTATTAAAGGCAGGCCTATTTGATCACTCCAGGTCCAAAGGAAGGGTGTCCAGGCCACCCTGACATTAGGCAAATGAGAGGCAAGGGAGCTTATTGTGGACACTGTCTTGGGCTGTGCCCCTCATGGAAACCTCCAGCCAGAGGTCATGATGAGTGTCTGTATGGAAGAAGATGAGGGCCATGTGGCAGTGTTTTGGTTTGAATTGTGGTGTGGCAGTGGGAAGAGATGACTGGGTCCACCTGGGCTTGAACTCTGGTGTGATTCCCCTTGGAGACTGAGTTCTGGAACTGACCTCAGAGAAGTATTGCCGTGAATTGTGTCGGGATGTTAGGAGGCCACGCATGAGAGTCGCCCTTGGAAACTGAGATCTAGGCCCAGGCTGGCTTTCCACAGAGCACTGGGAATCTCAGCCCGGATATCACATGATTTTATTCTTAAAGACCTGGCAGCCATCGTGGAGAGTCCAAACACACGTGGACCTCACATTGTAGACCTCAATGGGCCTGGCTTCCTGTGACCTTTTGGCCACTCCTTGGGAAGCCTTGTTTGTGAGAGTTCTCCAGAGCTTTCGTTGAAATGAGCTTCCTCACCATTTAATGGTTCCTGAAGGAATGGAAACCCACAGTGCCTCCAACTTCATCCTTTAAAAATGGCTAGCTAGATAAATACCATGACATTTTTGAAATTCCCATGACCAGGTGGCACTGGAGAACCTTTGGATGTCCTGTTGCTGATCATGAGTGTACCAGACAGTGCCTTGATTGACTGGGTTTCATGAAAATGGTGTAGAACAGAGATGCCAGTGAGTTGGGGCCTGCTGAGTAGTGGGCCTAGAGCAGTGGTGTGCAGGTGTGTGATAGAACATCTGTGGTGGGGCCATGTGGATCTGCCATTGGCTTCCAAATGGCTTGTGACTGACATGGTGCAGCGAGCAGACCCTTCTATGTAAAGGCATCTTGTTATATGGAGAGGTTTCAGGGCAATGTTCAGAATCAGGTTGCTATGGTCAAGGGGGCAAGCTCTGTGGGATAGAAGCCTGGCTGGTGCATTCTCCTAGGACCTTGACCCACCACACGTGACAGAACTCCCTCCAGCACTGTGTCCCAGTTGAACTCCTTGTATTTCCTGAAGCAAATTCCAAACTCCCAGTGCAGCAGCAAGAAACACCACGAAAAGTGGAGGATGACCAAATGGCTTCACAGTCCACACAGGGAGACACTTAGACCCCAGTGGCCACAGTTTACCTGCAAAGAGAGAATTCAGCACTTCTGCCTCATGTTCATTGGAAAATCAGAAACCATGTCCTCCAGGTCACATAGATGCAGACCTGGTTTGATGGTCTCACTACAAAGGAAGCTAAAGCTCCTGACAACAACATATATTTCAAGTGCCCAACCTCAGAAGCAGTTTCTCACGAAGTCTTTAGGCCAGCAGAGCTCCACGTTTGTGGAGTGTTTACCCTGTCCCTTACTCATGGAAAGTAGTCTACCACCTCCAAGGTTGTGAACTCCTGAGCATTTTCCATTCCACATATGTATTCACAGCATTTCTAACTCTTCTCCTCAAATTGTGTCTTACTTATTGTGAAGGTAATGTCAAGGCAATGTTCTGGATGAGAGTGGGAAGATTTTTTTGTAGCACATATTGGCCTACACATTGGATTCATTTTCCTATTTTCCGTTCGAAATACTGAATCCCTGACACTAACCCATACCCTACTAGATTGTGACTACGAATACTAATATGATGGAGAAAAATAACTCAAACAGAATAGAAATACAGGCAGTTCAGAGGAGGCCTGGTGTATAGTTGGACTGGCCTTTGGCATTATAAAGGGTAGGTGTTATAAATCTAGTCCAATTTAGTAGAAATAGTTCTCCATGTGTTTTGAATGTTAACAAATATGTGAATTCCTGTCTCCCTTTCTCTGTAGCCTATTCAGCAACATGCATTTTTACATGCACATATAGAATCCTACCTCCTATCCCACGTCCATTCTTGTGAGGTGGCTGACTTGGCAGATACAAACTGTGAGAAGAGATCACTCCTCCTAAACGCTGTTGGAACTGAAAATTCAACCTCCAGGTGAGCTTCCCACATGAACAACATGATACATAAATACATGTTCAGTAAAATAAATATTTTTGGATCTGTGGATGATAAATATTTCATGATGAATTTCGATTGTCATATATATTTCTACTCTTTAATGTCTGTGTTTGTGTGTGTGTTTTTCTTTTGTGTATATATATATATATATACACATACACACACACACACACACACATACACACACTCTCCAGATTTTTCAAAATATGAAATGTATGTGTCATATTATATACTCCCTAAATTCATTCATGTTCATATATGTGGATTTATAATCAACTTTTCACAAGATTATTCTCAGAAATAGTCATCCACCTGAAATACATATTTGTTTCCTAGTGCTGAAATCCTAATATTTCTACAGTAACTGACCCAGTTTAACATGAATGCAAGTAGATTCCTATGGGACATGATGTGTATTTTGACGTTCATTTTTATTCAACACTGGTACATTACTATTTCTTCAGTTGATGCACATCATAGGATATGTATTTCATCCTCAAGTTCACAAATTTCTAGGCATTCATTTCCCTTTCAATCACTTCCTGCTTCAGAACACATGTATTCCTCCACGTTTCTTGACTGGTCTTTTCATGAGACTTCTTTCCAAACACATTCTTTTCCATTTCCATAATCCCTTGTGAAGCAAAACTCACACCCCCTTCATGGTAAACCATAACCCCAATATCACCATTAGATGTATAACTGGTTAGAATGAATGGTTGTGTATCAATATTAGATTTCCTATATATTTTCAGATATCAATGCAATCCATTATTTAAATTGGAACCTGTTATACTATTTATTCACAGTATGGTCTATTCATGCATTATCTCTATATTCATAGACCCAGGGTACACCTATTTGTACCCCCAAAGGCTAATTTATATGTCTTCAACATATTACTCCCAGAAATGGTGGAAGAAACACTCATGTCACCTGATCTACATATACATTTTATCACAGTGATATTCTGGACACAAAATGCAAAGGTCACACTTATGATTGCACCAACGCCTCATTGGAAAGTGAGCATGGATTACTAAAAACATCCTTGTCCAGGTTGCCTAATGCTCTCAAATGTCAATGCTATTGGTGACTACACATTTGTTTCTTCCTAAGATGATATATTCAACCTCAACCCTGTTGAAAATGTCTAATCCACTCACTCACTTTATACTTTGCCTGATTTCCTAATGTCTCTATTGATATCTGCTTTCCTACATATGTTCCCCAGTTCATCATTGTGACTGACTCTTCACATGTGCTGACGTTTACATTCACTCTCTAACCGACACCCTATTGCTAAAGAACTTTTGGTCCAAATTGCATACTCACTCTTCTTCCAAAACTTACCAACTATCTTCCTAATCCTACCTACTATCCCTTTTTGACTGGATGTTCTCTTCTACATTCAATCATCCAAGGTACAAGGTCCTATGCCATTGTGTACCGATTTATCTGAGACATCTGTGCAGAAAGTCATTCAAAGCTAAGTATCCCAATCAAGGGCCCAATGCCCTTCTGGCCTTCAAATCTTACTTGGATTTCTGTTTTCATACATATATTTCACCTATATATTATTATAAATATCCCAGGTTCCCAATACCATTCTTCATCCAGCAGAGTGATTCCTAAGCCACATCAAACAGGTTCTTAACCCTAACCATACACTGTTCCCTCAATCTAACTTTACAGAAGAGCAGGGACAGAGTGGGTCTTACAATACAGGAATGTGGGGGATCTTCCACCTGCTGAGAACCTCAAAGGTCCATGCAGAAATGATCCCTGGAGAAGATGTAGGCAGCTATGAAGGACCTGAGAGAGCAGAAGTCATCTTCCATGGCAAACAACCTGGTCAGGATGAAGGGATGTGTCTGAATGAGCCTCTCTCTTCTTAATGTAGACAAGATGGACCAAAGCAGGCCTGTGTGGAGAGCTGTTCCTTGGTGCCTATGGTTGATATTCCATTCTAACTTGTGAAAGTGTCACAGGAAGGAGGGGCAGCCTCCATCTCATGGGAGCCTTGGAAGCAACTGTTAGGACACAGTGGTTGCCAAGGCAGTGACCTCATTCAGTTCCTGAAGGAAGTGACCTCACCTCACTTCCTTGGTGATGGAACTCTCTGAACTTGGGATCCAGGAAGCCAGGCACCCAGAGCCAGTCCCAGTCCCAGTCCCAGTGGGCTCACTTGTTTGGATTTACCAAGGACAGAGTCAGTCTTTCTTGGTACCCACTGAGGTGAGGATTGCCAAATGCCAGGAAAGCTCTGCAGAGGGGCCTTTCCTGAGAAAGCAGGTAGTGGCTCACCGCTGGCTCCTGACAACTTCACAGAGTTGGCCAAGGAGGCCAGATGTGAGACAGGACAGGCCCTTTCGGGGGAACATAGTATGGCCCACCAGTCAGACGACACTCCGGGTAGTCACAGACCAACTTGGAAGGAGGTGCCTTTGTGGGTGTGGGTGTGAGTTTGTGGTTTTGTCTCATGTTCTGAGAATAGGTAGGAAAGGCGGTTTGTTTGGGTTGGAGTGGACTGTTTCTAGTAAGGCTTTTGACAAGGCGAGTGTTTCTATGTTTGTGTATCCCACTGTGTCCCTGGTTGTAGACATTAGAAAAGAGAATGCATCAATGGATGTGTCCTGTCTAGTAGAAAGCTTCCCAGCATTCATCCTGCCCAATTTATGAATGGACTGCGGCTTGCCTTATGGATGGGCAACGCCTACTATCTTCCTAAGTTCCTGTTTTCTTCCTGAATTCTGGCCACTCTCCAGAATAGGCTCATGGTTTTGTGTCCAAGATATGTACCACCTCCAAGCTCGGTGACATGGCCATGTACTGGATAGTTGAAAGAAATGGTGAGCATCTCAGAAAACTCAGATATCAGTGTGATCAGTAAAGTCTCCCTAGAGAAACCCTGCTTTGGGCCTTTGGCTTACCTATCCTTTTGTGGCCCTGAATGTCAGGAAGGCCTTTGCCTCAGGGCACCCCTTTGTGAAGCCTGAAGAAAACAGTTTTCAAATGGAAATGAATGGGCATCACCTGTGGCTCTTTGCTTAATTGCTTTGCAAAGGGATGTGTCTGAATCAGCCTCTTGGCCCTGTGTGAGGCTGTGGCTTACATTGTCAGCACCTGATGGATCCAAAGAAAGATCCCATGCGTGCATCCAAGGCCAAATTGGCACAAAAGCAGTCATCCTGGATGAGGTCTCTCGCCTTCCTCTGTAAGGTTCCTGACCTCCATCAAGTGAGAATAGGGATCCTTTGTGTCAAATGAGTCCTTCAAAGCCATGCAGAGGCTAGCCCATAGGTGCTTGGGTTTTCTCATGACTCCAGTTCACACAAAGAATCTATACCCGGCAGTCAGTAGGCCTCCAATTGGAGAAGTAGAGCAGTATTAAAGGCAGGCCTATTTGATCACTCCAGGTCCAAAGGAAGGGTGTCCAGGCCACCCTGACATTAGGCAAATGAGAGGCAAGGGAGCTTATTGTGGACACTGTCTTGGGCTGTGCCCCTCATGGAAACCTCCAGCCAGAGGTCATGATGAGTGTCTGTATGGAAGAAGATGAGGGCCATGTGGCAGTGTTTTGGTTTGAATTGTGGTGTGGCAGTGGGAAGAGATGACTGGGTCCACCTGGGCTTGAACTCTGGTGTGATTCCCCTTGGAGACTGAGTTCTGGAACTGACCTCAGAGAAGTATTGCCGTGAATTGTGTCGGGATGTTAGGAGGCCACGCATGAGAGTCGCCCTTGGAAACTGAGATCTAGGCCCAGGCTGGCTTTCCACAGAGCACTGGGAATCTCAGCCCGGATATCACATGATTTTATTCTTAAAGACCTGGCAGCCATCGTGGAGAGTCCAAACACACGTGGACCTCACATTGTAGACCTCAATGGGCCTGGCTTCCTGTGACCTTTTGGCCACTCCTTGGGAAGCCTTGTTTGTGAGAGTTCTCCAGAGCTTTCGTTGAAATGAGCTTCCTCACCATTTAATGGTTCCTGAAGGAATGGAAACCCACAGTGCCTCCAACTTCATCCTTTAAAAATGGCTAGCTAGATAAATACCATGACATTTTTGAAATTCCCATGACCAGGTGGCACTGGAGAACCTTTGGATGTCCTGTTGCTGATCATGAGTGTACCAGACAGTGCCTTGATTGACTGGGTTTCATGAAAATGGTGTAGAACAGAGATGCCAGTGAGTTGGGGCCTGCTGAGTAGTGGGCCTAGAGCAGTGGTGTGCAGGTGTGTGATAGAACATCTGTGGTGGGGCCATGTGGATCTGCCATTGGCTTCCAAATGGCTTGTGACTGACATGGTGCAGCGAGCAGACCCTTCTATGTAAAGGCATCTTGTTATATGGAGAGGTTTCAGGGCAATGTTCAGAATCAGGTTGCTATGGTCAAGGGGGCAAGCTCTGTGGGATAGAAGCCTGGCTGGTGCATTCTCCTAGGACCTTGACCCACCACACGTGACAGAACTCCCTCCAGCACTGTGTCCCAGTTGAACTCCTTGTATTTCCTGAAGCAAATTCCAAACTCCCAGTGCAGCAGCAAGAAACACCACGAAAAGTGGAGGATGACCAAATGGCTTCACAGTCCACACAGGGAGACACTTAGACCCCAGTGGCCACAGTTTACCTGCAAAGAGAGAATTCAGCACTTCTGCCTCATGTTCATTGGAAAATCAGAAACCATGTCCTCCAGGTCACATAGATGCAGACCTGGTTTGATGGTCTCACTACAAAGGAAGCTAAAGCTCCTGACAACAACATATATTTCAAGTGCCCAACCTCAGAAGCAGTTTCTCACGAAGTCTTTAGGCCAGCAGAGCTCCACGTTTGTGGAGTGTTTACCCTGTCCCTTACTCATGGAAAGTAGTCTACCACCTCCAAGGTTGTGAACTCCTGAGCATTTTCCATTCCACATATGTATTCACAGCATTTCTAACTCTTCTCCTCAAATTGTGTCTTACTTATTGTGAAGGTAATGTCAAGGCAATGTTCTGGATGAGAGTGGGAAGATTTTTTTGTAGCACATATTGGCCTACACATTGGATTCATTTTCCTATTTTCCGTTCGAAATACTGAATCCCTGACACTAACCCATACCCTACTAGATTGTGACTACGAATACTAATATGATGGAGAAAAATAACTCAAACAGAATAGAAATACAGGCAGTTCAGAGGAGGCCTGGTGTATAGTTGGACTGGCCTTTGGCATTATAAAGGGTAGGTGTTATAAATCTAGTCCAATTTAGTAGAAATAGTTCTCCATGTGTTTTGAATGTTAACAAATATGTGAATTCCTGTCTCCCTTTCTCTGTAGCCTATTCAGCAACATGCATTTTTACATGCACATATAGAATCCTACCTCCTATCCCACGTCCATTCTTGTGAGGTGGCTGACTTGGCAGATACAAACTGTGAGAAGAGATCACTCCTCCTAAACGCTGTTGGAACTGAAAATTCAACCTCCAGGTGAGCTTCCCACATGAACAACATGATACATAAATACATGTTCAGTAAAATAAATATTTTTGGATCTGTGGATGATAAATATTTCATGATGAATTTCGATTGGCATATATATTTCTACTCTTTAATGTCTGTGTTTGTGTGTGTGTTTTTCTTTTGTGTATATATATATATATATATATATATATATATATATATATATATACATATACACACACACACACACACACATACACACACTCTCCAGATTTTTCAAAATATGAAATGTATGTGTCATATTATATACTCCCTAAATTCATTCATGTTCATATATGTGGATTTATAATCAACTTTTCACAAGATTATTCTCAGAAATAGTCATCCACCTGAAATACATATTTGTTTCCTAGTGCTGAAATCCTAATATTTCTACAGTAACTGACCCAGTTTAACATGAATGCAAGTAGATTCCTATGGGACATGATGTGTATTTTGACGTTCATTTTTATTCAACACTGGTACATTACTATTTCTTCAGTTGATGCACATCATAGGATATGTATTTCATCCTCAAGTTCACAAATTTCTAGGCATTCATTTCCCTTTCAATCACTTCCTGCTTCAGAACACATGTATTCCTCCACGTTTCTTGACTGGTCTTTTCATGAGACTTCTTTCCAAACACATTCTTTTCCATTTCCATAATCCCTTGTGAAGCAAAACTCACACCCCCTTCATGGTAAACCATAACCCCAATATCACCATTAGATGTATAACTGGTTAGAATGAATGGTTGTGTATCAATATTAGATTTCCTATATATTTTCAGATATCAATGCAATCCATTATTTAAATTGGAACCTGTTATACTATTTATTCACAGTATGGTCTATTCATGCATTATCTCTATATTCATAGACCCAGGGTACACCTATTTGTACCCCCAAAGGCTAATTTATATGTCTTCAACATATTACTCCCAGAAATGGTGGAAGAAACACTCATGTCACCTGATCTACATATACATTTTATCACAGTGATATTCTGGACACAAAATGCAAAGGTCACACTTATGATTGCACCAACGCCTCATTGGAAAGTGAGCATGGATTACTAAAAACATCCTTGTCCAGGTTGCCTAATGCTCTCAAATGTCAATGCTATTGGTGACTACACATTTGTTTCTTCCTAAGATGATATATTCAACCTCAACCCTGTTGAAAATGTCTAATCCACTCACTCACTTTATACTTTGCCTGATTTCCTAATGTCTCTATTGATATCTGCTTTCCTACATATGTTCCCCAGTTCATCATTGTGACTGACTCTTCACATGTGCTGACGTTTACATTCACTCTCTAACCGACACCCTATTGCTAAAGAACTTTTGGTCCAAATTGCATACTCACTCTTCTTCCAAAACTTACCAACTATCTTCCTAATCCTACCTACTATCCCTTTTTGACTGGATGTTCTCTTCTACATTCAATCATCCAAGGTACAAGGTCCTATGCCATTGTGTACCGATTTATCTGAGACATCTGTGCAGAAAGTCATTCAAAGCTAAGTATCCCAATCAAGGGCCCAATGCCCTTCTGGCCTTCAAATCTTACTTGGATTTCTGTTTTCATACATATATTTCACCTATATATTATTATAAATATCCCAGGTTCCCAATACCATTCTTCATCCAGCAGAGTGATTCCTAAGCCACATCAAACAGGTTCTTAACCCTAACCATACACTGTTCCCTCAATCTAACTTTACAGAAGAGCAGGGACAGAGTGGGTCTTACAATACAGGAATGTGGGGGATCTTCCACCTGCTGAGAACCTCAAAGGTCCATGCAGAAATGATCCCTGGAGAAGATGTAGGCAGCTATGAAGGACCTGAGAGAGCAGAAGTCATCTTCCATGGCAAACAACCTGGTCAGGATGAAGGGATGTGTCTGAATGAGCCTCTCTCTTCTTAATGTAGACAAGATGGACCAAAGCAGGCCTGTGTGGAGAGCTGTTCCTTGGTGCCTATGGTTGATATTCCATTCTAACTTGTGAAAGTGTCACAGGAAGGAGGGGCAGCCTCCATCTCATGGGAGCCTTGGAAGCAACTGTTAGGACACAGTGGTTGCCAAGGCAGTGACCTCATTCAGTTCCTGAAGGAAGTGACCTCACCTCACTTCCTTGGTGATGGAACTCTCTGAACTTGGGATCCAGGAAGCCAGGCACCCAGAGCCAGTCCCAGTCCCAGTCCCAGTGGGCTCACTTGTTTGGATTTACCAAGGACAGAGTCAGTCTTTCTTGGTACCCACTGAGGTGAGGATTGCCAAATGCCAGGAAAGCTCTGCAGAGGGGCCTTTCCTGAGAAAGCAGGTAGTGGCTCACCGCTGGCTCCTGACAACTTCACAGAGTTGGCCAAGGAGGCCAGATGTGAGACAGGACAGGCCCTTTCGGGGGAACATAGTATGGCCCACCAGTCAGACGACACTCCGGGTAGTCACAGACCAACTTGGAAGGAGGTGCCTTTGTGGGTGTGGGTGTGAGTTTGTGGTTTTGTCTCATGTTCTGAGAATAGGTAGGAAAGGCGGTTTGTTTGGGTTGGAGTGGACTGTTTCTAGTAAGGCTTTTGACAAGGCGAGTGTTTCTATGTTTGTGTATCCCACTGTGTCCCTGGTTGTAGACATTAGAAAAGAGAATGCATCAATGGATGTGTCCTGTCTAGTAGAAAGCTTCCCAGCATTCATCCTGCCCAATTTATGAATGGACTGCGGCTTGCCTTATGGATGGGCAACGCCTACTATCTTCCTAAGTTCCTGTTTTCTTCCTGAATTCTGGCCACTCTCCAGAATAGGCTCATGGTTTTGTGTCCAAGATATGTACCACCTCCAAGCTCGGTGACATGGCCATGTACTGGATAGTTGAAAGAAATGGTGAGCATCTCAGAAAACTCAGATATCAGTGTGATCAGTAAAGTCTCCCTAGAGAAACCCTGCTTTGGGCCTTTGGCTTACCTATCCTTTTGTGGCCCTGAATGTCAGGAAGGCCTTTGCCTCAGGGCACCCCTTTGTGAAGCCTGAAGAAAACAGTTTTCAAATGGAAATGAATGGGCATCACCTGTGGCTCTTTGCTTAATTGCTTTGCAAAGGGATGTGTCTGAATCAGCCTCTTGGCCCTGTGTGAGGCTGTGGCTTACATTGTCAGCACCTGATGGATCCAAAGAAAGATCCCATGCGTGCATCCAAGGCCAAATTGGCACAAAAGCAGTCATCCTGGATGAGGTCTCTCGCCTTCCTCTGTAAGGTTCCTGACCTCCATCAAGTGAGAATAGGGATCCTTTGTGTCAAATGAGTCCTTCAAAGCCATGCAGAGGCTAGCCCATAGGTGCTTGGGTTTTCTCATGACTCCAGTTCACACAAAGAATCTATACCCGGCAGTCAGTAGGCCTCCAATTGGAGAAGTAGAGCAGTATTAAAGGCAGGCCTATTTGATCACTCCAGGTCCAAAGGAAGGGTGTCCAGGCCACCCTGACATTAGGCAAATGAGAGGCAAGGGAGCTTATTGTGGACACTGTCTTGGGCTGTGCCCCTCATGGAAACCTCCAGCCAGAGGTCATGATGAGTGTCTGTATGGAAGAAGATGAGGGCCATGTGGCAGTGTTTTGGTTTGAATTGTGGTGTGGCAGTGGGAAGAGATGACTGGGTCCACCTGGGCTTGAACTCTGGTGTGATTCCCCTTGGAGACTGAGTTCTGGAACTGACCTCAGAGAAGTATTGCCGTGAATTGTGTCGGGATGTTAGGAGGCCACGCATGAGAGTCGCCCTTGGAAACTGAGATCTAGGCCCAGGCTGGCTTTCCACAGAGCACTGGGAATCTCAGCCCGGATATCACATGATTTTATTCTTAAAGACCTGGCAGCCATCGTGGAGAGTCCAAACACACGTGGACCTCACATTGTAGACCTCAATGGGCCTGGCTTCCTGTGACCTTTTGGCCACTCCTTGGGAAGCCTTGTTTGTGAGAGTTCTCCAGAGCTTTCGTTGAAATGAGCTTCCTCACCATTTAATGGTTCCTGAAGGAATGGAAACCCACAGTGCCTCCAACTTCATCCTTTAAAAATGGCTAGCTAGATAAATACCATGACATTTTTGAAATTCCCATGACCAGGTGGCACTGGAGAACCTTTGGATGTCCTGTTGCTGATCATGAGTGTACCAGACAGTGCCTTGATTGACTGGGTTTCATGAAAATGGTGTAGAACAGAGATGCCAGTGAGTTGGGGCCTGCTGAGTAGTGGGCCTAGAGCAGTGGTGTGCAGGTGTGTGATAGAACATCTGTGGTGGGGCCATGTGGATCTGCCATTGGCTTCCAAATGGCTTGTGACTGACATGGTGCAGCGAGCAGACCCTTCTATGTAAAGGCATCTTGTTATATGGAGAGGTTTCAGGGCAATGTTCAGAATCAGGTTGCTATGGTCAAGGGGGCAAGCTCTGTGGGATAGAAGCCTGGCTGGTGCATTCTCCTAGGACCTTGACCCACCACACGTGACAGAACTCCCTCCAGCACTGTGTCCCAGTTGAACTCCTTGTATTTCCTGAAGCAAATTCCAAACTCCCAGTGCAGCAGCAAGAAACACCACGAAAAGTGGAGGATGACCAAATGGCTTCACAGTCCACACAGGGAGACACTTAGACCCCAGTGGCCACAGTTTACCTGCAAAGAGAGAATTCAGCACTTCTGCCTCATGTTCATTGGAAAATCAGAAACCATGTCCTCCAGGTCACATAGATGCAGACCTGGTTTGATGGTCTCACTACAAAGGAAGCTAAAGCTCCTGACAACAACATATATTTCAAGTGCCCAACCTCAGAAGCAGTTTCTCACGAAGTCTTTAGGCCAGCAGAGCTCCACGTTTGTGGAGTGTTTACCCTGTCCCTTACTCATGGAAAGTAGTCTACCACCTCCAAGGTTGTGAACTCCTGAGCATTTTCCATTCCACATATGTATTCACAGCATTTCTAACTCTTCTCCTCAAATTGTGTCTTACTTATTGTGAAGGTAATGTCAAGGCAATGTTCTGGATGAGAGTGGGAAGATTTTTTTGTAGCACATATTGGCCTACACATTGGATTCATTTTCCTATTTTCCGTTCGAAATACTGAATCCCTGACACTAACCCATACCCTACTAGATTGTGACTACGAATACTAATATGATGGAGAAAAATAACTCAAACAGAATAGAAATACAGGCAGTTCAGAGGAGGCCTGGTGTATAGTTGGACTGGCCTTTGGCATTATAAAGGGTAGGTGTTATAAATCTAGTCCAATTTAGTAGAAATAGTTCTCCATGTGTTTTGAATGTTAACAAATATGTGAATTCCTGTCTCCCTTTCTCTGTAGCCTATTCAGCAACATGCATTTTTACATGCACATATAGAATCCTACCTCCTATCCCACGTCCATTCTTGTGAGGTGGCTGACTTGGCAGATACAAACTGTGAGAAGAGATCACTCCTCCTAAACGCTGTTGGAACTGAAAATTCAACCTCCAGGTGAGCTTCCCACATGAACAACATGATACATAAATACATGTTCAGTAAAATAAATATTTTTGGATCTGTGGATGATAAATATTTCATGATGAATTTCGATTGGCATATATATTTCTACTCTTTAATGTCTGTGTTTGTGTGTGTGTTTTTCTTTTGTGTATATATATATATATATATATATATATATATATATATATATATACATATACACACACACACACACACACATACACACACTCTCCAGATTTTTCAAAATATGAAATGTATGTGTCATATTATATACTCCCTAAATTCATTCATGTTCATATATGTGGATTTATAATCAACTTTTCACAAGATTATTCTCAGAAATAGTCATCCACCTGAAATACATATTTGTTTCCTAGTGCTGAAATCCTAATATTTCTACAGTAACTGACCCAGTTTAACATGAATGCAAGTAGATTCCTATGGGACATGATGTGTATTTTGACGTTCATTTTTATTCAACACTGGTACATTACTATTTCTTCAGTTGATGCACATCATAGGATATGTATTTCATCCTCAAGTTCACAAATTTCTAGGGCATTCATTTCCCTTTCAATCACTTCCTGCTTCAGAACACATGTATTCCTCCACGTTTCTTGACTGGTCTTTTCATGAGACTTCTTTCCAAACACATTCTTTTCCATTTCCATAATCCCTTGTGAAGCAAAACTCACACCCCCTTCATGGTAAACCATAACCCCAATATCACCATTAGATGTATAACTGGTTAGAATGAATGGTTGTGTATCAATATTAGATTTCCTATATATTTTCAGATATCAATGCAATCCATTATTTAAATTGGAACCTGTTATACTATTTATTCACAGTATGGTCTATTCATGCATTATCTCTATATTCATAGACCCAGGGTACACCTATTTGTACCCCCAAAGGCTAATTTATATGTCTTCAACATATTACTCCCAGAAATGGTGGAAGAAACACTCATGTCACCTGATCTACATATACATTTTATCACAGTGATATTCTGGACACAAAATGCAAAGGTCACACTTATGATTGCACCAACGCCTCATTGGAAAGTGAGCATGGATTACTAAAAACATCCTTGTCCAGGTTGCCTAATGCTCTCAAATGTCAATGCTATTGGTGACTACACATTTGTTTCTTCCTAAGATGATATATTCAACCTCAACCCTGTTGAAAATGTCTAATCCACTCACTCACTTTATACTTTGCCTGATTTCCTAATGTCTCTATTGATATCTGCTTTCCTACATATGTTCCCCAGTTCATCATTGTGACTGACTCTTCACATGTGCTGACGTTTACATTCACTCTCTAACCGACACCCTATTGCTAAAGAACTTTTGGTCCAAATTGCATACTCACTCTTCTTCCAAAACTTACCAACTATCTTCCTAATCCTACCTACTATCCCTTTTTGACTGGATGTTCTCTTCTACATTCAATCATCCAAGGTACAAGGTCCTATGCCATTGTGTACCGATTTATCTGAGACATCTGTGCAGAAAGTCATTCAAAGCTAAGTATCCCAATCAAGGGCCCAATGCCCTTCTGGCCTTCAAATCTTACTTGGATTTCTGTTTTCATACATATATTTCACCTATATATTATTATAAATATCCCAGGTTCCCAATACCATTCTTCATCCA